>NC_088377.1:157489285-157808571 GCF_037993035.2 Macaca fascicularis
TTCACAACTCTGCACATGCTAGTCTTTCAATCCACTGGACCTTTTGGCCCAATGCCTTCACCTGCCTAAAGAATAGCTATTTCATTTTAAAGATATGCTTCAGCCATCCTCTCTTTGAACCCTTTCCAGATTAATCTGGCAGATAATTCATATATACTTTTATTGTAACATTTGTCTCTGTATTTAACTGTTGAAATGCCTGACCTGCTCATTGGCAGGTACCATGCCTTGTCCATCTTAGCATCCTCAGAACCTAGTACCACACCAGGTACATGCCTCCTCTACTTATACTACTCCACCTTAACTAACTTTATGTAGATATTAATTAAATTACTGAACGAGGTAAAATCACATATTCTCTTCCTTCTCCAGAAAATGGTGTCATCAGTCATGTCACTGGGCAGATTCATCCACTGGCTTATGCCTACTCTAAAAGTGGATATGCTCAGAGTTTTCCAAACACATTAGAAGGGCTAATAGAGAAAAATGGTTGTTTGCAACAAAAGCAATAGGTGCTTTAAAATTTGAAAGCAATGACAAAGTAAAGAAGGTTAAATATGTCTACAGAAAAATCTTTAACTGTAGGTGCAATTCTGATGAAAAGAGCAGATCATCCATTACATAAAAATTGCCTTGCACATGTGAAGGACAATCATAAGCTATAGAAGAGGAAAAGTGATTGGCTAAATGGGGAGAAATACTAGAAAGTATTACTAAAATGTCAGATGCCTCTTAGCCAAATGTTAATTAAGAAGAAGCCTAGAATTTTACCAGAATTTAAAGTCTGGTGGTGAAAATGCTGCTGACAAACTTTCTTTTGCAGACCTAAGACAGTTCAGTAGGTTCAAATTCATTTGGGTCTGCACAGGATCAAAGGGAACACAGTGTAAACATATTAGCTGCTGAGAAGTTATCTGCAGACATTGGCAGAGATAAATACCTGTCTATAGACAGATTGTCAATAATACAGTAGGTACTGGTCTAGATTTTGGGAGTGTGGGGAAAGATGCTGGAGATAATGAGTGCTGTAAATGGAAAAGAAGATATAGCCAAATATTTGATTGAACAGATAGAAAGTCCAGGCTTGGCCACTTGTGGTGGCTTATGCCTGTAATCCCAGCATTTTGAGAGGCCGAGGCAACCACTTGAGTCCAGGAGTTTGAGACCAACCTGGGCAACATGGCGAGATCCCCATCTCTACAAAAAAATACAAAAAAAAAAGTTAGTTGGACATGATGATACACACCTGTAGTACCAGCTACTCTGGGGGGTTGAGGCAGGAGGATCTTTTGAGCCCAGGAGGTCGAGGCTGCAGTGGGTCCCGATCAAGCCACTACACTAAAGCCTGGGTGAGACAGTGAGACCCTGTCTCAAAAAAATTTTTTTTAATGTGCAGGTTCACATTTTTATTTGGGTGGAAATCCATCTAAGGAAGCTGAGTATTGGAAACATGTTTGTGCAAGAAAGAAATAAAGAAGGGAATGAAGGGAGGTATAAAAGAAGTCTCGGACTCAGTGGCAAACTGAAAAAGAATGTTTCAAGAAGAGAAACAATTTGAAAATACTCTTCCATGGTAACTCTTAGGAATGAACATTAGGAGGCATGAGAATCCTTATTAAAACTCCCCCTGTATGTCCTAGACTCTCAGTCACTTTTTTTAAGATCTATTTTCAAATTCTCACCTATTCTTTCAAACCTGAAAAGAGAAAAGAGAAACAGAAACCTAATGGGTCTTTAAGATCATTAGGCTCAACTTCCCTCTACTTCCTGAGAGCAATTGAAAAACTGGGAACAAGGGCTTTCTCTCCATGACCAATCCATTCTTAAACCTGGTCGCCTGAGGAGATTCTACATCTCTATCTTACTATTTCACTTTTTCAATTATACGGATTCTCCCAATTTTCCTAACATTTAACATAAACTATCTCTAATATTCTTCTTCTTTATTTATTGGTGTGTAAATGACCGAGACTTTTTATGCTCAAATAATTACAATTTAATGGAGTCACAAAACCATCTGTCATCAGCTAAGCTCTCATAGGCATAAGTATTGTCTACCAAATTTTTCTAAATCTCCAAACACCCATAACACAATTCTACAGATTTCTCTAATTAGCTGGCATTCACAATTCTATATAATAAGGAATATTTGTGTAAATTAGTTTCTTGCTATTTGTTTTTCTTTTCCTATAAGACTACTGTTAACCGCTCTCTTCGTAGCTTATGACTTTGGGGATGATTGCAATTCCTACTGCTCTATGCCTCCCAGACTCTGCTTAGTAAACATGCCCAGCAAAACCTGTGCAGGAACCATGCTTTGCACTATGCACGTGTTTTATTTTGTTGACAAATAGTTCACAATAGCAATCTATTTGTAAATACCACTTTTATGTATCTGCTATCACTCCATATCATAACCCAATATTTTTTACTGTAAGAGCTTTCATCTCTATGAAGAATCTGGAATGTCAAATTGATATCAGATGGCTTTATTTGTACAATGATTTAAAAAAGATTACGTGATTGCTTTTCCACTATTATGGAAAATATCTTATCAATAGCCAGAATGATTCCACTTCAGTTTTATTTCACTAGTTTATCTAAAACCATTGTGTAAGAATATTTTGTTTCTTTCAGTTTCTCATTTCCTTATTTCTCCTTTCTGACTATTCAAACCACTGTTTTCAAAACTATTTTTACTTTCACTGTATAAATTAGCACTATTTCTGAAAATTTCACTATGATACAAATTTGTACCCTATTTAAATGTCTTGTAATTATTTTGGGTTATCTAGAACTTATAACAAACCTTGTGCCACAGTCATTAAAATTAAGCTGACTTTTAAGAAACATTTTTCAGCTTGTTCATTTTTGACATGAGTTCCAAGTTTCAGTTCAACAAAATGTACTACATTGAACTATTCTACTGTTGTGGAATAAAATTGAAAACTTAAAAAAAAAGTAATAATAACCCAAACCAAGGAAACAGACATGAAAATTATATGTATTCCATTTGTTTTAGAGCTAAAAAAAAAAAATTAAAAAAAAAGTCTTAAAGTTCAGCCTACTTAAGTAGCTTCCATCAAAAAGTAAAAGATTTAACATAAATTTAAAAGATACTTGAAAGTACATTGCTACACTCAGATTCATCTAAAGTAGAAGTGAAGCAGAATTGTCTGAATAATTTTGCCAATAAACTCCGTACCCTGTTTCACTTTGCTTTGCTGACATACTTTCTGAATAGGAAGGAATCATGAAGGTTATTTTACATTCTTAAATTTAAATGAAGTTTCTTATAAATAATAAACTACCCAAAATGAATTTGAAATTACCTCAGGTTTCTCTTTCACTTAAAATGCATATTCCCAATGAAATATTCTGAGACAATATTGAAAGTTCAGAGTTATAACTTATATAAATATATATGAAACTGCATATATTATAATTTGTATAAGCAAATGTATATATACAGTATATATATATGTATGTATATGTGCATAAATATCTTCATATATATCTTAATCCTAAAGTTTCTACTACAACTCTTTTAATTATTACAATTGAAAACTATTACTTTATAAAAGGTTATTGCTGGGAGGCCAAGGCGGGCAGATCATGAGGTCAGGAGTTCAAGACAAGCCTGGCCAACATGGTGAAACCATGTCCCTACTAAAGATACAAAAAAAATTAGCCAGGTGTGGTGGTGCATGCCTGTAATCCCAGCTACTTGAGAGTTTGAGGCAGGAGAATTGCTTCAACCTGGGAGGCAGACTGCAGTAAGTGGAGATCACACCATTGCACTCCAGCCTGGGTGACAGGGTGAGACTGCATCTCAAAAAAAAAAAAAAAAAAAAAAAAAGGTTATTGCACTGGGATACTTGACATCTTCTACACAAGCTATTTAGATCCACATCTACATAAAAAAATAAGAATTAATTTTTAGTCCTGGGAAAAGAATATAAACTAATGTACTATCTGGTACTATTTTGCTATAAATAGACCTCATATGTTTCTTACCTTTAAAAGCCAATAAAATAGATATTGCTCAAATGTAAACAGAAATTAATATTTATTCATAAAATAACATATATAAGAGGCAACAAAATGTTAAATCATGTTCCAGTTTAGTAAATATCTGAAAATATTAAACTGGAAGAATAAATCACTTTGGTTATCACGAACTAAAACAGTGATTTCCACATCTTGATTGAAATAGGACATTAATAGAGTTTCAGACATATTTTCCCTAAATAATAGCAAATCACAGCTTGACTACTCAGATATCCTGATACCTACTTATCATAAAAGAGGAAATTATAATTATAAGCAAGCCACACATATCAAAATAAAACAAGTATTGATTAGTTTGTCTTCTGAGTTTGTTTAAAGTACAGAAAATTAACATGTCAGTTTATTTACCTACCAGCAATGACTGGATTTTATCAGTGTTGTCATCTCTACAAACAGCATCAAATTACAATCCCTCTTCCCATAACATAAGCACCATGCCAGAAGAGACAACCAAAGTAAACCATCTAGCCGTGAGTAATGAATACTTTGGGCTGGTTGGAATCCACTTAGTTGAGGAAAGAGAAAAGAGAAGTGGCTCATTAGGGCATTTCCTGAACCCCGGTTGGAATTTCAGTTAAGGAAGAAGAAATGACACAGCAGTTTCAAGTTAAGACGACTTCCTTTCTTTATCTGAAATATGCCACTAATTTGAGAAAGAGCACTCCTACAAAACTACTCCACAATACTGTGACCAGAGTAAAAGCTCTTGTTGGTCCCATTGTGGCTCCATAATTAACAATTCTTACCAGAATATACACAAGCAGTACATGGTTGTTATCAAAATGGACTGAGATCCTACATTTATTGCAACATGTTATGCTTCACAATGAACATTTCTTCAACAAATTGACCTGCATCATTTTTTTTTTCAATTTTAGGAATTGCACGTTTGTTTACAGCATTAATAGATTTTGAGTTTTTGTTTAAGGGCATTGCATTTTCCATATTTTCTATAATCAAGTTTTTCTTACATATGATTTTACTCCTAAAGTGACTCCAGGATAATTTTTATCTTGTCCAAGAATATTTTATCTTCCCATGTAGATTAAGAATACACAATTCAGCTTATTAGCTTTCTTTGACTTATTATTATTTCCATCCCAATTTAGTTTGTATTTTTAAGGGACATGAATACAGGATACTCACTGCCTTTACAAATGAAACAGATAAAGAGGTCTCATTTCATGTCTTAGGTGTTTCAGGAACTTAAAATGGAAAGATACAACTTTGTTCTCACCCTGTAATTCACGCTGTGAAACTCTGAATTCATTCTTGTAACAGTTACATGACTTTCTTGTCTTACCTATATTCTTAAAAATATATGCAAAGCAAGGCATTTATGCAAGCTACTAAAGTTTAATGTGAAGGTTACATTCAGATTTCTCTTGCCTTTGTGATCTAAAAATTGTGCAATTAAATTGACATTTGTGTTTGTCAAGAGGTGGAGATTATATGAAAATATTGCAGCACTGTATCTTCTGTAAGAACTTCAAAGCTATTAAGTAAAAAAATTGTTCTGTCACTATCAATAGCACATTTTTGAGTCACCTTACCTTTTCTGGTTGTTTTATCATATATCTAAATCTCCTAAGGTGACTGGAAATAGTAAATAATTAAGTGTAAAATCAATTTATTTAGTTTAGTATTAGAAATAAGCAACATTCATACCAGAAACATTGTGAGAAAAGAAAATATTTGGGATTTTAACTCAGAAAATACTTTAGATTGAATTAGAGTTTGATACATTTGTATGATACAATGTGTTTAACACATTCAATATACTTGTATAAAATACATTTGTGAGATTCAGAAGGTAAATTTTAAAGCTGTATTACTATGTGGGCTTCAACAGTTGGAAACATGCACATAGATACATATTCATACCTGAAAGAATAAGCATCTATTTGTTAATATCAGTTATTTCCCAATGGTGGCATAATTGGGTAGTTATGGGTTTTTTTACATTTTTATGTATTGCTTCTATATTTCATATAAAGTGTGGCGATTCCTCTATCTAAAACCAGAAATACCATTCAACCCAGCAATCCCATTACTGGGTATATGCCCAAAGGAATATAAATCTATTATAAAGACACATACATGCATATGTATGTTCACTGCAGCACTATTCACAGAGGAAAGACATGGAATCAACCTAAATGCCCATCAATGGTAGACTGGATAAAGAAAATGTGGTATGTATACATCATAGAATACTATACAGTCATAAAAAAGAATGAGATCATGTCCATTGCAGGAACATGGATGGAGCTGGAGGCCATTATCCTTAGGAAATTAATGCAGGAACAGAAAACCAAATATTGCATCTTCTGTCTTATAAGTGGGAGCTAAATGATGAGAACACATGACACATAGAGGGGAACAACATACACTGGGGCCTATCAGAGGGTGGAAGGTTGCAGGAGCGAGAGGATCAGGAAAAATAACTAATGGCCACTAGGCTTAATACCTGGGTGACAAAATAATCTATACAGCAAACTCCCATGACACAAGTTTACCTATATAACAAACCTGCACATGTATCACTGAACTTAAAATAAGTTAAATTTTTTAAAAATCATGCATGTCATTTGTAATAAAATATAGTTTTCATTTCAAAAATAGTTTATAAATCAAACTTTTAGTATAGTATACTACTTGCCACAAAATAATTTTACCACAAACTATCTGCTCCCTTATGTCAAGAATAAGGGAGATCTTATAAATAACTGATATAATTTAAATCCTACTTTCTGTCTTTACCTGATTGATGTTTACAGACTCCCTGCAAGAAGCATTTCAATTAATCACATGACAAAGAAAAGGGCAAGACATCTTCTCATGATTCATCCAAAAAAAAAAATCTTTGTTTCTGAGGATGTATCCTACTCCTCGCATTTAAATGGCCAAGTTCTGGCCATTCTACGCCTGAAATTCTTCTCACAAAGAAGAAATGTGTCAAAGTGCTTGGCTGCAGGAACTTGGTTAAGAGTCAGACTGATTTGGTCTCAAGTCCCAGCTCTACCTCTTTCTAGCTATGGCACCTTGGTTAAAATACTTCACATCTCTTTGCCTCAGTCTCCTCAGCTGTAAAACAGAGAAACTAATAGTACCTAGAGCAGGGCTAGTATGAAGATTAAATAAAGAATAGAAGTAAATTGTTGAAACAGTGCCAGGCATGTAGAAAATGCTGTGTGAGTTTTACCCATTTTCCTCCTTTTTCAGTTGCCTCTTTCAATTTCTTTATACTGTCCCTGCCATTCTCCATCCTCCACCCATGTCTACCCACTCCCTGTACCGGTACCCAAATACTCCCATTTGTTATCATAGATGAATTATACGTCATCTTATGCAGAGAACAGCTCTCTCCATTTATACCAGATCCCATCCCTCTCACTACCCAAGAACATCACCCAGCAATGCCCTCCTCTCACTTGTAACCTACAGTGCCAAACTGACTCGACCAGATCATTCCCTTTAGAATACAAGAAAGTTCTTTCTCCCACCTAAAGGAAAACAAATAACCTTCTCTAGACCCTACTTCTCCCACCTGATGTTACTCTGTTTGTTTGTGCCCTTTTTGAAAAACTCAAAAGAGCTATCAATACTCACTGTCTTCAATTCCTCTTTTCCCATTCTTTCTTAAGCTCCTTCTAGTAAGACTTTGTGCTCCACCAGAGCACCAAAACTGCCCTTGTCAAGATTACCAATGACCTCCATCTTGCCAATCAAATGGTCAGTTCTCACTCCCAACTGATTTCCCTATCAGCAGTGAATGCTTGATCATTCTCTTCTCCTTTAATGCCCTTTTTATGGGTTTTCAGGGCACTACAGACTCAAATTTTCACCTATGTCACTGAGTATTTCTTCTCATTCTCCTTTGCTGTTTCCTCTCTTCTCTAATTTATTAATAGTGAAATGTCCTAAGTCTCAGCCTGTTCTTTCCCCTACTCTAGCTATACTCATTACCTTGGCTATATCATGTACTCTCATGACTTTATATCATCTATATATTAATGACTCTCACGGTCATACCTCCAGACCTGATATCTCTCTTGAATTCCATGCTCATATATCCAACAACCTACTTGATGTTTGCATTTTCATGTGTTACAGACAACCAAAATCTTCTCTTCCAACCATGCACCACTTGCAGCCTTTCCCAACTACATTAATACCATCTTCATCCCTCCAGCTCGCTCCTCTCTTTCTCTATACCCTTCAAAGTGTCCATCAGTAACTCCCGTGAGCTCACCTTCAAACCCACCTGGAATTTATCTGCTTCATCCAACTTCCATTGCTATTATCTGAGTCAAAGCTAACCTCATCTCTCACCTGGATTGCTGCAAAGACCTTCCACCTGCTCTCCCTCCTTCTGTCTTTGTTACACATACACTCACACACACATGCACACACACAAACGCACGCACGCAAACACACAGCAACCAGGGTAGTTCTCTTAAAACACAAAGCTGGTCATGTAGCTTTTCTGTTCAAAACTTTGTCAAAGCATTCCTCATACTCAGAGGAAAAGCTTAAGTCATTCCGATTCCTTAAAAGGGTGTCTAAGGTCCTAGGCCTACACACCTCCTTTAACTCTTTGTGGAATATCAACTTCCCAATGAAGTTTTTCCTGACCTGTCTAAAATTCCACCATTCTCTTGTCTTCCCTATCTACCCCCACTGACACTGTTTATTCTCCTTACCTTGCTCTGCTTGTTCTTTTTTCTGTAGACCCCATTACCTACCAGGTTTTCATTTAATTTCAATCATTCGTTGGAAAGAAGGCTTCACAAAGACCAGGATCCCCGTCTGTTTGCTGATGGACATATCCTAAGCACTAATCACTAAATGATTAAATGTGTGATTTTTCTAAATTTTATTCCCTTTATTTATAATCATAAGAAAATTCCCTACTGCCTAAATTTTGACTCCAAATTCTCTAGGATCACTCATAAATGTCTTCTCAACTAAATCCGAGCCTGAATTTCAAGCTTTACCATAAATACGTTCTCACTTTCTTTAGGTTAGAATGTCCCCCTGCAAGACTCTCCTCTCTTCGAAGTCTAGATTATCCGTGACCTCCTGTCTGTACTTTCCTTGAAAGATACAGAATTAAGTGCTCTTGTGTGTATGTATATGAATTGAGGACACTTTACACATATTTCTATTATAAGCATTCATGTTAATATTTTTATTCTCTCAACATGTTGCAAATTCAATATAATATCCATCAAAATTCTAGTTTTATTCCATTGGGTATATTTGCTAATATTTACCAAGAAGAATAAATGAAAAAGCATAGCCAAAATATTTTGAAAATTAAAAAAGTGAAGAAGGATTGAACAACGAAATATTAAACACATGATAAGACTACGCTAATTAAAACAGCTTACTACTAATATATAGTAGACAGAAAGTGAAAACCTTCTGCATTTTTAGAAATTTAGCACATGTTGAAGGTTGTATTTTACATCAGAATGAAATAAATGTATTTCTTAATAAATACTTTTAGGACAAGTATCTAATAATTTGTTGAGAGAGAGAGAAAGAGAATGGAAAAGACAGAGATCCGTACCTCCACTTACCAAGAATTTAATTTCAAATACCTTAAAGACTTAAACATAAAACTTTTAAAATGAGGCTCACAAAAATATGTGACTACGTCATAACCCACAAAGTGGAGAAAAAAATCACTAAATATAAATTTTGGCCACACAAATATTAAATCTCCAAGAAAATAATTATTTTTAAATTTCACAAAACCGAAACTGGGAAAATATTTTTCCATATGTTAAAAACATATAATATATAGATAATTGCTATACTGTATTGTCGATTTTTTTGCCTCATTTGTCTTCTTTCCTGAAAATGTGCTTATTTTGGAATTGGACCATAACATTTTCTTCTTTGTATTATAGCTCTGTCTTAATTTTATCACACTGAAAATTGTGTAAAATGTATGCCTCAGATGTTTCCCAGACAGAGAGGAAAAGAGCTAGGGTATTTACACTCTCCAGTAGTTGTCAGTCACTGGTTTCAGGCTGCCTTCACGAACACATTAATTTCCAGGCACATGCTTCCCAAGTTGCAAATGGGCAAAGTAGTTCATATCATGCAGAAAGCAGCTCTCTGACAAAACTTAAAAGTGCTAGCTTTCTGAAACAAGCTGTCATTCACTGAAATGATATAGGGGATATGGACCAAATACCATCAGCATGTGCCAGTTACCAAGAATTGGTCTTGTCACATAGTAGAGAGTATATATTAAATATATGCCTTATTGTTATTTACATTAGTATTCCCATCGAAACTAATGCTGTAATTATTTATTCATTGCTTAATAAGCTTCCATTAAATACCTGCCATCTGTCAGGCATTAGGTATACAAAGCCAAACACTCCTAGTCTTTACCCTCAAGGTGATTAAATTCTAATCAATTTTTAAAGATAAATTCCCCATGGTTTAAATTAATCCATAATTTAAAAAGTAATTTAATGGGATAATATATAAAGCAGAAAATGAAAACTGGTATCAGGAATAAAAGGATTGTTTTCTTTATATCTGACTTTTGACCAGGCACAGGATGTTGGAATGAGAAATGCCATGGAAGCAGAGGTTGTCCTGGTTTCCAAAGTCAAACATAAGTTGGCCAGTAAGGCAACAATTGATAATAGATAACATTTAAGTTTAAAATATTATAAAATAATGCAGGGAAAAAAATATTGTTTGCCAAATGGCAGCTAATACATTTTTGGAAATGCACTCAGAAAGTAGTTCTGCAAGTAAATAAATAGTAGAGGAGAAGATCTCATATTAGCCCTTCAGAAAGAAAGAATAATTTATTGCTACATTAGATTGCTTTCACAGAAGTATCAAAAATAAAAGGCTACTAGTACAAATATTTTTAATGGCAATTGATTTTGTACATGGGATGTTGAGGGTCTTTATGCCTATAACAATGCCTTTTCTGTTAGCAACAAGTAGGCCAGTTAAAGGCAATCATTAATTTATGAAAACTTCTAATCTGTTAAATCTGAATAGACTTAGCTTCATTCTTAAAAATCTAAGGCAAAGGAAAATATCCATGTCTTGTAAGAAATTTAGAAATAAAGTACAAAATCAGTATCACTATAGAAAACGAAATCTGACATGGGTGCATAGAACTGGATTTTTTATGCTAATCATGGATCAGAATTGTACCTTTAGAATTGTTAATGTTATAATTAGATTTTTTGGCAAATAATTGGCATTAATTATTCAAAAGTCAGATTTTATTACCAGTTTGAGAAATGCGGAAGAAATCAGGAAGTGAAAGTTTCCTACTTTTATGTGATAATACTAGATTTTGCCTGGATAACACTTTAAGACAAACATTAAATGTCAAATTTGACCTTGGCTTCCAATAACATTTAAGAACTACAAATCATCTAAAATATAGGAGTTCATCCCTCTAAAAGACTAAAATTGAAACTTACCAAGATTTTTACTATTTCATTAGCATACTAGTAAGCATAATATTAGTAAACTTTTGAAATGTCTTTAAAACTGCATGAGGTTTTACTCTACCAAAGTTATTATGTCCTTAACAAGAAGCATGTCAGACAAAAATGTGGAGGAACACATTTAAAATGTGCATATCACTATACAATTGCAAAAGTAGTACTTTTTCACTGCTAAAATGCATTTCATCTACCTCGATGAGCTTCAGAAACATCAACTCATCAATATCTCACCAGTCAGCAGGAGTACATGTACTTATCATTGCTCTGTGAGAAATGGGTAAAATCAATCAAAAGAAGCATATGACTTTCCCAAGTTTTCTGTCCCCTGCAAATCAGTTGATAAGAACAAGGAGTTTCTAGAAACCTTTAAGGCATTAATGTAATTTAATTCTTCTATAATATCAAGGACTAAAATTTCTCTAGAGCTTATATTTAATCTTGGCATACACTAGAGTATTAAACAAAGAACCAGTCCATCTAAAAATTTTGAAGTAGGCAAAACCTGTCTTTAACATGCAATCTCTGTGTCCTTTTCCCCTTTGCCAGACAGGTGCCATGATCCCTTATCATTTCCCCATTTTTGTCACTATCTAAAACTATTTTTAGAAAACATTCTAATTCATTACATACCTTACTCACTAAGGCATAAACGACTGATCAGACTTAAAATATTCTCCTTCCCAAAGGCATTTGCATTTGGAAGATAATGTATCCTGAAGGTAAAGAAGGAAAGATGTATTTAAAATTGGGAAAGGAAGATTATGTATGAAATTTCAAAAATCAAAAATATTCATGGAGGCTACCATCTCATGTGAGCATGCTATATTCAAACTAGAGAGCATATTACCCATAAAAGAGATGAAAGTAAAGCTTCCTCCTTTGTAATGTTAGAATGTTCCAAATGAGATGGCATGTCTCATGGTTGACATTGTAGCTTCCTAGAGATTAGAGAAATTACAAGTCTTCTAGAGCCTGCCAAAGTTATACAGTTCCTCTCTGTCAGGGTAGGATAGGATATGCTGGTGTAACAAAAACTCCATATAAACATAGAGTGTTAAAAACAAAATGTTATTTCATTCTCTACATGTCCAAAGTGGATTAGTGGGGCAGTTCTTTTCCTCATAGTTACTCAAGGACACAGGATAATGGAGGCTCCAACTCCAAATATGCTTTCAGCACTACTGAGAGATGAAACGGAATGTGGAAAACCACATACAGGTTTTTAAAGTTCCTGCAGAAAGTGACATTCATCACTTCTGTCTATCATTCATTGACCAAAGCAGTCAATGGTTATGCCTCCTTCAAAGGAAATTAACCTGCAACCCAATTATATGCTAAGAGAGAATTAGAATATGTTATTAGGACTAACGACCATGACATTCTGCTAATTATCTTTAACATATCAACTTTTCCCAGGAAATCACTCTTAATAAAAGTTAGTTTTTCTATAATGTCATATAAGAAACAAATTCAGTCCATCAAATAATAAACTGTAAACTGTATCCTTAACCATTTTACTATAAGTACAAATAAGAAGAAAGAAGAGGAAAAAAAACAAAGAAATTATAAGAAGAAAGGAGGGAGTAGGCAGATAGATAGTTGAAGATGACAATAACTTTGATAATCATGATTTGGGAATGAAAAACTAAAACGAAAGAAAATTCTGTGTTTGTGTGTGCATATGTGTGTGTGTGTTCATCAGTATTATGATTCTTGTTCTCAAGATATATGCCAAAACACCTTCCAGAATCTTTCAGCAAGGAGAAAAAGTCATCTTTCAGAGGAACATCAAACTATGACAGAGACATTTCACAAATTTGCTACAACCAAACAGAAAGTTTTCCGCAGGAAACTAATAACTATAACAGCACAATTATTATTAAAGAAATAAAACTTGGAAAGGGTAATAAAACCAGAGAGATAGAAAAAGAAATAAGTTAAAATATTTTTACGTTTCCTATTTGGAGTTTTTTATTCGTTTAGTGGTTAAAAAATGACCTTTAATATAAAACTCCATTTTGAGTTCTTTTATTCTTTCAGAGGTTAAAAATGTCCTTCAATACAAAAAAAAAATCATCAATGCACAGTTCTTGTTTGAATTTATAATTTTTGGTTGATATTTTTAACTGTGATGAAACTACAGTCCAACAAAGTAAAATTAGATAAAAGAGGAGAACTGGGGTAAGTTACCCTTGTTCCTCAAGTAAGACAGGATATACTTTGCAATAATCTAAAAAATCTAAATGTGACCTGAACAAAGAGAGAGAGACAAAGTATAAAATGTTTTCTTAGGGATAACTCATACTCTTGGTGACAAGAAGTGTTAATGGTGTCCTGTAACCTTTTGATCAGTGGTTACTCCGTTATGCGGGAAAAACATAGGAAAATAAACATAGGAAAAACAGAGGAAAATGGAAGACTCACAGTACTTCAATAAAAGTTGTCAACAAATCCCAAGAAAATGATTGCATTGGCAGGAATAGTTTTTTTGTTTTAATTGATACTATTTTAGGAAGCAGCTAATGCTTGTTCTTATTTCCTAGTTTAAAAAGTGAATATATGCACACACATATATAACTAGAAAGTGATATATTAATATTTTCTATTAACAAGTTTTTTATCTCATAAAAGATATTCTTTAGCTTCTGAAGAGAAGCCAAAATAAATATCAAATAGGCATTTCAGATATCCCTTCCTTTAAATGTTTAGAGTGATACATAAAATAGAAATTGCAAATATTTGATATTTTAATATTATTTTTTGCTTTACAATAGCAATATTAGTGTTCCATTTTAATTTATCTCCCCAGGTTAATAATTTATCATAACGACCAAATTACACAGTGTTGTATTGGTCACCTTTAAGTGCCCGGATCAATGACATTGAACCTGGCAAATGCAGTGCACACTCACAATGCCTAGCCTCTACCATCATGGCTGTTGAAACTGTCTCCTCTCCAGAGCATTTTTCCAGCCCCACCTCTGCCATTTGGGTCTCATCTAATAAGATTTAACCATGAGTTGCTATACTCCATGCATGGCCTCTGCATTTGTGTGTATTGTGATTCTTACGTCAAATGGTAAAGAATAACATTAGAGTATTCACTTTTATTTTGACAGAGTTCAAATGGCAAAATAAATTAGATATACTGTCACAGCTTAGGAAATTTAAAATGAAATATGTTGTAGTCAGGTGGAGGTTTCCGATGGGGAAATATTAATACCTAATTTCCCAGAATACTTAGTTCGCGCATCTCAAATATCTATCTCCTGTCGTGACACTGAGATGAAAAGGATTGGTTAAGTTTGCTAACTGAACTATTTCCCACAGTGTAAATAACTGAGTGTTAGTATAGACTAGTATGGAAACATACTAATTATCACTGGGTGTAAGCTATGTGAGTTGTCTTATCTTTTCACATAATGTTTATATGTATTGCATTTCCCATATTGTTTCCTTTTGCTTTGCCGATAACAACTAATGAGGAAAAGAAAGGAAGGCATTAAAAAAAGAAGAAGAAAAAAAACTTCCAACAAAACTGCTAGAGAGAGAAAGCCGATTATTATAAAATATAAGCACATTTCATTGAAATATCAGCACCAGATTCAAGTAATTTGGGGCATGTGTATTATGTGCCAGGAGATTTCACTTACATATGTTATAGAATGCAGTGATTTAAAAAACAAAACAAAAAACAGGTAATACACTTCAGAAATTTTAAAGTTAGAAAACTGGAAAATTAGCCCCTTGAAAAATTTCAATCTGAAACAAGGGAAAACAAGAGCTGGTTATTAGCAGTGATCACGATGGTATATGTGAAAATCTGTGACAAGTAATGGTGTGCTCAGAAGTAACCCTCTTCTCCTGTGTATAGATCTTGCTAATCACATAGAAAACTCTACTTCATTGTCTGATTTCAACTGAAAGCAGGCAGAGCTTTGAAAAACCCAGAGATTTCATAGGTTTTATAATCCTTGTGATGCTCTTCCTGTTTCAGACACAGCTCTGAAACAAAGACAGCGCATACCCACACGCACAGACGCATGCACACATGCAAACATTGTGGCTGTTGGCGCCTCTAACCCTTCCAGGACAGAGCTGCATGATCAGTCGTTCCCAAAACAAAGGGCAAGAGATGCATCTCTCACACAATATGCAAACCTACAATTGTTCACCTTCGGCTGACAATCTGACACAAAGCTACAAATCAAGCATTAGAAAAACACAAGTGTGACAGGGAAGAAACAATAGTGGAAGTGATGCCTAGTAACCTTAATTTTAGAGAAAAAAAGAACAGGTGAATGTAGCTGACACAGTTAGATTTTAGACATTTATATAATCAATTCACAGAGTATAGATGGCAAAGTGAAAATGACGTTTTAGCACAATAAGATAAATGCAATCCCACAGTTACCACTGAGAGTTGCTAGAATGGCATTCTTTTCTAGAATAGAGCCATGGAAGAACATTCTTGTCTTTAGAATACATATAATACAGCATAAGCGTTAGAAGAATTGCGCTGTATATGAAGAGGAAACAACTAAATGGGTTATGTAGACTCACTCAGGGCAATACACACTGCAGATAATTTTGACCAGACATTGACAAAAAGAGAAACCATATGAGTTAGGTAACATCCCGTATTATGAGTATGTTCAGAGTTGTGGAGCTAATGTTATTTAATTCTGAATATTAAGTGTTTAGTTGAAAGTAGAACTTTGCAATTAAAATGGACAAATTTGAATTCACGATTGATTTGTTAATAGTTTATCCCTGTAAGAACATTAAACTTAACCTTGGACATAATTAATAATCCATAATGACTTTTTATTAACCATAATTGTGGCAAAATTATTTGGAAACTTGAACTAAACATTTTTAAAAAAATTTTCCATGCCTGAATCCAACAGTGTGCGGGACTCATTCAGGAGTCAGGCAGAGATGATGGGGAAAATGAATCAGAATAAGTCAATATGTAGGTCAATATGACTCTTCTCCCTCTAAATTCCATAAAGATATTGGGTGCAGCACAGCAACATGGCACAAGTATACATATGTAACAAACCTGCACGTTATGCACATGTACCCTAGAACTTAAAGTATAATAATAATATATATTAAAAAAAAGAACTCTCTTTGTTCAATGGAGAAATTGCTGAATAAACATCAAAATTATAAAGCTGAATGACATATTTGGACTTCTGTTAAAGCTAATGACTCATATTTGTCAAAAATCTAAAATAAACTTTCCTTACATTGAGAGAGATGACAATAATATGTGAGAGAGTTGATCACAAATATATGTACTTTTGTTGCTAAAACTTGAATCTTTGTACTCGTTAACTCAAACTGCCTTGACTTCTCATGTTTATGCAAAACAGGTTTTTTGGGAGTAGAAAAGAGAGGTACTATAACATCAGAGGAAATCATCAAAGAACTAGTGGCAACATCTTAAGGCTTTTATCAAAGTAGTGAGGGAATGCATTAAAGCAACAATATCTGAAGCTTACATGTGATGGGACTACTAAATTTAATAGTGTATCTTATGAACATATGTGGATATAATGATTTTCCTGGAAGAATACTCCACTCTTAAGGACTTTTTTTTCTGAGTAACAGAACATGATTCTCTCAAGGCAATTTGAAAAAAAAATCCACCAATATTTCATTAATAATAGATGCCACACACTCTACAAACAGAGGACCAAAGTTTTTTAAAAACTGTATGAACTACAAGCAAAGGTCATACAAATGGGAATAAGCTTATGGATGGAAAAAAGTTC
Source organism: Macaca fascicularis (assembly GCF_037993035.2). Lineage (NCBI taxonomy): Eukaryota > Metazoa > Chordata > Mammalia > Primates > Cercopithecidae > Macaca > Macaca fascicularis. The sequence continues at coordinate 157,506,645 of NC_088377.1, forward strand.
TTAAAGATATCAGTCATCAAATTGTTGCTAGAAAATACTGAACTAAATCATGGGTAAAGTGGGACTGAACTAAATCACGGGTAAAATACATAAGCATTTAAGTAAAAATAAGAGGTTCTCATCTTGCAAATCTCACTAAGCAAGCTGTGATAACATTTGAAATATTTATTTACATTTATCAAAATGTGTTAACTATAAGCCATTTCTTACTCTCAAATAAAACATACTAAAAGCAGTATGCTATTCCTGCAAATAACAGGAAGAAAAGGAAAAGAAACATATGAAAATACATCTAAGTATTGAACAGTGTGACCACCTGATGCACTCCTACTAAGAAATGTCATGGAAGGTTAATAATGGATTAACATACACTGAGAAGTCCAAAGTCAACTTCTTATGCATATTCAGTCTACTTCAGGTCATAAAATGATCCAAATGCTATTGAGGTAGTGAAGTAGATTGTGAGGTAGATTGTGTAGGTGAGAATAGTAATACTACAAAGGAAGACTCTTCTAGGTGCCATTTGGGGCACTCCTGTGAATGTGAACTACAAATCTCAAGGATTCAATTTATGGGGCTCTCAGCTGCCATGTAATTCTTAGTTATTTTCTCAAAAACAAGAAAGTAATCTACGGTCTCTGAAATTATATCATCTACATGTACGGCAGAATTAGAGTCTAAGTCTTTCACTGTGAAAGATGTTAAGTTTTACTCAGAAGTTGTAAACTTGGGCCTCTGAATATTAAATACAAAAGTGACTTGCCCTAAGAAAGGCAGGAGTTGGATCCATTAAATGAAGTTTAAAATTCTCACAGGCATATCCTTCATCATGGCCAGAGCAAGTCTGGCCAGGCAAGCTAATAATGTGTTACCCCTTTTCTAATTGATATTTTAAGGTATTTGTACAAAATGTATTTGATAGGAGTGGGTGTGTGCTCTTACTACTAATAATAAACCTTTTTATATTCAAAATAAGAAAGCATTACATGCTTTGAACATAACACTTAAGTTATTTGAAATATTCTTTCTTTTCACAGTGTTATAGACACAAGAACAGCTGTGACTAACCTACACTTATTTTGTGATACATACTTCAGAACAGAAGTTTATTTTCTTTTGACTACTATATAAGCAAACTATTCTTCAATTTCTTTAATTTCTTTTCAGTTTTTTGACAATTACTTGGGAAGTACATTTAAGGGTTTAATGGTTAGGTAATAAAGTGCATCACTGGTTCCTAATCAACAGCCAAATGCTGGATATCATTTTTCTTCAGCATCTCGACTGCCTACACCTGCTGACTGCAGGCATCTGCCAGCTGCCTTTCTCAGGCTACGAGACATAAACTGTAGTTCCACTTGTAATCTGCCTCTTTAAGATGCAAAATACTCCGCTGGGACAGGCTAGCATTGTGATGAGGTTTTTTCCCCCCAGATTTATTTCCACTCAGAAGCACTGTCTACTTTAGAAGAGACAAAATTAGATTTCACCAGTTATGTAAGGAATGGTGTGGGGAAACCTGAGGAAACTGTACCCCTCTATCTCATGCATCCCAGTGGGTCCTAAAAATTGGCAGCCTATAACTGGTACCAGTAGAGTGGGGCATTGCTGAAAAGATACCCAAAAATGTGGAAGCGACTTTGGAACTGGGTAACAGGCAGAGGCTGGAACAATTTAGAGGGCTCAGAAGAAGATAGGAAAATGTGGGAAAGTTTGGAACTCCCTAGAGACTTGTTGAATGACATTGACCAAATGCCTGATAACAATATGGACAATAAGGTCCAGGCTGGGGTGGTCTCAGATGGAGATAAGGAACTTTTTGGGAACTGGAACAAAGTTGACTCTCGTTATGTTTTAGCAACGAGACTGGCGGCATTTTGCCCCTGCCCTAGAGATTTGTGGAACTTTGAACTTGAGAGAGATGATTTAAAGTATCTGGTGAAAGACATTTCTAAGCAGCAAAGCATTCAAAATGTGACTTGGGTGCTGTTAAAAGCATTCAGTTTTATAAGGGAAGCAGAGCCAGAAAGTTCAGAAAATTCGCAGCCTGACAATGCAGTAGAAAAGAAAAAGCCATTTTCTAAGGAGAAATTCAAGCTGGCTGAAGAAATTTTCATAATTAGCCAGAAGCCTAATGTTAATCCCCAAGACCATGGAGAAAATGTCTCCAGGCCATGTCAGAGACCTTCACAGCAGCCTTCCCCATAACAGGCCCAGAGGCCTGGGAGGAAAACGTGGTTTCGTGGGCCAGGCTCAGGGTCCTCATGCTGTGTGCAGTCTAGGGACTCAGTGCCTGTGTCCCAGCCACTGTGGCCAATGTAGAGCTCGGCCTGTGGCTTCAGAGGGTGGAAGTCCCAAGCCCTGGCAGCTTCCACTTGGTGTTGAGCCTGTGGGTGCTCAGAAGTCAAGAATTGAGGTCTGGGAACCTCTGCCTAGATTTCAGAAGATGTATGGAATTGCCTGGATGCCCAGGCAAAAGTTTGCTGCAGGGGCAGGGCCCTCACGGAGAACCTCTGCTAGGGCAGTAAGAAAGGGAAATGTGGGGTTTGAGCCCCCACATAGAGTCCCTCCTGGGGCACTGCCTAGTGGAGCTATGAGAAAAGGGTCATCATCCTTGAGACCCCAGAATGGCAGACCCATTGGTAGCTTGCACCGTGTGGTTGGAAAGGCCACAGACAATCAATGCCAGCTGGTGAAAGCAGCCAGGAGGGAGACTGGACCCTGCAAAGTCACAGGGGTAGACCTGCCCAAGACCATGGGAACCCACCTCTCACATCAGCATGACCTGCATGTGAGACCTGGAATCAAAGGAGATCATTTTGGAGCTTTTTAATTTGACTGCCCCACTGGATTTTGGACTTTCATGGGCCCTGTAATCCCTTTGTTTTGGCCAATTTCTTCCATTTGGAATGGCTATATTTACCCAATACCTGTACCCCCATTGTATCTAGGAAGAACTAGCTTGCTTTTGATTTTACAGGCTTATAGGCAGAAGGGACTTGCCTTGTCTCAGATGAGACTTTGGACTGTGGGCTTTTGGGTTAATGCTGAAATAAGGTAAGAGTTTGAGGGACTGCTGGGAAGGCATAATTCGTTTCGAAATGTGAGGACATGATATTTTGAGTGGCCAGGGGCAGAATGATATGGTTTGGCTGTGTCCACACCCAAATCTCAACCTGAATTGTATCTCCTGGAATTCCCACATGTTGTGGAAGGACCCAGGAGGCGGTAATTGAAACATGGGTGATGGTCTTTCCTGTGCTATTCTCATAATAGTGAATAAGTCTCATGAGATCTGATGGGTTTATCAGAGGTTTCCACTTTTGTTTCTTCTTCATTTTATCTCTTGCTGCCACCATGTAAGAAGTACCTTTCCCCTCCCGCCATGATTCAGAGGCCTTCCTAGCCATGTGGAACCATAAGTCCAATTAAACCTCTTTTTCTTCCCAGTCTCGGGTGTGTCTTTATCAACAGCATGAAAATGAAATAATATAAACTACAATGCTACAAAAGTGGTCTAAGCCTTAATCCAACATGAATATCATAAAGAAAAGAAATAGTCAGGCATATAGTGATTTATGTAATGCTTTATACTTGTTTCATATCATAAGTTCTAGGAAGGCAGGAACTGGGTCAGCTTACTCACCACTGTACTTCACCACAAAACTTACCACACAACATATAATTAATGTCCACCCTTTTGTTTCAGAAAGATGTATATACAAAAATGGGCAAAATCATGCCATGATTTATAATTTTTGTTATGATAAATGATTCCCATTGCATTGACTATAACATCTGCCAGAGAGGTGAGCTATAACATAGTCCCTTGAATTTATGATTTAAAACCTTCTCATGGAGAAGATAATTTTATTACAATAAAAACAAAAATGATAAATACTTAGAAAACATTTACTCATGTCAGTGACTCCAGTGAACACTGCTCAAATATAAAATAAATGAATAACCGGGTTCCAAGATGGCCAATAGGAACAGCTCCAGTCTGCAGCTCCCAGCGTGAGCAACGCAGAAGATGGGTGATTTCTGCATTTCTAACTGAGGTACCGGGTTCATTTCACAAGGGTTTGTCAGACAGTGGGTGCAGCCCATGGAGCAGGGAGGGGCATCACCTCACCCTGGAAGCACAAGGGGTCAGGGAATTCCCTTTCCTAACAAAGGGAAGCCATGACAGAGGGTACCTGGAATATCAGGACACTCACAACTTAATACTGCATTTTTCAAAAGGTCTTAGCAAACAGCACACCAGGAGACTATATCCCATGCCTGGCTCAGAGGGTCCCACACCACGGATCCTCGCTCACTGCTAGCACAGCAATCTGAGATCAAACTGCGAGGCAGCAGTGAGGTGGGGGGCAGGGTGTCCTCCATTACTGAGGCTTGAGTAGGTAAACAAACTGGGAATCTTGAACTGGGTAGAGCCCACCGCAGCTCAAGGAGGCTGGCCTGCCTCTGTAGACTCCATCTCTGGTGGCAGGGCATAGCTGAACAAAAGGCAGCAGAAACTTCTGCAGACTTAATTGTCCCTGTCTTACAGCTTTGAAGAGAGTAGTGGTTCTCCCAGCATGGAGTTTGAGATCTGAGAATGGACAGATTGCCTCCTCAAGTGGGTCTCTGACCCTCAAATAGCCTAACTGGGAGGCACCTCCCAGTAGGGGACGACTGACACCTCATATAGCCGGGTGCTCCTCTGAGATGAAGTTTCCAGAGGAAGGATCAGGCAGCAACGTCTGCTGTTCTGCAGCCTCTGCTGTGATATCCAGGCAAACAGGGTCTGGAGTGGACCCCCAGCAAACTCCAACAGTCCTGCAGCGGAGGGTCCTGACTGTTAGAAGGAAAACTAACAAACAAAAAGGACACCCACACCAAAACCCCATCAGTATGTCACCATCATCAAAGACCAAAGGTAGATAAAACCACAAAGATGGGGAGAAACCAGAGGAGAAAAGCTGAAAATTCTAAAAGCAGAGAGCCTCTTCTCCTGCAAAGGAATGCAGCTCCTCGCCAGCAACAGAACAAAGCTGGACAGAGAATGACTTTGACAAGTTGAGAGAAGAAGGCTTCAGATGATCAGTAATAATAAACTTCTCCAAGCTAAAAGAGGATGTTTAAATCCACTGCAAAGAAGCTAAAAACATTGAAAAAAGATTAGACGAATGGCTAGCTAGAATGAACAGTGTAGAGAAGACCTTAAATGACCTGATGGAGCTGAAAATCAAGGCATGAGAACTATGTGATGCATGCAAAAGCTTCAGTAGCCAATTCGATCAAGTGGAAGAAAGGGTATCAGTGACTGACGATCAAATGAATGAAATGAAGTGAGAAGAGAAGTTTGGAGAAAAAAGAGTAAAAAGAAATGAACAAAGCCTCCAAAAAATATGGGACTATGTGAAAAGACCAAATCTATGTCTGATTGGTGTACCTGAAAGTGACAGGGAGAATGGAACCAAGTTGGAAAACACTCTGCAGGATATTATCCAGGAGAATTTCCCCAACCTAGCAAGGCAGGCCAACATTCAAATTCAAGAAATACAGAGAACACCACAAAGATACTCCTCAAGAAGAACAACTCCAAGACACATAATTGTCAGATTCATCAAAGTTGAAATGAAGGAAAAAATGTTAAGGGCAGCCAGAGAGAAAGGTCAGGTTACCTACAAAGGGAAGCCCATCAGACTAACAGCAGATCTCTTGGTAGAAACTCTACAAGCCAGAAGAGAGTGGGGGCCAATACACAACATTCTTAAAGAAAAGAATTTTCAACCCAAAATTTCGTATCCAGCCAAACTAAGCTTCATAAGTGAAAGAGAAAAAAAATCCTTTACAGACAAGCAAATGCTGAGAGATTTTGTCACCACCAGGCCCGCCTTACAAGAGCTCCTGAAGGAAGCACTAAACATGGAAAGGACCAACCGGTACCAGCCACTGAAAAAACATGCCAAATTGTGAAGACCATCAATGCTAGGCAGAAACTGCATCAACTAATGAGCAAAATAACCAACTAACATCATAATGACAGAATCAAATTCACACATAACAGTATTAACCATAAATGTAAATGGGCTAAAGGCTCCAATTAAAAGACATAGACTGGCAAATTGGGTAAAGAGTCAAGTTCCATCAGTGTGCAGTATTCAGGAGACCCATCTCACGTGGAGAGACACACATAGGCTCAAAATAAAGGGATGGAGGAAGATCTACTAAGCAAATGGAAAAAAAAAAAAAAAAAGCAGGGATTGCAATCCTAGTCTCTGATAAAATAGACTTTAAAACAACTAAGATCAAAAGAGATAAAGAAGGCCACTACATAATGGTAAAGGGATCGATTTAACAAGAAGAGTTAACTATCCTAAATATATATGCACCCAATAAAGGAGCACCCAAATTCATAAAGCAAGTCCTTAAAGACCTACAAAGAGACTTAGACTCCTACACTATAATAATGGGAGACTTTAACACCCCACTGTCAACATTAGACATATCAACAAGACAGAAAGTTAACAAGGATATCCAGGAATTGAACTCAGCTCTGCACCAAGCAGAACTAATAGACATCTACAGAACTCTCCACCCCAAATCAACAGAATATACATTCTTCTCAGCACCACATCGTACTTATTCCAAAATTGACCATATAGTTGGAAGTAAAGCACTCCTCAGCAAATGTAAAAGAACAGAAATTATAACAAACTGTCTCTCAGACCACAGTGCAATCAAACTAGAATTCAGGATTAAGAAACTCAATCAAAACCGCTCAACTACATGCAAACTGAACAACCTGCACCTAAATGACTACTGGGTGCATACAGAAATGAAGGCAGAAAGAAAGATGTTCTTTGAAACCAATGAGAACAAAGACACAACATACTAAAATCTCTGGGACACATTTAAAGCAGTGTGTAGAGGGAAATTTATAGCACTAAATGCCCATAAGAGAAAGGAAGAAAGATCTAAAACTGACACCCTAACAACACAATTAAAATAACTAGAGAAGCAAGAGCAAACACATTTAAAAGCTAGCAGAAGGCAAGAAATAACTAAGATCAGAGTAGAACTGAAGGAGATACAAACACAAAAAGCCCTTCAAAATATCAATGAATCAAGGAGCCGGTTTTTTGAAAAGACCAACAAAATTGATAGACCACTAGCAAGACTATTAAAGAAGAAAAGAGAGAAGAATCAAATAGATGCAATTAAAAAATGAGAAAGGGGATATCATCACCAACCCCATAGAAATACAAACTACCATCACAGAATACTATAAACACCTCAACGCAAATAAACTAGAAAATCTAGAAGAAATGGATAAATTCCTGGACACATACACCCTCCCAAGACTAAACCAAGAAGAAGTTGAATCCCTGCATAGACCAATTATAGGTTCTGAAATTGAGGCAATAATTTTTTTTTTTTTTTTTTTTTTTTTTTTTGAGATGGAGTCTGGCTCTGTTGCCCTGGCTGGAGTGCAGTGGCCGGATCTCAGCTCACTGCAAGCCCCGCCCCCCGGGTTCACGCCATTCTCCTGCCTCAGCCTCCGGAGTAGCTGGGAGTACAGGCGTCCGCCACCTCGCCCGGCTAATTTTTTTTGTATTTTTAGTAGAGACGGGGTTTCACTGTGTTAGCCAGGATGGTCTCGATCTCCTGACCTCGTGATCCGCCCGTCTCGGCCTCCCAAAGTGCTGGGATTACAGGCTTGAGCCACCGCGCCCGGCCGAGGCAATAATTAATAGCCTACCAACCAAAAAAAGTCCATGACCAGACAGATTCACAGCCAAATTTTACCAGAGGTACAAGGAGGAGCTGGTACCATTCCTTCTGAAACTATTCCAATCAATAGAAAAAGAAGGAATCCTCTCTAATTCATTTTATGAGGCGAACATCATCCTGATACCAAAGCCTGGGAGACATACAACAAAAAAAGAGAATTTTAGACTAAAATCCCTGATGAACATTGATGCAAAAATCCTCAATAAAATACTGGCAAACTGAATCCAGCAGCTCATCAAAAAGCTTATCCACCATGATCAAGTTGGCTTCATCACTGGGATGCAAGGCTGGTTCAACATATCCAAATCAATAAACATAATCCATCATATAAACAGAACCAAACACAAAAACCACATGAGTATCTCAGTAGATGCAGAAAAGACTTTCTACAAAATTCAACAGCCTTTCATGCTAAAAAAAATGCTCAATAAACTAGATATTGATGGTACATATCTCAAAATTATAAGAGCTATTTATGACAAATCCACAGCCAGTATCATACTGAATGGGCAAAAACTGGAAGCATTGCCTTTGAAAACTGGTGCAAGACAGGAATGCCCTCTCTCACCACTCCTATTAAACATAGTGTTGGAAGTTCTGGCCAGGGCAATCAGGCAAGAGAAAGAAATAAAGGGTATTCAGTTAGGGAAAGAGGAAGTCAAATTGTCCCTGTTTGCAGATGACATGATTGTATATTTAGAAAACCCCATCGTCTCAGTCCAAAATCTCCTTAAGCTGATAAGCAACTTCAGCAAAGTCTCAGGATACAAAATCAACGTGCAAAAATCACAAGTATTCCTCTACACCAATAACAGACAAACAAAGAGGCAAATCATGAGTGAACTCACATTCACAATTGCTTCAAAGAGAATAAAATACCTAGGAATCCAACTTACAAGGAGTGTGAAGAACCTCTTCAAGGAGAACTACAAACCACTGCTCAATGAAATAAAAGAGGACACAAACAAATAGAAGAACATACCATGCTCATGGATAGAAAGAATCAATATTGTGAAAATGGCCATACTGCCAAGGTAATTTATAGATTCAATGCCATCCCCATTAAACTACCAATGACTTTCTTCACAGAATTGGAAAAAAACTACTTTAAAGTTTATATGGAACCAAAAAAGAGCCCGCATTGCCAAGACAATCCTAAGCCAAAAGAACAAAGCTGGAGGCAACATGCTACCTGACTTCAAACTACACTACAAGGCTACAGTAACCAAAACAGCATGGTACTGGTACCAAACCAGAGATATAGACCAATGGAACAGAATAGAGCCCTCGGAAATAATACCACACATCTACAAACATCTGGTCTTTGACAAACCTGAAAAAACATGAAATGGGGAAAGGATTCCCTATTTAATGAATGGTGCTGGGAAAACTGGCTAGCCATATGTAGAAAGCTGAAATTGGATCCCTTCCTTACACCTTATACTAAAATTAATTCAAGATGGATTAAAGATTTAAATGTTAGACCTAAAACCATAAAAACCCTAGGAGAAAACCTAGGCAATACCATTTAGGCCATAGGCATGGGCAAGGACTTCATGACTAAAACACCAAAAACAATGGCAACAAAAGCCAAAATTGACAAATGGGATCTAATTGAACTAAAGAACTTCTGCACAGAAAAAGAAACTACCATCAGATTGAACAGGCACCCTACAGAATGGGAGAAAATTTTTACAATCTCTCCATCTGACAAAGGGCTAATATCCAGAATCTACAAAGAACTTAAACAAATTTACAAGAAAAAATCAAACAACCCCATCAAAAAGTGGGCAAAGGATATGAACAGACACTTCTCAAAAGAAGACATTTATTCAGCCAACAGACACATGAAAAGATGTTCATCATCACTGACCATCAAAGAAATGCAAATCGAAACCACAATGAGATACCATCTCACACCAGTTAGAATGGCAATCATTAAAAAGTCAGGAAACAACAGGTGCTGGAGAGGATGTGGAGAAATGGGAACGCTTTTACACTGTTGGTGGGACTGTAAACTAGTTCAATCATTGTGGAAGACAGTGTGGCAATTCCTCAAGGATCTAGAACTAGAAATACCATTTGACCCAGTCATCCCATTACTGGGCATATACCCAAAGGATTATAAATCATGCTGCTATAAAGACATACACACATATGTTTATTGCAGCATTATTCACAATAGCAAAGACTTGGCACCAACCCAAATGTCCATCAAAGATAGACTGGATTAAGAAAATGTGGTACATATATACCATGGAATACTATGTAGCCATAAAAAAGGATGAGTTCATGTCCTTTGTAGGGACACGGATGAAGCTGGAGACCATCATTCTGAGCAAACTATCGCAAGGACAGAAAGCCAAACACCACATGTTCTCAATCATAGGTGGGAATTGAACACTTGGACACAGGGTGGGGAACATCACACATTGGGGCCTGTTGTGGGAGGGATAGCATGAGGAGATATACCTACTGTAAATGATGAGTTAATGGGTGCAGCACATCAACATGACATATGTATACATATGTAACAAACCTGCACATTGTGCACATGTACCCTAGAACTTAAAGTATAATAATAATAATAATAAATGAATAACCTTTTGAGGAGGTACTATTATAATCTCCATATTACAAATGAGAAAACTGAGGGATAAGAGTTCAAGTCATTAATATCATACTGGAGGCAAAATTCAAGCTCAGGAAGCCTGGCTGAAGTTGAACTCTTAGAACTACACTACACCACTTCTCTCTCATGATGTGGTGTTCTAGGTACCTCTCAAACAAACCTCACATGAGCAATCCAACAAGAATTGTTCTTCCAGAGAATTGGAACAAATGGTATATCATATTTTGTGTCATATATCTGATGGGATTTAAACATTTTGTAATTTATATTTAGGTACGTGTGTGCATATGTATCTACACACATATATACGAATCTATATTAGTATAACCTAGATCTATTTCATGGAGGAGGAGGAAAGAGTAGTATCAATAATAATAAAAATGGCTACAAGCATTTATTGAATATTTATATCAGACACTGTGGTCAGTACTTTTCATGCAGTATTGATTTAATTTTCGCCAGAATTTTTGATAGGTATTATTGTTTGTTATCATCTACTTTTTTCAGATAATAAAACTAAGGATTAGGTAAGTAACTTTTCGTGAGCCATGGGTTCTCAAGGTCTTGTGTAGAAGATACACATCATTAGAGGAAACTAGAACTCAAGTCCTTTGTTCTGAGGAGCTGTAAGGATGAAGCTCACGTTTCCTGATATGGGTGATCTGCTAGAGAAATTAGAAGCATGGTTTTTAAACGTTTTAACTTTGGGGTGTCTATTAGATATCCATCATCCAGGAGAGGATGAGATGCAATGGACAAAAGAGGGGATTGGTCAAGGTAGAGACACTGAGAGCTCATTCAGCATAAAACAAGGGGAGCCTGAGGATATAAGCAGACTCAGATTATAGGAACGTAGCTGTGTCCGTGGATTTAAGTAAAAATAAGTTCTCATCTTACAAATCTCACTAAGCAAGCTATGATCAAATTTGAAATATTTATTTGCAATTACCAAAATGTGTTAAATATAAGTCATTTCTTATTATTAAATAAAACATATTAAAAGCAGTATAGCTTTACCTGCAAATAACAGGCAGAAAAAGAAAAGAAACACATAAAAATACATCTAAGTTTTTGTTTTTGTTTTTGTTTTTTCAGACTGAGTCTCACTCGGTTGCCAGGCTGGAGTGCAGTGGCATGGTCTCCACTCACTGCAACCTCCACCTCCCGGGTTCAAGCGATTCTCCTGCCTCAGCCTCCCGAGTAGCTGGGACTACAGGCACATGCCTCCATGCCCAGTTAATTTTTGTATTTTTAGTAGAGACTGAGCTTCACCATGTCAGCCAGGATGGTCTCAATCTCTTGACCTCGTGATCCGCCCGCCTTAGCCTCCCAAAGTGCTGGGATTACACGGATGAGCCACTTTGCCCAGCCACATCTAAGTATTTAACGGAGGGTGGGCCGGGCGCGGTGGCTCAAGCCTTTAATCCCAGCACTTTGGGAGGCCGAGGCGGGTGGATCACGAGGTCAGGAGATCGAGACCATCCTGTCTAACATGGTGAAACCCCGTCTCTACTAAAAATACAAAAAACTAGTCGGGCGAGGCGGCGGACGCCTGTAGTCCCAGTTACTCGGAGGCTGAGGCGGGAGAATGGCGTGAACCCGGGAGGCGGAGCTTGCAGTGAGCCGAGATCGCGCCACTGCACTCCAGCCCGGGCGACAAGCGAGACTCAGTCTCAAAAAAAAAAAAAAAAAAGTGTTTAAGGGAGGGTGACTACCTCACACACTCCTACTAAGAAAAGTCATGGAAGGTTAAAGATGGGTTAATCTTTCCTGATTGCTTACATTTCCTCAGTGAAGAATATATAAGTATGGAGAGAAAAGCAAAGTTGTTGAGAAAAGAGAAAATGTGAAGGGAGATGGAATGAATCTTGGACATGCAATTGAATTTCTAGGCAGCAGTAAGGGCGAATTTGAGGTTCACAGTTATTAAATGTGAAACCCCTCTAGTTTTTATGTGCATATACAACGTACAGCTGGATTTAAACAGGGTTTGTGGGGAAAGAATTTGAGAGTGTGAACAAAAGCATTAGGACATTTTTGAGGATAATAATGCTGCTGATGATGATGACAAAAGCTGGCCTTATAGTGTAGTGTTGATATGGTTTGAATGTCTTTTCCAAAAATCATGTTGAAACCTATTTCCCAAAGTGGCAGTATTGAGAGGTGGCAAATGGGTGATTTGATCATGAGGGCAGAGCCCTCTTGGATTAATGAATCAGTAGGCTAATGGATTAATGGGTTATCATGCAAAGGGAAGTGGTAGCATTTTAAGAACAGAAAGAGAGACCTAAGATGGCACATTCACATGCTCAGCCCCCCTCCATGTGGTATCCTGTGTCATCTCTGGACTCTCTAGAAAGTTTCCACTAGCAAGAAAGCTCTCACCACTTGTGGCCCCACAACTTTTGACTTCTCAGCCTCCAGAACTATGAGAAATAAATTACTTTTCTTTATGAATTATTCCATATGAGATATTTTGTTATAAGCAACAGAAAACAGACTAATACAAATGAATACTATGTACCAGAAGGGAGCTATTCTAAGTATCTTATATAAATTATTTATTCATCATAACAACCTAATATGGTATGTCTAACTATTATTGTTGCTATTTAATAGCAAACTGTTGCAGAATGATTTGATAACTTATTGGAGTTTACAGCTAGTAAACGGGGAAGGCAGGGAAATGCTCTTACAAGCCAGGTAGTCTGGCTTTGTATACTAATAATTCTACACCATCAGGGAGGACTGTGGTATCTACTGATTAGGGAGAGGATTGAGAACACCTAGAAGAAAGAAAAGAACACCTAGGAGAAAGGTAATGAAATGGCAGGAGAATCTATGAATTGTGGGAAGAATCAATGAATTGTAGAGTAAAAAGAACGAATGTTGGAGTTAGGATCTTCAAAGGAGTATACTAGAAAATGAGGAAGGGTTGGTTGGAGAGTGGAAGGCTTGAAATTAAAGATTATAAAGGAAGTGTATATATTTGGAATGATAAGGTCTAGAATGCAATCCTGCAGAAGTGTGACTAATGTAATAAAGTTCAAGGTCTCTGGAGGAAAAGACATCAAAGAAGTGAGAGACCAAAGTATTGGAAATACTGTGTAGCAGTATTGAAGTCATCAAGACAGAACTAGTTTTGAAGGGAATTACTTAAATCCAGGGACTAAAATGGTCAACGAATAAAGTGAATTGACACTTAGCTGGTGAATGATGGAGGATGGAGTTGCCAGATTTAGCAAATAAAAAATACAGGATGCCCAGATACATTTGAATTTCAGATTTTTTTAAATGAATATTTTTAGTATAAGTATGTCTCAAATATGGCATGGAACATACGTACACCAAAAAATTATTTGTTGTTCATCTGAATGTCAAATGTAGCTGAGCATCTTGTATTTCATCTGGCAACCCTATTACTGGAACCAATATCTCAACTCAAATTTGTCTTACTTACAGGCTGAATTCTTAAACTGGATAGGATAGATCTTTACCACTAGTATTAATTTAAGCAAACAGAGCAATGAATAAGTTTTACCAAGTCAGAATTTTATTCCTAGTTGGCTAAATTAGAGTAAGTATATTCCAGGATCTTATAATAATATATTCACATGAAAATATGAATGCATATGGCATTTTGTGAAAGCAAAAGTATTTTCACAGCATAAGTTGCATTCTAAAATTTTTATCACTAGTTACATGTGTAATAGGATGCCAGTGGGCAAGCTCCCTGATCATCTCTTGGTTGTTAATTCAGTTTAGTGAATACATTCAATTGTAATGACAGGAAAATAGCCTATGCATTATCACAAATCATCTTTCATCTTTGATATAAACGAAAAGATTACTTTCAATAATTCCATAGTTATATTTAAAGCAAATTTAGCATAGTGTTTGAAGTTGTGCTTTTAAAAGCAATAGGTCCCACAATTTGGAACCAATACTGTAAAAAGATCTGTCATTTAAATAGGGCTTCTTTTCTTTTCATAATGCTATTTCATTATTAATTTACTATTTATTGAATTATATAGACAAAATCATGAAAGATAGGAATATATGTGTATTAAAGAGAATAGAAATTGAAGTAATTTCAAATGGGAAAACATACAAATACATTCTAATATAGTTATATGGCGATTTTATAATCCATTAGGACCCTAAGTGTTTTCATATTATGGACTATTCCTGTGAAACCTATAAATGATATAGGAAATATACATGTATTATATCTTACTAAAATATTTTCATAAATATTTCATAAAATTAAAACTTTATAACTTTTAAAGATATCTTATAATTTCATAAAATTATTTTTCAAAGTAATTGTATATATATATCATCTCAAATATTTCCACAATTCTGTGAAGAAGATAGAATAGGTATAATAATAATTTTTTTCTGTAAATAAGAAAATTAAGGAAAAATGGAAAGCTTAAAATGTCACGAGCTATCAAATGTGAGAGTTGGTTCAAGAACCAGATATTTCTATTATTGTTTCTGTGTTCTTTTTACTGAAATAACTTACTTACTAAGCTGCTCCTATTTGTTTATACTGTACCATGCCATTTCTGTTTTTATTAAAATTATAATTAACAGCTCTTAGAGATCACTTTATAATTCTTGATAACACATTATTGAAATCTCACTAAAATCATTGTTTAAAAATTGTTAAGAATGCAAAAACTGGATATTACTGTATCCAGCTAAGATAGGGTAATGGGTACCAGATTTAGCCTCCTAACTGAAACAACCTTAAACAGACAAAATATTTGCAACACTAGTTTTCAAGAGACAAAAGAGAGTTTCTTCATCAACAAAAGAGAGTGATCCCCGAGAGACAGGAAACACTCAAGAAAGAAAAGGTAAGCTCGACAATTTTCCTACTGTCTTTAGATACTTTCCAGACTGTGACACAAAAACAGCAAACCCAGGCAGAGGCTGGCAGACTCCCTGAGTTGAGTTGGTCTGGTAGTATTGGGAGACCAGGTAGCTAGAGTCCTCAAGGGAAAGAGATCTAACAAGTGTTTTTTTCAAAGTATTCAATAAGTTACTATCATGCATACATGTGAGGAAAATACTCAAGGACAGAAAAAGAACCACTCGAAATGACTAGAGTTGACAGCGTCCAGTTCTCACATAGGGCCAAGAATGGTGCCATTTCCCACCAGCCATACTGGAAATCACATAATTCATGGCATTGGGTGGAAAGCACAGAATGATCTTGCCTCATTCATGAGAATCAGCCTTAGATCAAGCATTGCTCCGATCCCATCTAGAAGAAATCTTAAACACATGAGCCAAAAATATCAAACTCTCTTTAACTAACTAAATTGCATCCCAGAACAAAGTTCTAAACTATTTATAGGAACACAAAAATATTTAACATCTTATAAGATAAAATTCATGATGTCTGGCATCCAATAAAAATGATCACGCATACAAAGAAACAGGAAAATATAACATAACCCGTAACAAAGAGAGCTATCAAACAAAAGATCAAAACTGACACAGATATTATAATTAGAAGACAAAGGCACGAAAACAGTTATAACTGTATTCCATATGTTTAGAAAATTATGTAAATACATACAATATATAAACAAGACTCAAATTGAACTTCTAAATATGAAAGCTACGATGTGAGATGCAAAATACGCTGGATGGAAATAACAGCAGATTAAGTCCTGTAGAAAAAAATTAGAAAACTTATGGACAAAACAAAAGAAACAATTTAAAATGAAATGCTGAGTAAAACAGTAAAAACAGCAACAAAGATGAGCAAAGGGTCAGTCAGATATGGGGCAGTTCCCAGAGTCAGCAAAGGGGAACAGAAAAAACCTGAAGAAATAATAGCTCAAAATTTTGCAAATATGATGAAAACTATAAATCCATAGATCCAAGAAGCTAAATTAACTCCAAGCCCTAAACATCATTACTGAATTGTCAAAGCCACATTATATACGGAAAAACAGACAAGAATGACAGCAGATTTCTATCACTGAAGGTCAACCTAGATTTCTATATTCAACAAAGACATCTTTTAAAGATGAAGGTGAAACACAACAAATCTGAAAGAATTCATCACCAACATACCCATACTATGGGAAATGTTAAAGGAAGTTTTAGACAGATAGATATATGAATCTGTAAGAAGAAATGAAAAGACTGGAAAGAGTAATTTATGGGTAAACATATACAATTTTTAAAAAATATTTAAATATCTCTAAAAGATAATTGGCTATCTTTAATTTTTTTCATAACTGACTATCTAAACAAAAACAATAGTAATGTATTGAGGGGTTTATACTTATGTAAAAGTAAAGTTAATAAAAAATAGCAGAAACTGGGAGAAGAGAAATCAAAGTACACAATTGTAGGTTCTTATACTGTATGTAAAGAGGAATAATATAACTTGAAAAATTGTGGTAAGTTAAAGAAACCCTAAAGCAACCATTGAGATAACTAAACAAAGAATTACAATAAGTAAGCCAACAAAGGAGACAAAATGGAATCATAAACATCTGTTTACTTTGATTAATCCAAAAAGAGCCAGAAAACGAGGAAAGAAGTAGCAAAGAATAGATGGAACAAACAGAAAACAAGTATGAAGATGATAGATTTAAACCTACTCAAATTCATAATCACATTAAAAGTAAATTATCTTATTATCACAATTAAAAGGCATAAATTATTAGATTGTTTTTTAATTAAGACCTAACTATATGCTTTCTACAAGAAATTCACTTTAAGCATAAAGTAACAAATAGGTTAAAACTGAAATGATGCAAAAATTATGTCACACTAACATGGATCAAAAGGCAATTGGAATGGCTATATTCATACCAATTAAAGTAGATTTCTGAGCAATGAAAATTAGCAGGGATAAACAGTGTTTTATAAAATACAAGTGTCAATTTATCTAGAGAGCATCCAATCAGTTACGAACCTAATAACAGAGTTTCAAAATATATAAAGCCCAACTATATAGAATTAGAATGAAAAAATAGAAAATTAGAAAATTATACCATTAAGTCAGATATCTTAATAACTCTCTCAATAATCAATGATAGAATAAAAGGACAGAAAAATTGGTAAGAATATAGAAGACTTGAGCAACATTATCAACAACCTGACCTAATTGCTTTTATAGAACATTTCACCCAACAACAACAAATATACAGTGTTTCATGTGAACATGGGAAATTGACCAAGACTGGTCATACTATGGGCAATAAAACAAATGTTAATAATTTAAAAGGATTCATGTCATGCAAAAATGTTCTCTCCATAGCGTAATTAAATTTTAAGCAAACAGAAGTATTTCTGGGAAATCGCCAAATATTTGAACAAAATAATATAATATACTTTAAAATACCTCATGGTTCAAAAAAACCAAAAGGGAAATTAGAAAGTATTTTTGAACTGAATGAAGACAAGAGTAAAACACACTTAAATTTGTGAGATGCTGATAAAGCAATACTGAGGGATGAATTTTTAGCACTAAATGCCTGTATTTAAAAAAATAAAGATCACATGTCCAAGACTTCAGCTTCTACCTTAAGACATTAGAAAAAGGAGACAGATAAAATTCAAAGTAAGTAAAAGAAAGAAAATAAAATCAGAAGGAAAATTAATGAAATAAAAAAATGAAATCAATGTAACTGAAAGCTCATTCTTTAAGAAAATCAATAAAATCGACACTCTTTTAGCAAGATCATAAGGAGAGAGAGGGAAATACAAATCACCCAATAAGGAATGAGAGAGGTGACATCACTAAAGACACCACAGACATTAAAAGGATGATTAGTGTATATGACAACTTCATGCCAAAGAAGTCAAAACTTAAATTTATTTGACAAATTATTTAAAAGGTACAAACAAGATTTCAAGAAGAAATAGATAACCTAAATAATCTATACCTTTTAAATAAATAGAATATGAAGTTTAAAAGCTTCCCTAGAAGAAAACTCTAAGCTCAGATGACTTCATTGGTGAATTCTAGCAAACTTTTAAGGATGAAATATACCAGTTCTGTACTCCTCCAGAAAATGAAAAAGGAGCATCTTCTTCCCCCATTCACTCTATAAAGCCAGTATTACCCTGAACCAAAACCAGATTTTACAAAACAAGAAAACTACAAATCAGTATCCTTTGCGAGCATAAATGGAATACTTTTAAACAAACATCTTGCAAAACAAATTCAACAACATATCAAATGAAAAAAAAAATCAGGATTAAGTCAAGTCCATCCTACAAAGAAAGGGCTGGTTTAACATGTGAATGCTAATCAGTGTAATTCACCATATTAACAGACTTAAAAAGAAAAAATGATATGATCAGCTCAGTAGACATCAAAAAAGTATTTGACAAAATACATCAGCCATCGTTGATTAAAAATTCTCAGCAAAGTAAGCATAAAGGACAACTTCTTCAAACCAATAAAGGGCATCTATGAAAACATATATAACAGAAAAAGACTAAATGCTTTTCCACTAAAATGAGAAACAACAAAAATGTCTTATCTTGCCACTTCTGTTGTACTAAAGGTTTTATGAGTTCCATAAGGCAGGAAAATGACATTAAAGAAAAAACATCTAGATTGGAAAAAGAAGTAAAACTATCTTTATTCTTAGATCACATGATTGTCTATGTAAAAATATCCAATTGAATCTACAAAATAACTTCCAGAATCATTAAGTAAATTTAACAAGGTTTCAGGATACAAAATCAATACATAAAAATGAATGACAGTTTTATACACTAGCAATGAGCAATTGTAATTTTAGATTTTAAAATGGTACTAAAGTCAAAAAAATAACATTCTGGCAAGGTTGCAAAGAAAAGAAAACACTCATACACTGTTGGTGGAAGTGTAAATTAGTTCAACCATTGTGGAAAGCAGTATGACGATTCCTCAAACAACTAAAAGCAGAACTACCATTTGACCTAGCAATCCCATTACTGGATATACACCCAGATGAATATAAACCATTCTACCATAAAGACCCATATATGCAAATGTTCGTTGCAGCACTATTCACAATAGCAAAAACACGGAATCAACCTAAATGTCCATCAATGACAGGTGGGATAAAAACTGTGGTACATATACACCATGGAATATTATGCAGCCCTATAAAAGAACAACATCATGTCTTTTGTGGAAACACGGATGGAGCTGGGGGCTATTAGCCTTAGCAAACTAACGCAGGAACAGAAAACCAAATACTGTATGTTCTCACTTACAAGTGGGAGCTAAATGATAAGAAATTATAACACAAAGAAGGAAACAACAGACCCTGGGGTCTATGTGAGTGGAGAGAGTGGGAAGAAGGAAAAGAGCAGAAAAGATAATATTGGGCATTGGGCTTAATATCTGAGTGATGAAATAATCTGTGCAATAAACCCCTGTGATGCTTGTTTACCTCTATAACAAATCTTCACATATACCCACAAACCTAAAATAAAAGTTTAAAAATAAATAAATAACCTCAAGAATAAATGTGACAAAATACGTGAAAAAATATTACAGTTAAAACTAAGAAACATTGCTTAAAAAATTAACGAAGACCTAAATATTTGAAAAGGCATACTGTATTCATGGATCAGAAGACTCAGTGTTACTAAGATGTCAAAAAATTCAAAACTTCATCCATAAGTAGACTCAGCACAATCTCAATAGAAATCCAAGCAAGATTTTGTAGAAATTGACAAGCTGATTCTAAATTTATCATGGAAATGGAAAAGACGTAAATAGCCAAAATAATGGGAAAATAAGATAAAGGTTGGAAGATTAACACTACCTTCTTTTAAAGCTATAAAGTTTCAATAATCATAATGATGTGGAATTGGTATAAAAACACAGGCATAGATCAAAGGAACAGAATAGAGAGTCCAGAAATAGATCCATATATATATGGACAACTGATTTTGACCAAGGTGTAAGGGCAGTCCAGCATACAAGGGTAGTCTTTTCAACAAATTATTCTGGAAAAGTTGGGTATGCCAAAAAATGAATTCTTAATCCATAACTTGCACTATATACAGAAATTAACTCAAAATGGATCATAGACTTAAATGTAAAATGGAAAACTACAAAATTTCTCAAAGAAAACTTTTGAGAAAATCTTTGTGAATTTGGGTAAAGGCAAAGATTTCTTAGATATGACACCAAAAGCATGATCCAGAAAAAATAAGAATAAAGTGAATTTCAACAAAAGATACACACCTGCTCATCAAAATACACTGTTGAGAGAATGAAAAGATAAGACTATGAGACTAAGGCAAAAAAAAGTTGCAAATCTTATTTTTGATGAGGGTGTATATTCAGAATATGTTTTGAAACTCCTCAACTTTAATACAAACAGCCCAATAAGAAAGAGAAAAAACTCTTTGAACAGACACTTCACCATATAAGGTATATGGACAGCAAACAAGACTCAACATCAACAGTTACTAGGGAAATGCAATTTAAAACTACTATAAGATACAACTACACACCTAGATATGTATTAGGATGACTAAAATGTAAAAGACTGGTCACTCTAAATGTTAATAAGATTGTGAAGGAACTTGAATTCTCATATACTGCTGGTGGGAATTTTTTTTTTATCCCTCATCTCCTTCCCATCCCTTCCCCTAATCCCCAAAGTCTACTGTATTATTCTTTCTTTTTTTTTTTTTTCTTTGACAGAGGCTCACTCTGTTGTCCAGGCTGGAGTGCAGTGGTGCGATCTCAGCTGATTCTTGTGCCTCAGCCTCCCAAGTAGCTGGGGCTACAGGAGTGTGCCACCACGCCTGGCTTTTTTTTTTTTTTTTTTTTTTTTTTTGTATTTTTATTAGAGACAGAGTTTCACCATGTTGGCCAGGCTGGTCTCAAACTCCTCACCTTAAGCGATCCTCCCTACTTGGCCTCCCAAAGTGCTGGGATTTCAGGCATGAGCCACCATGCCTGGCCCCATTGTATCATTCTTATGCCTTTGCATATTCATAGCTTAGCTCCCTCTTATGATTGAGAAAATATGATGTTTGGTATACCATTCCTGAGTTACTTCACCAAGAACAATAGTCTCTAATTCCATACAGGTTGCTGCAAATGCAATTATTTCATTCCTTTTTATGGCTAAGTAGTATTCATATATATACATATATACATACGTATATACACATATATACATATATATACATAATATGTATATATATACCACATTTTCTTTATCTACTTGTTGATTGATGGGCATTTGGGCTGGTTCCATGTTTTGGCAAACTGCAAATTGTGCTACTATAAACATGCGTGTGCAAATATAATTTTCGTATAATGACTTCTTTTCCTCTGGGTAGATACCTAGTAGTGGGATTGCTGGATCAAATGATAAATGTACTTTTAGTTATTTAAGGAATCTCCACACTGTTTTCCATAGTGGTTGTAATAGTTTACATTACCAGACTGCTGCTAGGTATGTTTAACGGTATAATCACTATGAAACACGTTCGGTTGACTCAGAAAAAGTTTAACATTCATCCACCATATGACCCAGCTATTCCACTCTTAGGTATTTATTTAAGAGAAACAGAAACATACGTCCATGCAAATATTTAGACACAAATATTTATAAGAGCATGATTGGTAATAGCCAAATGTTCAAAACAATGCAAATGCCCATTGTAGACTTACCAATACAAGAGAATACTACTTAGTAGTAAAACAGGAATGTACTATTGACACATACTACAACATGGATGGATCTCAAAATAATTATACTGAGTGAAAAAAGCCAGACCAGAAAATAATATGTACTATACATTCTATTTATATAAAATTCTAGAGAATGAAAGCTAATGCATAGTGACAGAAATATCAGAGATTGCCCGGAAAAGGCAGCGAAGGAAGATGTAAAGGTTTAGGAAGAATGGTTATGAAGGGGCAGCGGGAAACTCTGGGGTGACTGGGCGCGGTGGCTTATGCCTGTAATCCCAGCACTTTGAGAGGCTGGGGCAGGTGAATCATTTGAGGTCAGGAGTTCGAGACCACCCCTTCTCTACTAAAAAATATAAAAATTGGCTGGCCTTGGTGGCATGCATCTGTAGTGCCAGCTACTTGGGAGGCTGAGGCAGGAGAATAGCTTGAACCTGGGAGACGGAGGTTTCAGTAAGCCAAGATCACACCTAAGCACTCCAGCCTGGGCAACAGAGAGAGACCGTCTCGAAAAAGAAAAGAAAAAAGAACACTCTGGGGAGATGATGGATATATTTACTATCTTGATTGTGGTGATAGTTTCATAGATGTATACATACATTAAAAAATTACTGAAATATATTCTTTACATAATGTCCTCTAGGTTCATCATGTTGTTACAATAACAGGATTTCCTTCCTTTTTAAGGCTGAATAGCATTCCATCGGGTGAATACACTGCATGTTCTTTATCTATCCATCATTGATGGACACTTAGGTTGATTTCATATCTTGGCTATTTTGTATAATGCTACAATGAACATGGGAGTGCAGATATCTCTTCGACTTAATTATTTCATTTCCTTTAGATATGTACCCAAAGTTAAATAAGTCAGGAACAAAAAGACAAATACTGAATGATCTCACTTATATAGAAGATCTAAGTTGTATTGTGAACTCAGTAGAAGTAGAGAGTAGAACTGGGGTTTCCTGGGTGGAGTGGGGATTAGAGAGATGTTGGCCAAAGGATACAAAATTTCAGGAAATTTAACTTAAAGAGATCTATTGTACAACATGATGACTATAGTTAATCAGAATGTACTATATTGTTAAAAATCACTGAGAGTGAATTTTAAGTGTTCTCACCACAAAAACGTATTTGAGGTAATGCATATTTAATTAGCTTGATGGAGCCATTCTACTATATATACCTATTTTAAAACACCATGTTGTACACAATAAATATATACTATTTTGCCAATAAAAACATAAAAAATTAATTATTTTAAAAATATATCTTTTAAATATTTGCAGTTTGTTCTATGTCAATCATACCTCAATAAAGCTGTTGTAAAGAAATCAAAACCCACAATAATAAAGAAAAAAGGAAAGAGAATCACAATAAAAGTTTTGGAAACTGAAAAGCAACTGAAGGGGTTGGAGAGCAAGGCAAAGGAGAGCAGTAGGACAAATACCTAATGTATGGGTGACTTAAAACCTAGACAACGGGTTGATAGGTGTGGTAAACCACCATGGCATATATATGCCTATGTAACAAAGCTGCACATTCTGTACATGTATCTCAGAACTTAGAGTAAAATTTTAAAAAAGAAAAGCAACTGAATTAGTGGCAACTTACGAAAGATCTAAGAAAACTAGATTTTAAGGAGGCCCCATGGAAAATCAAGGAGTTCTGGGCCTTAAACCAAAAATGTCTCCAGAACTGTTGACCACAGGTACCCTTGAAGATAAGATGAGAACTGAAATGTTCATACAGAGAGATTCTTTGTTAGATTCCAGTGTCCTCTGTTTTACCCTAATAAAACCATGGAGATTAATTGTCTAAAGAAAATAAACAAGATATTCTATGAGTTAGACACAAGACACAAGAGTGGATTGTTCTCCTGAAAACAGGAGGATGAATTGAACATACGCCCACCAGTTCTCTTCTCCAGAGTACCCAGAACACTCACAGCCAGGCCACTCCTCTCCAAAAAGGAGACTTAGATGATCTTTCCTTGGAAACCAGACCAGCACAAGATGAAAAATCTGAAGGCAAAGGTATAAAACAGTGCAATATGATCATTCTACAATGCAGCTAACAGTCAACACGCGCCAGCCATGCTACCAAGATTTCCAGTAATCGTATGAACCTCTGATTCTTAACTACGAGCAAAAATCCCAAGGTTACAAGACACCTGAGAAAAGTTCCTAGGAGAACATTGAGCAGTAAGGGAAATTAATCATGGTTTATCTTATCATTCCATTATGAATGGTGCTTACATGCTATAATAATGTAGACACATAATTTAATCTAAGCAAAATAATAATTGTATTGAGAAATGAAAATATAGAAAGATACTTCATGCATTATGGGAGTGAGTGGAGGAAAGAGGTGATTTCTGGTACTTTGAACTGGGAAGTCAGTTGATAATGCTTAAAACTGTCAAGCCAAAAAGTATAGTTCCGTTGCATAATCTAGAGACACGACTCATGCCAAACGAATCAGCAAAACTTGCGTATGGAGTTGCTTCTGAGACAGGGAAAATGAAGGGAGGGGATGAGTGCGGTAGATTTTCATAAAAGCCTTGTTGAACTATTTGAGTATGTATAACTTTGATTAAAATGGGAACCAAAAGAAGGATTTATATCAAGTATAGACTTTTAATTACAGCACATTCAAGTGCTACAGCACGAATGTCTAAGAATAATGATGCCCTGATGTTCCTTAGGATCATCAGATTGCCCTCTGCAGCAAAATTTAAACATAGCAGGTCACACTGGAGCTACATGGTGCTAACTTAAAGAGAGAAGAAGGCTTCCTAGGCAGCTAAAAAATGGAATGCAACCCGATTGAGGTTATTGGATTACCTGAAGAAAAAAACACACCAAACAGAAATAGTTATACCAGTAGTGGAAACAATTTAAAGTAAGAATCACTGGCAAATGCTAGCAATGCCCATTGCAGACTTGCCCAAGGAAGATGCTGCCCTGCTTATACCCTAATGGGTCCTGTGGCTCTTCTATCCCTACTGAGGAGATGGATTCTCCCATTTGTCATTACCTGCTGCCATTAGACATTTGAGTGGCTTAGCCAACTCCCCTTTATTCTGATTCCAGGCCCATGACAAAGCTGATCTACAAAGATCAAATGTACTCTTTGGACGACACAAATATTCAGTACCTTGGTAGCTGGATTTCTGATTAGAAATTAATGTAACTTACATCCTTCTTTTGATATAAGTTAATGTAAGTTCATGTCTAAGAGGTTAATCAACATTTACTATACTAGAAAACAAGATATTTTTAGTTTGTAATTATGGATTAGTGGAGATGAAATAGGGAGTCATGTTTTTAAAACTACCAGAGGTTATATATATATGAGATAAATCTGAAGAGCAGTATATCTTCTTATTTTAAAATGTCAAATTATCTTTGGGAGTAAAAATTTCCTTTCTCTCAGTTGTAATGAGCCTAGGAAAAGTGGAAAATGTTTGAATGCTTTGAATGTAAATGGACAATAAACTAGTTCAGATGAAGCAATTTAACCAAATTGTAATTGTTTTCATGATGTTTAAAAAACACAATTACATTTTTTTTAAATCTCTGGACCTGAATATAGAACACAGATTATATCTACTATGTAAATGGCCATTTCAGTGAACTGAATGGTGCCCTAGTGGTCTTGAGAAGATAATGCAATTCACAAAAGGCTTAAATTATTCCCCAGGCACCATTTACACAGTGCGAGTATGTATCCTGTTAAAGTCAAAGTGCAGTTTATGTAGAGGCCATAGTTTGTCTTGGCCAAGAGGTTATTTCAAATGGAATATTTGGAGTTTAATCATTCACTTAAGAAATATATGTATTTAAGGAAAAATTAAAATGATACAAAGTATCAAATCAGTTTTTACAAAATGAAAAAATATTTTTAATTAACTTTTAAATTCTGATTTGTGTACTAGCATTTCTTAGAATTTAATTATTGCATGTGGTATGTGATAAAAGGGAGACATAGAAGGATCCCTGGGATAAACCCTCTAGGCCAGAAGTATGAAGCCATAGAACATAGGGCCATAGAACATAAAAACTCTTTATCTTTCATAGTTTATTTTACTCAGGATTCCCTCATTTTAGATGTTTAGGTAAGACGTAATATTCGTAGACATTTCTACGTCTAAGGCAGAAATGAATCAGTGATTTCAAGCACTAATTTGAGAATATCTGCAGTGCCTCTGATTTCAGTGAAAACATAATGGCACCTCCAATGAGATGTTGACCATTCTTGGCTCTGTATTATAAAACAGAAGGTGAAACAAGAAATGAAACCAAGAGAAACATGAAAAAAAAATGTAGTCAATCAACCGTGTATTTTGGATATCCATGACTGTAAGCATTTAGCTTGACTGGCTTTCACTCTGTATTGCATAGGGCAATTTCCTCTTATACAGATTAGTCAGTGATGCATTTCCCTGTGTCTACTGCTTTGAATATTTGACACTTGTTCCTACCCTTTTTGAATATGCATTTACTTGTTAATTTAGCAAATATTTATTGAGATCTACCATGTGAAAATTATGGGTGGCTATTACTTCCAAACTCACTTTTACTTAATTCATCATTAGTAATAATGGACTATGTCCTTGACTAAAGTCTTTTTCACACTTACTCCACACTCCTCTTCAGCCTAATAATGTGTTTGGCCATTAACCTGCAGCATTCAGTGCTCTGATTAATTAAATTCCTTGATGGAGGAGGGAAGGAGAGAAGCGCTCATCTCATTGCTAACCCAAAGTGCTGTATGTCACCCTAAGCCTACACCTCCCTGAAAATCTTGACCTGAAATTTTCTTACCATGTTCTCTCAAATTCCTACTCTATCTCTCTGATATATCTAAAGATATTTGAAAAAGAATAAGTCTATAAAAAGATCGACCATTTGAGAATATTTTTCTTGCTTGTTTTGAAAAGGAATACTTATTATATCTCAAATGAAGACTTAATTTGTAGAATTTCAGGGAGTGCCGCAAAATGAAATAAGAATTTCAAGCAAAATTGAAACTTTTTTGTGTGTATATTTGTTGGGGATTGGGAGACTTTGAAATCCCATGTATGACAGGATAGTTGCTTCTTTTTCTTATAAGCCCAGCCCTGATCTCACTGAACCTGGGCAAATAACTACATCAATGTTACTAAGCCTAAAACTGTTTGATTATGTATTACATTGAGTGCAACCTAAAAGCAAGCATTTAGAGACTCTGGCCCCAAAATCAGCAAAGGTAGGAAAGTAAATTGTAAATGTATAGTGTGGGTACATAGGTAATGATGAGGTAAAAAGCCGGAAAATATAAAGCTATGTCTAAGAAATAATTAAGCTAAGTCTCTGATGCTAAAACATTCTAATATTCCAAACCATATGTATAATGCACTACAGTTATAATTTTTTCAATAATTTGACTGGAGATTTTTGGAATGATTAACAAAATAAGAGAAAAGCTTACTTGTATATATGCATATTATCTATGAAATAAAATATTAATGATTATTTTAACAATACTAAAAAAGAACGCTTTGCCTTCACATATCTTAATGAGAATTAATAAATCTAAAAATAAAAGTATTTTATTTTTAAGAAGTACATCCTAAAGCCAGAAAGCAACAGCAGAAAATCTACTAGATACATCTAGATTTTTAATTCATATGCAAGCTATAACAAAGATCAACTTTCTCTCAGTTTTCACTGTAACATCTATACAATATTTTCCAATGACATTTTCAAAAATAAAATATACAGAACCTGAACACATTGAAATAATGGAAATGATACAAACCCTGAACATGATGAAATACTAGAAATGAGAACATAACTTGAAGAAAGTGGAAAACATAGGCAAATATGATTCTTTAAGATTTGTCAAATTTAGGGTTTGTAAACTCTACATTTCTTCATACTTTGATTTCCAGCTAATATGTTGAACTGTCATACATAGAAAGAGTGACAATTTTGCAAATTCAATGAAATACAAACCAGAGGCACTCTAAATATCAACAAGACTGTGCTGATTCTTTGCAGGAGGAGAAAAGAAGATAAAAAACTATTTGGAGAAATTCATTAGAAGAATAGAGAAGACATAAACAATATGATGAGTTTTAAAAAAGAGAGCCACAGATAAAGAAGAAAATGAAGAGATAATGAGATTATTATCAATCCCTATTTGGGTATATTTTGAAAACAAAATTTACAAATTTCTAAAAAATGTTCCATCAGAATTGACTCAATACGAAATAAAGAGCTTGAGTAATCCTATGCATATATTTGATACATATTCCTTCTTTCTGCTGATGATAAAAATGTTGAAGAGGAAAAGTTCAAAGAATACATCCTCCAAAACCTTCCTAGAACCTTGCCTCCAGGTAGATGAAACACTATTAATCACAAAAGTAATAGTGATGTGTCATGATTTAACTATAATTTTAGAATGACATGATTTATGCATGTAGAGTTTTAATGAGCACTGCTTTCTTTTCCAAAGAGGTTATAATTAATGGCTAATGCTATGCCAGCAATGTATTAGTCAGTAGTTTAGCAATCTTCCCACTTTTCTCCTTCCCACTCTCCCTGCTTTAGTTGATGGGGTTCATGGTTTCTTGTGTGGAAAATCACAAAAGCTTCCTAAATGGTCTTTTTCCAACCACAATTAATCTTTCTACTGATTAATTTTTAAATATTTTTAGAGATTTAGGTCAATTTCTGGTCTAGAGTAATTTTAATCTGTCAAAATATGTGAGCAGTTTCAGCCTGCAGTAATGATGTACTCTGATTTTCTCAGATCTGCTTCTTTAAAAACAATATGAACATATAAACATGTAGATGTATAAAACAATGTTAAATCATTTCTAGAAAATAAAAACATTATAAATATACATACATATTTAATATGTACATATTTATGTGTGCATTTATATCTTTACATAAATATAAGTATATACAAAGCAATATAAAAACAACATAAATATGTGTCTATATATGTATATGTGTGTGTGTGTACATATATATATTCAGCTATTTTCAAAATTTCCAAAGAAATCCAACCTTGTTAATTCTTAATAAAACCTATAAAATTCAATGTTTTCTCATGTTAAAATATCAAGTATATTCATTTATTACTTCTTTGCCACCAAAGTGAAAAGTCAAATTAATCCCCAAAGCAAACAATTAGATTTTTGTTTATACCAAAAAATGCCCTAATATGTATTCATTTGGAAATTAAATTATTTAGAAATCTAATATTTATGAGCAAATACTGAACCAATAAATAACCTCAGACAACCTAATATAAAATTTTAGTGTTAAATGCCTTAGTATTTTGGTACCAAACAATCTAATATTAGACTTTCAGAAATGAGTATCATTGGGTCATGAGATAAACTGAAAGAATATATATAAGCACATTGGAAATAAAAAGAAACATAATTCAATATATACACCTATTTTAGCTGTGGGTCAGAAATGTTCTCTTTTAATATACATCACAATAAACATTATTATCTCCTAGACATAAACTGGAGTTTTAATGGCAGAATTTAGTTGTCAAGCATTAAGATTTTTCTATGATCAAATTAAGAACACTCTTAGATATCCTTATTATATAAATATAATAAAATCAAAGTTAACAATGTTACTGTCCATGTTCTTTTTATTAGTGAAGCATGAAAAAATAATTCACCAAAAGTGCATTTGAGGAAATAATTCTATATGAAGAACAAGACAGAAAGAAAAATAAGGACCCAAAACCCAAAGGAACACATAATACACATGTACACCCTCAATTAATGCACAATGAAATCGACTTGAAATATTCCACTATGTTATAACCATCGGTGCTCTCTGCAGAATGATTAAAGAAAAGAAAGACAAAGATTCAAATGACAAAATACATGCAAAAACACATTTTAAGCTATTTTATTTGGTTATTGTATAAGAAAAGGATTTTTAAAATGAGATATTTTGATGATCAAAAAGTCCACATTTTTGCTATAGTTAAATGATGCCAAAATAGACACCTAAATGAAAAGAAAAATATTCCTGACACAAAAATAATATTACTTTTAAAGTTTAAAGAGTCTCTGAATTTAAGCTTACCCCAATAGCTATGACATAATGATATTCCATACATCGGATGAAATTAATGCAAGAGGAGATGACTCTTTCATCACAGCAGGCAGACTAGAGTTTAAAAAAAATCCTGAATATGGATCAAGGTATTAGGTGTTTAAAGGGCAACTCAGGTAGATAGCACTACAGAAATATTTATCTTGACTGAGATTTTAATATACTATATAATTAAAGTTATTTTTAAGGAATGACATGATTTTAAGAAGAGCTGTTAAATTAGAAAAAAAATTCCTATGTTTTTTCTAAAAAATATACTTGACTAGATCTAAAGAGATTTATTTCGTCATTTATACTGATTGTTATACTTATGTAGAAGATACAGTGAAAGAAATCCTGCAGTTGCTCTACAATGCAAAAATTGTATTTTAAGTAATTCTCTTATGAATGCTCACAACTTCCTATTCTGATATAAATATCTGCTTTCATTAGAATGCCTCCCTGCCTGTGATAACATGCTCGGATTTTCTCATGTTTAAATATCATATCAAAGCTGAAACCTATTTTCAGTTACATTGCGTATGCCACAATTTTAAGTAAAATATATAATATTACTTAGTAGTAATAGTAGTATTACTTAAACTAGAAAATGTGTATTTCTCAAAACAGAAATACATAAAAGACCTTAATTAAAGTACAGTTATTCATTGTTGATTTCTTTGCCAAAGATTAGCCCCATTCTGGCTTCATTGAAAACACATAAAATTACAGCTATAGCTGAATATGTGTGTGTTTATCAAATTAAATAAGTTAATTTTTATTTTATGGGCAAAAAGAATGTATTGAATATTTTACACCAAAAGCTATATTTACATTTTAATCTCTCTCTCTTTTTTTTAGTTCTAATAGCTTTACAGCAAATTCTTTAGGATTTTCTATGTATAAGATCATGCTATCTATGAATAGAGATAGTTTTATTTCTTCTTTTCCAATCTGAATGCCTTTTATTTTTGAATATTAAATAGAATAAAAAATACATTCCTTTTGCCCATAAAATAAAAATTAACTTATTCAATAAACACACACAAGTATTCATCTGTAGCTACAATTGTATGTATTTTAATATTAAATGCATTCTTTGTATGCTTTGATATGTTATTTAACTTGAGAAAATCCAAGCATGTTATCACAGACATGGAGTTATTCTAATGAAAGCAGATATTTATATTAGAACAGGAAGCTGAACAAGCATTCAGCTAAAGTATGGTAAGCACAGATCATACTTTTGTGGCTGGGACCATTTTTCTTAAAGATATATATTATTTAAAAGAAGGATTTATTACGGAAATGTTTAAGTAGCCTTATAACATTGTATTGACATGTATCCATGGACTGCTAAGTTTAAAATGTTTAAATACCATCTTACCAAACCACATGAACATCTCAATAGATGCAGAGAAAGCATCTGACAAAATCTAGCACCCTCTTATGATAAGAAGTATTCAAGAAACTAGGAATCGAAGGGAACTTCTTCAACTTAATATAGGGCACCTATGAAAAAAACACAGCTAAGATGACACTTAATGATGAAAGAATGGATGCTTTCTCCCTACTAACAGGAACAATACAAGGATACCCACTCTTGCCACCTCTATTTAGCATTGTACTGGAGAGTCCAGACAGTGCAGTTAGGCACAAAAAAAGAATAATAGGCATCAAGACTGCAAATGAGGAAATATACTATCTCTGTTTGTAGATGGCATGATCTTGTACATAGAAAATCCTGAAGAATTCACTGGAGATGTATTAGAACTAATAAATGAGTTTAACAAGACTGCAAGATACAAGATCAATAAACAAAAATAATAAATTTCCATAAGTTAGGAATGGGCAATCCAAAAATGAAATTAAGAAAACAATTGCATTTACAATGCATTAGAAAATAAAATACCTAGAAATAAATTTAGCAAAAGAGATGCAAGCTTGTATTCTAAAACTCCAAAATACTGCTGAAAGATCTAAATAATTGAAGAGACATCCCATGGTGATAGATATGGATGTATAACTCTGTTGAGATTTCATGCAAAATTGTTTTAATTAATGATAAGCAAATGGCTCTTAGGTAAGTTTGAGTATTTTTTTCTTTTTATTTATGTATTTATTTTATTATACTTTAACTTCTGGGATACATGTGCAGAATGTGCAGGTTGCAGCAAACCACCATTGCACATGTATACTCTGTTGAGATTTCAACAATTTCCAAGTTGATCTACAGATTCAGTGAACTCTCTACCAAAATTTCAGAAAGTTTTTTTGCATAAATCGACAAGCTGATCCTAAAATTCATATGGAAAGTCAACGGACCCAGAATAGCCAAACTAGTCTTGAAAAAGAACAGCAAAGAACTGAGTTGGAAGACTTACAATTTCCAGTTTCAGAACTTACAACAAAACTATAATAATCAAAACAATTTGGAACTGGCCAAGGATAGACATAGGTCAATGGACCACAATAGAAATCCAGAAATAATAGACATAGATCAATAGAATAAAATTGAGAGTCCAGAAATAATAGACATAGATCAATGGAATAAAATTGAGTCTAGAAATAAATCCTTACATTTATGGTCAATTGGCTTTCAACAAGGGTGCTCAGACAATAAATTATCTCTTCAACAAATGGTACAGGGACACTGGATTATTTACATGCAAAAGAAGGAAGTGGATCCCTTCTTCACAACAAACACAAAAATTAACTAAAATGAATCTCAGACCTAATCATAAGATCTAAAACTATAAAATTCTTAAAAGAAAACATATATATGCTTATATGTATTTATGATTACTAAATATGTATTTATCTAAACATATTATATACATATATTTTTGTGTATATGTGAATATATGTGTGTATGCATACACACACACACACACATATATAAATGGACTTCCAAAATTAAAAATGTTTGTCCTTCAAAGAACACCAACAAGCATTGAAAAGACAACCCACATAATGGGAGGAATTATTTGCAAATTATATACATGACAAGAGGCTTTTATCCAAAATACATAAAGAACTCTTACAACTTATTTAAAAAGATAAAAGAAACCAATTAAAAATGGGCAAAGGATCTGATTAGACACTTCTTCAAATAAGTTATAGAAATAGCCAATTAGCACATGAAAAGATGCTAAATGTCATTAATCATCAGAAAAATGTAACTCAAAACTACAATAAGATTCTGCTTCATGCACACTGAGATAGCTAAAACAAGAAGACCAATAATAATAAGTTTTGGTGAGGATGTGGAGAAACTGGAACATTTATAAATTTCTGGCGAAAATGTAAAATTGTGCCACCACTTGGGAAAATAATTTAGCATTCCTTGAAGTATGAAACATAGGGTTACCATACCATGTGCACCAGTAATTACATACATAGGGTGTATATATATGTCTCAAAATGACACATATATATTCATACAAAAACTTCTGCACATATATTATAGCAGCATTATTCACAATAGCCAAAAAGCAGAGGCAACCCAAATGTCCATCAATTGATAAATGGATGAACAAAATGCAGTGTGTCCATCAATAAAATATTATTTGCCAATAAAAACGAATGAAAATGAAGTTCTAATACATGATATCATATAGCTTAATCTTGAAAACGTTATGCTTATTCAAAGACACTACTGACAAAAGAGTTGGGGAAATGAGGGTAATAGAGAGGGACTGCAAATGGGTATGATGAGTTTTTTGGAAAGGGTATTGAAAATGTTCTAAAGTTAGACTGTGGTAATGTTTGCACAACTCAGTAAATATGCTAAAAAGCCATTGAATTGCACACTTTTCTTGGGTGAGCTAAATGGCCTATGAATTATAACTCAGTGAAGCTATTTTTTAAAATGTCCATCTCAGTTATAGGATTAAGATGGCAGACAGGAGGCAGAACTAGCTTGCAGCTCCTGCCCCGACAGACAGAGCAGTGTGTGGTGACTCACATCATGAACTTTTGCTCCAAGAACCACCAAAGGGAAAGCTGAGAGAATCCACAGACCCTTTGAAAGGTAACTGGATTGCTGCTGCAGGCTCACTGAGACACCAAAAAAAAATGTGGGTGTGTTTGCCTTCTCAACAGGGAGGCTCGTGGTCTGGGGCAAGTTCTCAGCCCTGGTCACCAGGTGCCTGGAAACAGACTTGGTGCTGTTGAGGGTGGGGAACAGTGGGCGTGAGACCAGCCTTTAAGACTGCCATCTGTGTGGGAATGGGATGAGGCCTGGGGCTGCTGGATTTCCCCCACTTCCCTGGCAACCTGCTGACTCAGCAGAGGCAGCCATAATCCCTGGGAACATAACTCCATTGGCCCGGAAACCACACCCTCATCCCCACAGCAGCCACAGCAAGCCCCGCCTAAGGAGAGTCTGAGCTCAGACACACCTATACCCACCCCCATCTGGTGGTCTTTCTCTACCTGCCCTGGTAGCCAAAGACAAAGGTCATAATCACTTGGGAGCTCTAAGGTCCTGCCCACCACCTGAGAAATCTGAATACTTAACCAGGCATTCCCAGGGCAAGTTTGCATCCTCCCTATAGTACCACAGCTAATGCGCCCTTGAAAGTGCCACCTGCTGGCTGGATGCCAACCAACATAAAACCAGTGCACTAAACAAAAACACAACCAAGGACCCTCACAGAGTCCACTTCACTCCCTTGCTACCTCCACTGGAGCAGGTGCTGGTATCCATGGCTGAAAGACTTCAAGATGGGTCACATCACAGGACTCTTTACAGACACACCCCAATACCAACTGGAGCCCAGTGGCTGCACTGGGTGGCTAGATCCATAAAAGCAAAACAATCACTGCAGTTCAGCTTTCAAGAAGCCTCATTCCTAGGGGAAGCAGGAGAACACCACATCAAGGGAGCACCCCATGGGACAAAAGAATCTGAACAGTGGCCCTTGAGTACCAGATCTTCCCTCTGACATAGTCTACCCAAATGAGAAGGAACCACAGAAACAATTCTGGTAATATGGCAAAACAACGTTCTTTAACACCCCCAAAAGATCACACCAGCTCACCAGCAATGGATCTAAACCAAGATGAAATCTCTGAATTGCCAGAAAAAGAATTTAGAAAGTCGATTATTAGGCTAATCATGGAGGCACCAGAGAAAAGTAAAGTCTAACTCAAAAAAATAAAAACATGATACAGGATATGAAGGGAAATATCTTCAGTGAAATAAATAGCATAAATAAAAAGCAATCACAACTTCTGGAAATCACAGACACACTTAGAGAAATGCAAAATGCACTGGAAAGTCTCAGCAATAGAATCAAACAAGCAGAAGAAAGAACTTCAGAGCTCGAAGGTAAGGCTTTCGAATTAACCCAATCCAACAAAGACAAAGAAAAAAGAATCCTTAAACAATAAACAAAGCCTCCAAGAAGTTTGGAACTTTGTTAAATGTCCAAACCTAAGAATAATTGGTGTTCCTGAGGAAGAAGAGAAATCTAAACATTTGGTAAACATACTTGAGAAAATAATTGAGAAAAACTTCCCCAGCCTTCCTAGAAATCTAGATATCCAAACACAAGAAGCTCAAGGAACATCTGGGAAATTTATTGCAAAAAGATCATCACCTAGGCACATAGTCATCAGATTATCTAAAGTCAAGACAAAGGAAAGGATTTTAAGAGCTGTAAGGCAAAAGCATCAGGTAATCTATAAATGAAAACCTACCGGATTAGCAGCAGATTTCTCAGCAGAAACCCTACAAGCTAGAAGGGATTGAGGTCCTATTTTTGGCCTCCTTAAACAAAACCATTATCAGCCAAGAATTTTTTATCCAGTGAAACTAAGCTTCATAAATGAAAGAAAGATACAGTCTTTTTCAGACAAACAAATGCTGAGAGAATTTGCCACTACCAACCCAGTACTAAAGGAACTGCTAAAAGGAGCTCTAAATCTTGAAACAAATCCTCGAAATACACTAAAATAGAACCTCCTTAAATCTCACAGTACCTATACAACAATAACACAATGGAAAAAATAAACCAGGTATTCAAGCAACAAATAGCACAATGTATAAACTAGTACCTCACATCGCAATACTAACGTTGAATGTAAAGAGCCGAAGTGCTCCACTTAAAAAACAGAATGGCTGAATGGATAAGAATTCACCAACCAAGTTTCTGCTTTCTTCAGAAGACACATCTAACACATAAGAAGCCATATAAACTTAAGGTAAAGGGGTGAAAAAAGATATTCCATGCAAACGGAAACCAAATGCAAGCAAGAGTGGTTATTATGTCAGATAAAACAAACCTTAAAGCAATAGCAGTTAAAAAAGACAAAGAGGGACTTTATATAGTGATAAACAGACTAGTTCAACAGGAAAGTATCACAATCCTAAATATATATGCACATAACAGTGGAGCTCCCAAATTTATTTATTTATTTATTTATTTTTTTTATTTTTTATTTTTTTTTTTTTTTGAGACGGAGTCTCGCTGTGTCGCCCAGGCTGGAGTGCAGTGGCCGGATCTCAGCTCACTGCAAGCTCTGCCTCCCGGGTTTTTACGCCATTCTCCTGCCTCAGCCTCCCGAGTAGCCGGGACTACAGGCGCCCGCCACCTCGCCCGGCTAGTTTTTTGTATTTTTTAGTAGAGACGGGGTTTCACCGTGTTAGCCAGGATGGTCTTGAACTCCTGACCTCGTGATCCGCCCGTCTCGGCCTCCCAAAGTGCTGGGATTACAGGCTTGAGCCACCGCACCCGGCCCCAAATTTAAAAAACAATTACTGCTAGGCCTAAGAAATGAGATAGACAGCAACACAGTAATAGTGGGTGACTTTAATACTCCACTGACAGCACTAGACAGTTCATCAAGACAGAAAGTCAACAAAGAAACAATAGATTTAAACTATACCCTACAACAAATGGACTTAACAGATATTTGCATAACATTCTACCCAACAACTGCAGAATATACATTCTATCCATCAGCACATGGAACATTCTCCAAGATAGACCATATGATAGGCCACAAAACAAGTATCAGTAAATTTAAGAAAATCAGAATTTTATCAAATACTCTCTCAGGCTATAGTGGAATGAAATTGGAAATCAACTCCAAAAGGAACTCTTAAAAGCATGCAAATATACGGAAATGAAATAACCTGCTCCTGAATGATCATTGGGTCAACAATAAAAGAGGAAAGGTCATAACATTAAATTCCTACATCAAAGAGTATGAAAAAGCACAAATAGGCAATCTAAGGTCACACCACACAGAATTTGAAAAACAAGAACAAACCAAACAAAACCAGCAGAAGAAAAGAAATAAAGAAGATCAGAGAAGACCCAAATGAAATTGAAACAAACATATAAAAGACAAATGAAACAAAACCTGGTTATTTGAAAAGATAAATAAAATTGATAGACCATTAATGAGATTAACCAAGAAAAGAAGAAAGAAGAACCAAATAAGCTTAATTAGAAATGAAACAGGAGATATTACAACTGATACCACAGAAATACAAAACATTATTCTGGGCTACTATGAACACCTTTACATGCATAATCTAGGAAACTTAGAGAAGATGGATAAATTCTTCGAAATACAAAACCCTCCTAAATTAAACCAGGAAGATATAGAAGCTCTGAACAGACCAATAACAAGCAGTGATATTGAAACGGTAATTTTTTAAATTGCCAATACAAATAGTCCAGGACCAGACAGATTTACAGCTGAATTCTATTAGACATTCAAAGAAGAATTGGTACCCATCCTACTGACACTATTCCAAAAGATAAAGAGGGAATCCTCCCTTAATCATTCTATGAAGTCAATATCACCCTAATACCAAAACCAGAGACGGACATAACAAAAAAATAAAACTACAGGCCAAACTACAGGCCAAGTTCATCCCTGATGAACACAGATGCAAAAATCCTTAACATAATACTAGCAAACTGACTCCAACAGCATAACAAAAAGATAGTCCACCATGTCAAGTGGGTTTCACACCAGGGATGCAGGGATAGTTTAACATATCCAAGTCAACAAATATGACACATGACATAAAAGGAATTAAAAACAAAAATCACATGATCATCTCAATAGATGCAGGAGAAACATCTGACAAAATCCAGCATCTCTTTATGATTAAAACCCTCAGCAAAATCAGCATAGAAGGAACATACCTTAAGGTAACAGTCATCTACTACAAACCCACAACCAAAAGCATTCCCCCTGAGAACTGGAACAAGACAAGGATGCCCACTTTCACCACTTCTGTTCAACAGAGTACTGGAAGCCCTAGCCAGAGCAATCAGACAGGAAAAACAAAGGGCATCCACATCAGGAAAGAGGAAGTCAAAATGTCAGTGTTCATCGATGAGATCGTATACCTAGCAAACTCTAAAGACTCATCCAAAAAGCTCCTAGAACTGGTAAACGGATTTGGGAATGTTTCAGGATACAAAATTTATGTACACAAATCAGTATTTCTCCTATATACCAACAGTGACCAAGCTGAGAATCAAATCAATAACTCAACCCCTTTATAACAGCTGCAAAGAAAACAAAATACTTAGAAATATACCTAACCAAGAACGTGAAAGACCTCTACAAGGAAAACTACAAAACACTGCTGAAAGAAATCATGTATGACACAAACAAATGGAAACACATCCCATATGCATGAATGGGTAGAATCAATATTGTGAAAATGACCATACTGCCAAAAGCAATGTACAAACTCAATGTAATTCTCATCAAAATACCATCAACATTCTTCACAGAACTAGAAAAAGCAATCCTAAACTTCATATGGAACCTAAAAGCAGCCTGTATAACCAAAGCAAGACTAAGCAAAAAGAACAAAACTGTAGGCATCACATTACCCGACTTCAAAAGGTACTACAAGGCCATAGTCACCAAAACAGCATGGTACTGGTTTAAAAATAGGCACATAGACCAATGGAACAGAATAGAGAACCCAGAAATAAAGCCAAATACTTACAACCAACTGATCTTCAGCAAAGCAAACAAAAATATAAAGTGAAGAAATGACATCCTATTCAACAAACGGTGCTGCGATAATTGGCAAGCCACATGTAGAAGAATGAAACTGGATCCTCATCTCTCACATTATAAAAAAAAATTTACTCAAAATGGACCAAGGACTTAAATCTAAGATCTGAAACCATAAAAATTCTAGACATTGGAAAAACCCTTCTAGACATTGGCTTAGGCAAACACTTCATGACCAAGAACCCAAAAGCAAATGCAACAAAAAGATAAATAAATGGTACTTAATTAACTAAAAAGCCTCTGCACAGCAAAAGAAATAATTAGCAGAGTGGAAAGACAACCCACAGAGTGGGAGAAAATCTTTACAATCTATACATTAGACAAAGGACTAATATCCAAAATCTACAAAGAACTCTAACAAATCAGTGAGAAAAAAGAAAAAACATTCCCATCAGAAAGTGGGATAAGGACATGAATAGATAATTCTCAAAACAAGATATACAAATGGCCAACAAGCATATGGAAAATTGCTCAACATCACTAATTCTCAGGGAAATGCAAATCAAAACCACAATGCAATGCCGCATTACTCCTGCAAGAATGGCCATAATCAAAAAATCAAAAAATAATAGATGCTGGCATGGATGTGGTGAAAAGGGAACACTTAACTGTTGACAGGAATGTAAACCAGCACAATCTCTATGAGAAACAGTGTGAAGATTCCTTAAAGAACTAAAAGTATATCTATGATTTGATCCAGCAATCCCATTGCTAGGTATTTAGCCAGATGAAAAGAAGCCATTATATGAAAAAGATACTGGCACGTGCATGTTTATAGCAGCACAATTTGCAATTGTGAAAATATGGAACCAAGCCCAAATGCCCATCAATCAACAAATGGATAAAGAAAATGTAGTATATATATAAAATGGAATATTACTCAACCATAAAAATGAATGAAATAATGCCACTCACAGCAAAGGTACTGGAGATTGTTCTAAGTGAAGTACCTCAGGAACAGAATACCAAACATCATATGTTCTCACTCATAAGTGGGAGTTAATCTATGAGGACACAAAGGCATAAGAATTATATATTGGACTTTGGGAACTCCGGCAAAAGGGTGGGAGGGGGTGAGGGATAAAAGACTACCCATTGGGTACAGTGTACACTGCTCGGGTGATGGGTGCACCAAAATCTCAGAAATAAAAAAAAATTAAGTCCATCTCATTATCTTCCCACAAAGAAATATTACAGTCACAATGTACCAAACACCAAAAACATAAATCTCAGGGATTTTCCTCAACTATATGAACTTTTTCAGCTGTCAGCATCAAATCTTCTGCAATCTATCTCAGCAATCTCCTTTAAATCATCCCTACTCTTCTCTATGACCACTGCCCTGCCTCAGTTAAGTAAGTCATACTTTATTGTGTAAAAAGTTACAGCAGCTTTCCAGCAAGAGCTGCCACCAGTAACTGCTCTCTCAAATCAACAACCCACTGCCTACACACTTGTCTTCCTAAAGCATGTGCTCTTATTGATACTCCAAAGTTCCCACTATAGCTCTCAGAATTAAGTCCAAATTCTTAAGCACAGATATGAGGTACTTTTCAACCTGACTCCACACAATTTATGAGCCCAATATTCCAGTAACTTTCAAACCAGCACTTCATACTCAAAGTAATCTTTTAAGTAACTTAATTTGTAGCTTTTTCGAACGCTGTACGCTCTTTACACCTTGGTAACTTCAAATGATACATCCCTTCATCTTGCGCCTTTCTTGCATGATTAATGTTTACCTCTCAAAACCCACTTTTATATGCTACCTCTTCTATGCAGTCTTCCAGAAGGTCTTTCATGTGTATGTATTTAGTGGCTCCTTTCTTCTGCTCAGGAAGAATTTTACTTATATCTTTAGTATGGTACTGAACACTATTGTATTGCTGTTTGTTTATACATCTGTCTCCCCAGAGCCTATGAACTTAGTGATGATGACTTTATTCATCTTTGAATTTCCAAACCATCTATTACAATGCTTGTTATATTAGGAAATGTTTACTTGATAGTTATAAAATTATGTAATGTATGCAAAAGTAATAAATGTGTGTACATACGTATCTGTTACAGGGTGAATGAGGACATTTAGCAGTGAAAGGCAAATTCTCCCAGTGCCTGCCTCACTCCCGAATTCACTACTGCATCCAAATTTGGCATAACATATCAGAGACAGGAGGACTTTTTCCTAGATTAAGTTGATAAACTACACTGAAACGATGTTATCTAAGAGCTCTTAAAATTCCAAATTATTCCTAAATGCATTCTAACTCACCAGAAGAACAATTTTGCCAATATTGTGTATTAACAATTCCTTTGTTAGCAAAAATGAAAAAGTGCTTTCTGTTACTCATAAAAACATGAGTATCTTCTTCTTTTAAAATTTAGTGTACCGCTATGATCTAAAATAAAGAAACTATGCTAAATTAAACACTGTTCATCGAGAAATGTGAAAACTAAATTTATAGATTCTTTGGTTTATTATACAGAATCTATGATTTTCCAACAATATGCTCATATGAATTTGTGATAATGCCATAAATTTTTTGGCAAACATTAGATGTTTAGCAGATTCATCCTGTCTAATTAGTAGAGATTTCATTACTATGTACATATGTAGGTATAGCACCTACAACAAGGCTCTATTTAAATGTTTCTAGACCATCTCATCAGCCACATTCTTTATCGATCCTGTTCAATGCATTTTAATACATGTTTTATTTAATTGGAATCACAAAACTAAATCTCCAACTCAGTCTATCTCCTGTAATACTTTACTGTAATTTGTCTTCAAAGTTCTAGAAAAATTCAATTGAAACATCAACAATAAATATATGGCTTAGATACCAAGACATGATATGCTTTTAATAAAAATAATGAAATAAATAGCTAAAAATATGTAAGACTTTTAGTAAAATTCTAGTTTAAAATTATAATATTAAGTACTATGAAAATATTTAATATTCTAAATAGTAATTATCAGATGCATTAATTAGTATTTGACTATAAGTGCACAATGTGTCTTATCTCTAAAATTAAAATAGATATAATATGGTAATGGAAATTAATAATTACAATGCTAACTTCTTCTAAAGATTTTGGAGTGACTAGTGGAAAAAATATTTTTAAAGTATCTAAGTGAAAAAATAAAATTTATCCTGTCTTACATAAGAACCACACAAATATAACAAAACATAAATATAAAAATACTTGTATATTTTGTGCATGACAATACAAATTTGGCATATTAAATTGGAATAATTCAGAACACTTGTCTTAGAAATATGTTAGGAATTTTTCACTTTTTCTCCTGTTGTGATCACCAAGTAAATAATCAGATGGAATCAAAAGTTTTGCAAACTGTATAATTTGAAATTATAAGAAAAACTACACAGTCACACATTTGGAGTGACAAAACTCTTGATGTCTTTACATGTCATGTGTCAATAATTCAACTTTATTTAAAATAATACAAAGAATAAAAACCTTCTTACCATGATCTTAAATGTCATTCAAATGGAAATATACATACCTGCCCACACCAACCATATTCCAGCATTGTGGAGTAGGAGAATATAAGGTTTGTTCAAGATTCTAAATATGAGTGTAAAAGCTGTTGATTCATTCAGAAGAAATCTGCTAATCTCCTTCTTCAAAGAGTGGTTACCAACTACAACTTCTTACTTGGCCATCAATACTGCCACAATCCAAGCTTTGTTGTAATGTTGTACTCTTACAGCTAAAACCTGTTGATAATGAACCTGAACCCATTATTTTGAGTCAATGAATTGAAAGAAATAGGGCAAAGAATGAAAGCCACAGGGCCAATTACGAGCATTCTTTGATGTATTACTTGCTAGCACCCACCATATCACTCTGTGTCTTTGTCTTGATCCCCTCTGTTACTCATTA
The DNA here is from genome assembly GCF_037993035.2 of Macaca fascicularis. Taxonomy (NCBI): domain Eukaryota; kingdom Metazoa; phylum Chordata; class Mammalia; order Primates; family Cercopithecidae; genus Macaca; species Macaca fascicularis. The sequence continues at coordinate 157,549,861 of NC_088377.1, forward strand.
ATTATTCTGGAAGGGTTAAAGTTCAGAGAGCTAATTGCACAAACCGTCTTTCTTGGTAGGGATTCTCCCTACTCTGACACTTTCCCCAACTGTGCCCAGCCACCTTGTATTATGCCAATTAACCCAATTCTTGGCATTTTTGCTTGGCCTTCCAGCATCTTTTCAAGCTTTGCCTAAAATATTTTCACTAGTTTGCCTACAGAATAAACCAATACAACTTTAAGGTTTTATTAGAATTTATTTCATGATATAATCTTTCCTAAACTCCTAATGATACAACTAACTTTATTCCACACTGATTATGTTATAAACACATTTTTATAACAAATAAAAATATTTTAACTAGCTAGTTACTGCAGAGTTACAATACTAAGTTATTCATTCTACCTTTCTACATTGAGTGCAAGCTCATTCTAATAAAAATGACATTTTCCACATTTGTCAGCCAAGATCTGAACAGAAAAGATTCAATTTTTATATGGCATATTGGACAGATTTTCATAATATATAGACTAGCTTCAATATTATCAGGATATTTAAAAGAATCAAGTGGTGATGCTACACAGTTTCTGAAAAGTTTCTAATATTTGATTACTACAATTCTGAAATAAAATTTGAAAAATAAATAATCATGTCTTGTAATGCTTCCCGGGATATGTCACATCATCTCCTCTTTTTCTATATTTTTCAAAATCTTTTAAAAATTCTTTGTTTTTCTATGTATTCCAGTTTCAGTGGTATCCAGTAATTGTTTGAAGGCATATTTTTCAGAGATAGGCACTATGGGTATGTTTCTTTTCTGTTATTGTAGTTATATCTGTATCAATTAGTAATTTTTGAGCAACTACTGTATTTCACACATTTGCTGGCTGCTGTGACTAATGTGTGCATTAATCAACTTCAGGCTCATGGAGATGTCAGAAGACCAGCAAATAAATAAACACTAATATAAATACTTATGAACAGGGGCTAGCTTGAAGAAAGAGAAAACGTATAGGACCATCAACTTAAAGAATAAAAAGAAGCCAATCATGCAAAGAGCAGGGCAGAAGGAACAGCATATGCAAAGTCTTATTAGAAGTAAGCTTGCTGGGCTTGAGGAGCTGAATTAAGGCCAGTTTGCAATTTAGTGAAAGGGAGACAAATGGCTTGGGACTAGATTAGAAAGATAGATAGAAACCAGATCATGCAGAATGTTTTAGACTATTAAAAGGAGTTACATTTTATTTAAGGAACAATGCATATGATGTGATTGATTTTTGTACTACTGAGAAGAATGTGTCAAAGAGTTTTTAAACCAAGAGAGAAGTGAAGCGGGGATCAGTTTTTAAATAGAAATCCCATAAATCTTATAATTTTTTTTCTATGGTACAGAGAGTTCTTTGCACATACCCATAAGACTTTGCTTAAAAATCTAATTTATAGAACAGGTTTGACCAAATGGATGGTATTTGTTAATTTCCATTAAACAGATAGTAAAATCCCATACTCCACAAAGCAACTGTGTCAAAAGAACATGCCAATAAATTCATGGCTTGGATGAAAATATGTTTAAAAGTCCAAAGTATAAAATTGTTGAATAAGATTTTTAAGTTTGTTTATAGATTTCATTAAATGTCACAAGAATAAAATGAGTCCAAAATGAAGCTAAAATGAAATTATTACCTCCACTGAGGTCAGAGCAATCAGTCAGCTAAAGTTACATAGATTTCACCTTTAGCTGGAACTGTGTGTAAAATGTATTTGGTTAATTCACTCACAGTGTTATCAATGACAGAACTTTTCAGATTGACCTTTCGATAAAGCTAACACAAAAATAACCAACCATGATTCCAAAGTTATTAAATGTATCCTTTTAACCTCTCTTTCATAAGATTCTCTAACATTAACATTAGGGTGGCAAAAAATAGTTCCATGAATTAATTGACTCTTACATAACCACTGTAAAATATATCTCTCAGAACCTGTGGCTTGTCTATTCCTCATTTTTAGAATGCCATTTATTCCTTTTTTAATTTAACTTCTTTCACACATGATTTATTGAGATATTAAGCTACTTTTCCTAATGAAAATTAAAGGTAAATGATAGTTTTAAAAAAGTATTTTCCATTCTAATGATTTTCCTCCCTTAACTCAAATTTACATATTAGAAATCAAGAGGGGCACTTTAGATTGGTGCTTAGCCTCCACGAATTCACTCCAATCCCCTTCCTCTTCCCACACCCAGTTTGTCAAACTAAATATTCATCCCTCTCTGTTTCTAGTTAGTCAATAATGAACACTTTCTTAAAATAATACCATATTTAGGACCAAAGAATGTGAGAAAGGCCAACTCCAAATAACCATTCAATTGTTCTTATCCTCATTATCAATTGTACAATTGAGTTACAATTTAATGTTTGATACATACATGTGTGCCATAAAGATCCAATCAGGATATTTAGGTGTGTGAGATGTGATCACGTGTGATGAGGTGACGGATGTGCTAAATTTATTATTTTAGGATATTGAAGGCTTCTTTATGAGTACCCTCCCCACTGTTTTCCAAGTTGTAATGCTAGAAGACACCACATTTCCCCCCACTGAATTGTCAGCACATGCAAAGTGACAATATGAATATTTGGAGTTGGATCTTACCTCCAGGAATCAGATTCTAAAAGAATAGTAACTCAGCACTTGACAGGAAAGAGAGCAAGCAGAATATTCTGCCAAGTCATGATTTAAAACTCTTTTCTACTATTTGTAAACTACTAGTAAACAGCTTGTACTGAAATAGAATGGAAATTGTATAATTGTGCAATTTCTAGTCCCACATATGTTTTTACATTTTCTACAAGATTATTCTGTCAACATATTCTCCATTGGAGCTACGGGTGTGATAGTTCTAAATTCAGCAAATGTTGTAAAATAAGTGAAGTGACATCATTAGCACAGCAGCACAATAATGGAGTTATTTTCCACGGGTAGAATTCATTAACTCTGTGGCTTAATCTCCCACAATTTGAACCATTACAAGGAATTTCATGGCAAATCTGCTTGGTGCATTATCTACAATTGATTAGATATCGGGGAGGGACAACATCTCAGCCAATGTTAGAAACTTCCAACTAAGCCTAAATACCACATCCTGGGATGCAGAATTTTACCCCAATGAAACTGGGCTTAAAATACATTTATTTGGAATAAACTATATAAAAAACACTGTTAAATATTTTACTAGACCATTTCATATATCAAATGAAATGTTTTGTCTTCTAAGAGACTTGTACAGGTGAAAATTAGGAAATAAAAATTATCACATTTAATATTGAGCCCTCCAAAATATATATTTTATTAAAATAGAATGTCTAGGATACTGAGAATATTGTCCAATGTTGCCTGTATTATGTCTATTCTACTCTCCATATCTAAACAGAAAATGTGTATAATAGAAGGCTACTGTTTCATAATCCTTTACTACTTCTCCAAAATGCACAGGCTTTCACCCATAAGCTGTAAGATTACTCACAAACTGAACTTCAAATATTATAAATCCTTTTCTACAAATTCTGTACTCAGCTAATTAAAGTGCTACATTCCATTGTTCATTTTTTTAACATCACCTTTGCCAATGTAGTAATGGTTTCAGGGATAAGGGAGATGGAAGGTATCTTTGAGAACAATTTAAATTATTTCCCAATGGGAGAAAGAAAAAAAAAAAACCTACTATGAATGAAAAAGGAAAATTTTCCAACTCATAATTAAATAGCTCCAGTAACAAGGATCTTAAACTCATTCTGTTGTTGGATGAATGTAAGAGCCAAAGGGCTTACTTTTAATCTCAAACTGTAGACTACTACATTCTAACTCCTACATGTTAACTTCTGTTAGTAATTCTTCCTCCTGGAATAATGTGAAATAATTTTATTCTTGCCATATAACAATCTTTCAGAAATTACTTGTTATCACAATTCCCTTTAAGTCCATCTCTGAGATAAATATACAGCACACTCCTTCAACATTCTTCATAGGACTTTGCTGTCATGTTTCTCATGATCTCTCCTGTTACACCTACTATTTCCTTTGCCTAGAGTATTTTTCCTCGCCCCCTACTACTCCAGTCTGTTTCTCATTCATCAGCCTAGGGGATAACTTGCTTGGAGAAGCATTCTCTAACCTTCTCGAAGAGTGGATTGGACAACCACCTGTCCCTACTCCTCCGTGTTACTATAGAACTCTGTGCTGACCCCTACTGCAGAACTTTTCACTATTTATTGTAATTCTCTTTTCACTGTCTTTCCAATTAGACTGTCAACTCTCTGGTAAGAGGAACTGTCTTAATCACTGACACATCTCTAAAACTGAGTACATGGTAGTGGTCGGCTAAATATTTGTGGAATAATTAGAAAATCGAAGAATGAGACAGGATGGTGTCCATCTGTGTTCCTCAGTTTCTTTATATATAAACTGGGAATGAAAACAGTATTCATCTCTCAGGTAGTTGTACTGGTCAATTGAGTCAATATATTTTTAAAAACCTATTTAAAAAGCATCTAGTAGGCAAGAAGATTTTTTAAATCTTGGTTATTATTTTTGGTGATTAAGTAAAACACATTTCTTTTTTACATAAGTTAATGTTAAATTATGTCTACCGAGTTTTGTACTTATGATTTGGGTTTTTTTAACATAAATGAGAAGCTTAACATTCACATTTGTTCCTTTTCATCTTAATTATTCCTGATAACTGAAATATATATGTACTTAATATGATAATCTAAGTTATATATAATATACCCACAGAGCACATGCATACACATAAACACGCACACATATATACACAGATGTAGGCAGAGAGGTAAGGAAAAATGAGACAGACAGGGAAATTTACTGGCTGAGTACAAAGACTTTGGACACAATTGACCTTGGGTTCAAGACTCAGTTCGTGAACTTTATGCAAACTTGGACAAGTTGCTTACTCTCTTCTATTATTAATCTCCTTGTGTATGGAGGTTCACCCAACTACCAATTCATTACAGTCCATTATCACCATGACAAGGTTTCACTATTACTTGGCATATACTTGCTTAAATCTACAGCAACTAGAAGCAATCTCTATCCTCTGAACCTGTACCTACTCTATACCGTTTATCACAGAAAAGCATAGAATATATCTGATTATAAAGAATAGTGAGTATCATATGTCAACTTGAAAATATAGTCCATAAAAGGTAGCAAAGAACTAACCTTGGAAAAATAGGAGGGGTACAGATTATTTAAGGAACACAAGGATGAATAAAGTACACTTACTTGGAAGAGTAGCCAATGAAAGCTTTTTAGTGGAAGAATGACAAAATTGGAGCTCTACCCCAGGAGTGTAATGTGTCAGACTGTGAAAGACGATTGGAAGAGGCTGACTCTTGAGCGGGAGACCATTGAAAAGTTTTTGTATTGGCCGGAACAAGAGGTTGACCAAGAGTGCTTGCAAAATGACTAAGTATAAATCACTGCCATTGGCATAGATGGGAATTCAATGATGAAATATGCACTGGTCTTACAGGCTAGAAACACATAAGCAAGTGAACTTGAGAATATAAGGATATATCTATTTTTAAAAAAACTCTGATATAAGGCAGCTTGTTTCCATCCAAAATAGAAATTCACGTGATGATTTAGGAGATGAGATATTAATTCCCACTGAGGGTGCAAGAGACAAAGGAAAATATCTCTGAAGAAGGACTATTGAAACTGGGCTTTGAGGCCAGGGAGACATTAACCACTAACTAGCTATAGGGGAAGAATGCACACTAATAAAAATGTATGGAAATTCTGGTTTTGAAACAAAGAAGTCAACTTTTATTCTCTGTTCATCTAGCCAGTATCCCTGGAACTTCCCTTCTGTCCAAAGGTCCAGGGTGTCAAGGTTTGGATCACATAAATTCAGCCCTCTGGGAAGAGATGTCTAACCTCAGAGTGAGGCAGGAGAAAGGGTCTGAAGGCAGGGAAACTAAGGCCATTTCACACTGACTTCCTAGAATGAAATTGAAAGGAAAACCCTAACTTTCCACGCCTAAGTAACAAAAGGACCAGAGACTATCTTCGCAAATCCCCGAGTTTTCTGCCCAGCCAATGAGAAATTGAAAGTACCTCGGATTGGTTGATTTTTGCAACCAATCAGACGTTTGCACAGGAGGGTGACTTTTGTAACTTCACTTCAGCCTCTGGTTGGTTTCTTTCTGCAACCAATTAGACTGACTGCGGGCCATCACTTCATTTACATGAGGTGAGCACCAAGCAGCCCATGGGAAATCTCTAGGGGGCATTTGGACCTGGGAAGATTCTGCATCCGGGCCCTTGAGCTCCTATGCTCCGCCTGCTCCCACACTGTGGAGTGTACTTTCATTTTCAGTAAATCTCTGCTTTTGTTACTTCATTCTTTCCTTGCTTTGTTTGTGCATTTTGTCCAATTCTTCGTTTGAGATGCCAAGAACCTGGACACCCTCCACTGGTAGCAAGAGGACCTACAGTATGGCTTCTCCCAGATGTGTCAAACTGTCACACAGACTGGCAACTGCTCTCCAAAATGAAGTCCCATCACTGAGGTAAAAGTAGAAAACACTAGAATGGTTACCATTTCTTTTTTTCCTAAAAATAAAATATAAGACTATATTTTATCTGAAAATATATTAGTTCAAGGTTGAAGTAAAAATTTTACAATCTAGTAAGACATAGAAAATTTGCATGTGCTCAAAAATGCTTACCGATAGAGTTATGCGATGGTAAAAAATGAGTTCATGTCCTTTGCAGGGACATGAATGAAGCTGGAAACCATTATTCTCAGCAAACTAACACAGGAACAGAAAACCAAACACCGCATGTTCTCACTCGTAAGTGGGAGTTGAACAATGAGAACACATGGACACAGGGAGGGGAACATCATACACCGGGACCTGTGGGGGGGTGGAGGGCTAGGGGAGGGATAGCATCAGGAGAAATACCTAATGTAGATGACAGGTTGATGGATGCAGCAAACCACCATGGCACATGTGTACCTATGTAATAAACCTGCACGTTCTGCACATATATCCCAGAACTTAAGTATAATAAAAAAAAGGGGGGAAAAAATGCTAGAGATCTGAACTGTAGACTTAAAAGAGAATACACAAGAAATACTTTTTCTTCTAATTCCTTATGCATAAAACTTCTTCAGGGAAATTTGTAATGTAATTCAGAATTGTATGAAGAAATTGAATAATTGAGCATTAGCATCTAGTGTTCTCTTATCTCATTTAGCTTTTTTTAAAAAGTGTCATTTAGCTTTCGATTGTTGCAAGTACTATTAAACAGTGTAAGATCCTTTCAGAGATCAGATCTTATCCCGGTGTCTCCAGTGAATTCCCCTGTGAACTCGAAAGCACTCTCACATTGCCCTAAGGTTCACGTGGAAAGAATAAATGGCAGGAGTTAGATGTTACTGTCTGGTTCTTATGCAGCTATTCCTTTAATACTAGTTACAACTTGAAGTTCAACTAACTGACAAAGCCTGAAGACTCCATTCGATTAGCTGTAATAGGATTGCAACACTGCTTTGGAATAGCAGACTTAAATAGACAAAAATCTTGGCAAATACATCTTTCGTGTATTCCATTAATTCTAAAACAAATATGTTACTGAGGCAAAATAAGTATAATCAGATATTTTAGCATTTTACATTTCAATGGAAGTATTTTTGTTCCATTATGATGACATTTTAACACCCAATGTTTAAGAAGGAAGTTTAATATGTATGTGTACATGAATTAAACTTTTACTGAACATATCCTTTTTTTGATGGTGTTCTAACAGACTTAAAATCAGGCTATGGTTAATGCTCACCACATTAAATATATTTAATTAATTTGTTTGATTGGGCATTCTCCACCAATTACACAAGGCATTTTTCCCATACTAGGGGGGAAAAAGTAGAAAATTTGGGTCACCTCCAGAGTCACTGAGTAGTTAAGCACTTGCCAGATTAGATCTCTAATCCTATGTCCAAAAAATATACTATGGAAGCTAGTCTGACCATTACTTTAGGACTAGCCACTTCCATAGGCTCTACAGCAAAACGCAAGTTAAATTAACAAAAGACCCCGATAAGTGCCCTTACAACAATTTAAACCAGTTTAAAGGAAGAATAGATTAATCATTCTTTACAAAGGTGAAAGGACTTGCATCTCTTTCATTGTTTCATTTATCCAAACAATTAACATGAGTACCTATTGAGTTAATACATCAGCAGGCTGAGTACTTTGAAGTTTCAAAGAAAGCAGTAGACTTGGGCCTTGTCCTCAAGGGAAAATTTCTAGTAAGAAGACGTGACATCCATGAAACCATGGTAAGACACATGAACTTTGCAGTGTGGTCCATAGAATATATATGCTTGAAAAATGGAAAGCAAAAGAAAAATCTACAAGTACAATTCTTAGATAAGCCCTTTATTTTTACTTTTTTAAAAACGAAAGCAAATATTTCAAGGGCACACATATGAGAAAGAAGGATCATAAAGGCACAGGACAATAAAATGAGCAAGAAAAGACCATTTCTTTTCAGAAAGCAAAGAAAAGCATTTCAGAAAGAAAAACTGAAAATGCAAAATTTGAGGCTTTGACTTCTGAATATTAGACTTATATGCTCCACAATTTAATTAGTCACAATTTAATACGTGACTAACACTAAAGTTAAATGGCTTTAGTGTGGGTCTGATTTTGTTTCTTCTTCTTTTTTTTTTTTTGTTTAATTTTATCACTTTTTCACTGTGCTCTTACCAAATGTATATTCTCTGTGTCACTTCATATTCCATATTTTACATCTGCTATGCCAAAAATAATCTCTAACTTTTTTATAGAAAAATCCCTGTCTTCTCTGCAAATATTATGACATCATTGATTTTCAAAGCTCCGATAGGGAAAGCAAGATCTAAATGTACGTTAGGAAAATATATTCATAGGTAGATAGACCTTGGGGGAAATGCAAGCGCTAGAAGTTTGTATAGACATAACCTGACTCACCAAAAAAATAAATAACAGAAATGTGGTAATGTTCACTTGTCTTGCCTTCCTAAGATATAAACTTTTTAAAGGTGGTTTGCAAATCTTTTGTGCATAAGGTTTTGTTGTTTTTTCTTCATTTCCCATTTTCCCCAGGCTGTACAAATTTGACAGAACTTATAAAAGTGAGTTGAATTTACAAAAACAAAAATCACAAGAATAAATTGAAAGTAGGCAGGACAAGTATAGAAACCACTGAAACAGATTGGACACCAACAAAATAACATATGAGGTAGTTTTAAATACATTAAGGAGGTAGAAAAGGACATAAATAATCTTGATTCCTGAGTGTGAGATTATAAACACTATAGAGAATTTGCCTCCAGCATCTGGTAACCTGAACAATGTTATAAAAGTCAGAACTGGTTTGAAGTCAGATGCATAAGACCAACTGCTGTTAATGTGATTACTTTTTTCTTGTTATGCCTAGGTCTAGACTAGACTTCAGGTTTTAGTTTTTCATAAGTACTACCATGTAATAACAAATGTATTTAAAATTTTAAAATATGAGTATATTTTCAGCCTGGTACAGTGGCTCATGCCTGTATACCAGCACTTTGGGAGGCTGAGGTGGGCGGATCACAAGGTCAGGAGATCGAGACCATCCCGGCTAATACTGTGAAACCCCATCTCCACCAAAAATGCAAAAAATTAGCCAGGCATGGTGGTATGTACCTGTTGTCCCAGCTACTTGGGAGGCTGAGGCAGGAGAATTGCTTGAACCTGGGAGGCTGAGGTTGCAGTGACCTGAGATTGCACCACTGCACTCCAGCCTGGGAGACAGAGCAAGACTCCGTCTCAAAAACAAACAAACAAACAAACAAACAAAAAAAAGAGTACATGGGGATATAGTAGTCTTACAGATTGTCCAACTTACGAATGGTTTTTCTTTGTTCTTATTTTTTATTCAGTGGTCAATTTACTGTTCAATGTTATAATAGCACTAGTATTGTGGAATGAGCTCAGCACATCTAACCTTTATGCTGTAAATTGAAGTTAAATTGCTAAGTCTCATTCGATGTTAATTAAACTTACAATCACTGATTTTATGTAACACATTGTGCTTTAAATATATATGCCTGGGATATTCAGCAGATGAATTGCTACTTATAGATACTAATAATGAGGATGTTGGTTATTTTTTCAACTTTAATTAACAGGTGTAATACCCACTTGCAAAGGCATCATTAAAATGGCATCCAAGATTTACAAAATTTATAATACAGGGCTGGTTACTTAATATCGCTTTCAGAGTTTGACCTTTTCAGAATGCAGTCTTATATTTGGCCATAAAACCACTGAATTTTCAAAACTTTTTTGCCTTAACTCACCTTAAACCCTATTTTTCATATAGTTTTTCTGTTTCATTGAAAACATAAAGCACTTCTAGTTATGCAGCTACACTAACTGCAAAAACAAAAGTGTGTGTGTTCAGGGGTACAGGCATGCATGAGTGAAAAGGTGACATTGTAGCAAATGTGCTAGCATGCATGTATGGACACATGCACACACACACACACACACACACATCCAAACCCCAAAGCTTCATATGCAATATCCGATATATGCGACTAATACAAATGCTGTAGACTACGGTCTTATCACTAAGACTTTACAGTTATGTACCCCAAAACTATCCTCAGTTCCCCTTTCCTCCTTTTACTACCAAAGTAGCCTTTTATATTTTGAACTCACTCATTAATATGTTGTAATCTGGCTTCTGTTCCTAAATCTTTTTGAAACTATGACACTTTCAAAGGTCAGTCATGATCACCTCGGTTCAATGACCTTTAGGGATTCTATATTTCCTTTTATTTTTTTTTCTACTGCATCTGGAGGAGCTCCTCTTTCCTGAATATCTCTTGCTTTGCCCTTTATCATATTACACTACTTTCTTTCTCATCCACTACTCTCAACCCTTCCTCTCTTCCCTCCTAATCATGAGTGTATTCCAAGATTCTATCCTTTGCTTATTATCCTTCTTTGTCTTGGCTTCATCTATTGCCTCTGCAACTAACTGCCAAGTCTATGCATTAGAATTGGTTCCTCTTCTAAAGTCTAATCCAAATCCAGTACTAACTACTTACTACCACTTTTCCATTATAATCTTGAACTTAATATGTCTTAAATATAACTTTATATTTCCCTTTATTGACTAAGTCCTTCTTCTTCAACAACTCTTACAGGACTTTTTTCCAGATACTCTAACTAAGATTTCTACTGTCTTATGGGCTCAGCCAACATCAACACTCCCCGCTCCTCACACATACACATACACACACACACCCCTATAACAACTTGTCTTGCCTTCTTGAGATACAAACTTTTAAAAGGTGGTTTCTTTATAAAATCTCTGACTGTTGCTTCACTTTTGTATTGCTATTACCTTCATACTTGTCAAATAGTCTCGTATTTTAAATGAGTATAATCTGCCCTAAATGTCTTTTTCATTTGGTGACCAAATTAAACTGTATTTCTCTCTCCAAAAATAAGATAAAAGAAAAAAGGAAGTTTGGAGCAGGTGGATCCTTGCCAATATGTGGTATTTTCATTGTTTTGGATTTTAGCCATTCTAATATGTATATAGTAGAATCTCACTGTCATATTCATTTGCAACTTCTTCATGACATATGATGCTGAGAGTCTTTTTACTGTACCTTTTTTTTCCACTTGTATATCTTCTTTCATAAAGTAGCTGTTCCGATATTTTGTCTGTTTTAAACTGGGTTGTTTGCTTTCTTATTGTTGAGTTTTGAGAGTTCTTTTTTCATGAGTTTGTGAAGTCATGTTTGATGGTTGAAGCAAATATTATAATGCCTTCTGATGTGTGCTCAAACTATTTAGACAAACCAATATTATAAATAGAAAGTGGGCGAAAAGGCTGGGCACGGTGGCTCACGCCTGTAATCCCAGCACTTTGGGAGGCCGAGGTGGGCAGATCACGAGGTCAGGAATCGAGACCATCCTGGCCATCATGGTGAAACGCCATCTCTACTAAAAATACAAAAATTAGCTGAGCGTGGTGCCGCGTGCCTGTAATCCCAGCTACTCGGGAGGCTGAGACAGGAGAAACATTCGAACCAGGGAGTTGGAGGTTGCAGTGAGCCAAAATCACACCACTGCACTCCAGCCTGGTGACAGAGTGAGACTCTGTCAAAGAAAGGAAAGAAGGAAAGAAGGAAGGAAGGAAGGAGGGAGGGAGAGAGAGGGAGGGAGGGAGGGAGGGAGGGAGGGAGGGAGGGAGGAAGGAAGGAAGGAAGGAAGGAAGGAAGGAAGGAAGGAAGGAAGGAAGGAAGGAAGGAAGGAAGGAAGGAGAAAAAAGAAAAGAAAAAAGAAAAGAAAGTGGGCAGGGTAAAAGAATGTAAATATAATTCAATTTTCTATACTTCATGCAGAGTAAAGTAAATACAGGAGACTATGAAGTATGCAGACCATGACAATAGATATATGTATACAGTAGTCCTCCTTTATCCATGGGAGGATATGTTCTAGGATTCCCAGTGGATGCCTGAAACTGCATTAGTACTGAACCCTATATTTACTATGTTTTCTCCTCTATAGACATGTCTATAATAAAGTTTAATTTACAAATTAGCTTCAGTCAGATATTAACAACATAATAAAATAGAACAATTATAACAATATGCAAACATCAATATTCTTGCCCTTTTGGGCTATTATTAAGTAAAATAAGGATGACTTGGACACAAGCAGTGTGAGACAGCAAAGGTTAATCTGATAACGAAAATGGCTACTAAGTAACTAACAGGAAGTAGCTTACATAGCGTGGCGATGCAGGACAAGAGATGATTCATATTCCACAGGGGACAGAGAAGGAAGGTGTGTAATCTCATCACACTCCTCAGAATGGAGCACAATTCAAAACTTATGAATTATTTCTGGAATTTTGTATTTGATATTTTTAAACCATGGTTAACCATGGATAACCAAAAACAGCACAAACAAAACTGTGAATAAGGGAAGATTATTTTACTGCAATACCCAGAGCAACCACTAAAAATCAAAACAAAACCATCCAATGATATGTACTCGAAATAGTGTAAATAAATCAAAATGGAACTCTGAAAAATGTTTAAATTATCTACAGTAAGGACAAAAAAGGGAAATCAAAGAATGAGAAACAGAGTGAGTAAACAAATAAACAATAAATAAATAAACTGACAGACTTAACCCTTCGCATATCAATAGTTACATTAACTGTAACTGTTCTAAACATGTCAATCAAAAGATAGAGATTAGCAAGATGGATAAAAACATGACCAAAATTATAAGAAACTTGCTAAAAACATGATAATATAAGCAAATTGAGTGGATAGAAAAAGATATACTATGCAAACATTAACTTTTTTTTTCTTTTTTTTTTTTTTTTTTTGAGACAGAGTCTCACTCTGTCGCCTAGGCTGGAGTGCAGTGTCACTATCTCAGCTCACTGCAACCTCCCTCTTCCTGGTGCAAGCAATTCTCCTGCCTCAGTCTCCCGAGTATCTAGGACTACAGGTGTGCACCACCATGCCCAGCTAATTTTTTCTATTTTAGTAGAGATGGGGTTTCACTGTGTTGCCCAGACTGGTCTCGGCCTCCCAAAGTACTGGGGTTACAGGCATGAGCCACTGCACCCAGCTGCAAACGTTAACTTTTAAACACCAAGAGTAACTATATTAATATCACATAAAATAGACTTCTGAGCAAAAAGACTTAAGCAGAAACAGAAGGCTATTACATAATAGTGAAAGAGTGAATCCACCAAGAACACCTAGTCATCCTACTGTAAATGCACCAAATAACAGTTCATCAACATATATAGAAGGAAAACTGAGAAAACTGAAAGAAAAATAGACAAATCCACAATTTCAATTGGCGATTTAAATACCCTATAACTGTTAAAGTAACTGAACTTGCAATTTGAAAACTTACAATAAATTAATCTTTAGGCCCAGACGACCAAACATTAACTAAGAATTGGCACCAATTATACGGAATCTCTTTCAGAAAATATAATATTTCCCAACTTATGTTATGAGATCAGCATCACCTTGATACCAAAACCAGACAAAAACAACAAAAGGAAGAAAGAAAAGAAGAAAGAAATAGAAAGGAAGGAAGGGAGGGAGGGAGGGAGGAAGGGAGGGAGGGAGGAAGGAAGGAAGGAAGGAAGGAAGGAAGGAAGGAAGGAAGGAAGGGAGGGAGGGAGGGAGGGAGGGAGGGAGGGAGGGAGGGAGGGAGGGAGGGAAAATTACACATCAATATCTTTCATAGATTTAGGTGCAAAAGTCTTCAACAAAATATTGGCAAATTGAATCTAGCAATGTATAAAAACAGTTCTTACACATGATACCAAAAGCACAATCCATAAAACAAATATTCATTAAATTGGACTTTACCAAAATTAAATTTTTTCTCTGTGAAAGATCTTGTTAGAAGGATGAAAAGATAGACTGGGGAATAAATATTGACAACCACATATCCTAGAAAGAACCGGTATCAAAAATATGTAGAGAGAAAAACTGATCAAGTAAGGAATTGGTTTCACTGATCTTCACGTTTTTTACACAGTTCTCTTCTCTTGCATATTTACAGGATTTAGCATAAGATTCTAGTAATGAGTGTACTGGCTTAAATAATTAGGAAAGTAAGGTTCTGCTAACTGGCAATCCCGAATAGCAATATGTGGTAGATTTTTACAGTTAGAGAACCCAATGAATCACACCTCCCTCTATCCACTCCATTATGTAGTCTTCTCCCATGGTGACTCTAGAGTTAGCCATGATGATTTGGCTGAAGGGACAACATGCAAGTTGAAGTTTAAAATACTTTCCACATTAGGGCCAGACCCCTTTTTTCCTGCTTTTAGATCCACATATGAAGAAGCCAAACCATACTGCTAGAGACACATGGCTCAGCCAACAGCCATCAGTCAGTCTCAAACAAGAATTTTGAGTGAGGCTGTCATGATTGTATATTTAGAAAACCCCATCGTCTCAGCCTAAATCTCCTTAAGCTGATAAGCAACTTCAGCAAAGTCTCAGGATACAAAATCAATGTGCAAAAATCACAAGCATTCTTATACACCAATAACAGACAAACAGAGAGCCAAATCATGAATGAACTCCCATTCACAATTGCTTCAAAGAGAATAAAATACCTAGGAATCCAACTTACAAGGAATGTGAAGGACCTCTTCAAGGAGAACTACAAACCACTGCTCAATGAAATAAAAGAGGACACAAACAAATGGAAGAACATTCCATGCTCATGGATAGGAAGAATTAAAATTATGAAAATGGCCATCTGCTCAAGGTAATTTATAGATTCAATGCCATCTCCATTAAGCTACCAATGACTTTCTTCACAGAATTGGAAAAAGACTACTTTAAAGTTCATATGGAACCAAAAAAGAGCCCACATTGCCGAGACAATCCTAAGCCAAAAGAACAAAGCTGGAGGCATCATGTTACTTGACTTTAAACTATACTACAAGGCTACAGTAAAACCAAAACAGCATGGTACTGGTACCAAAACAGAGATATAGAACAATGGAACAGAACAGAGCCTTCAGAAAGAATACCGCATATCTACAACCATCCGATCTTTGACAAACCTGACAAAAACAAGAAATGGGGAAAGGATTCTCTATTTAATAAATGGTGCTGGCAAAACTGGCTAGCTATATGTAGAAAGCTGAAACTGCATCCCTTCTTTACACCTTATACTAAAATTAATTCAAGATGTGTTAGAGACTTAAATGTTAGACCTAAAACCATAAAAACCCTAGAAGAAAACCTAGGCAATACCATTCAGGACATACGCATGGGCAAGCAATTCATGTCTGAAACACCAAAAGCAATGGCAACAAAAGCCAAAATTGACAAATGGGATCTAATTAAACTAAAGAGCTTCTGTACAGCAAAAGAAACTACCATCAGAGTGAACAGGCAACCTACAGAATGGGAGAAAATTTTTGCAATGTACTCATCTGACAAAGGGCTAATATCCAGAACCTATAAAGAACTCAAACAAATTTACAAGAAAGAAACAACCCCATCACAAAGTGGGCAAAGGATATGAACAGACACTTCTCAAAAGAAGACATTCATACAGCCAACAGACACATGAAAAAATGCTCATCATCACTCTCCATCAGGAAATGCAAATCAAAACCGCAATGAGATACCATCTCACACCAGTTAGAATGGCAATTATTAAAAAGTCAGGAAACAACAGGTGCTGAAGGGGATGTGGAGAAATAGAAACAGTTTTACACTGTTGGTGGGAGTGTAAACTAGTTCAACCATTGTGGAAGACAGTGTGGCGATTCCTCAAGGATCTAGAACTAGAAATACCATTTGACCCAGTCATCCCATTACTGGGCATATACCCAAAGGATTATAAATCATGCTGCTATAAAGACACACACACATATGTTTATTGCGGCATTATTCACAATAGCAAAGACTTGGCACCAACCCAAATGTCCATCAATGATAGACTGGATTAAGAAAATGTGGCACATATACACCATGGAATACGATGCAGCCATAAAAAAGGATGAGTTCGTGTCCTTTGTAGGGACATGGATGCAGCTGGAAACCATCACTCTGAGCAAACTATCACAAGAACAGAAAACTAAACACCACATGTTCTCACTCATAGGTGGGAATTGAACAATGAGAACAGTTGGACACAGGAAGGGGAACATCACACACTGGGGCCTGTTGGGGAAGGGATAGCATTAGGAGATATACCTAATGTAAATGACGACTTAATGAGTGCAGTACACCAACACAGCACGTGTATACACATGTAACAAACCTGCACGTTGCGCACATGTGCCCTAGAACTTAAAGTATAATAAAAAATAAAATAAATAAATAAATAAAAAGAATATCAACCTCCAGGACACTCATCCAACAAGATGCATAATGGAAGCAAGCAAATGAACCTAGCCCATATTGCTAACCCAGAGAATCATGAATAGGTAATACAGTTGTTTTAGGTCACTGATTTTCATAGTAGTTGGTATTGCAACAATGCGTAACTAATACAGCATATTATTACTAAATGTTTAAATTTTACTTAAATATAAGCCTAAATAAATGGGTTAGTCCAATTGAGTAATTGAGTGATTTCAACCTTTATTTTAAAAGCCTTTCATAATTATTGTAATTTTTTTAAAATCTGAAGTATTTATTATGTTCTGAGCATTTTGGAAGAGATTAACAGCATCAATGTAGATGGTATGGGAAATTGAATTGATACAGAACCTAATTTGTATATTGTAATTTTAATTTATCAATACTGACTATAGCTCCAATTTCTGCCTGCCTTTATAATATCAAATGGCTAAAAGTTAATAAATTCAGGGTTTACCCAGAAGCAATTAATATATTTTACTAAATATACCTTTATACAGAACCAAGCCTTAAACCACCATGGACTGTGGTCTATTTTTCTTATCATCTATTTGAAAATATCCTAAAAGAGAAGATCCAATTGCCAAACATGGAGATCAGCACTCTTAAAAGTTTAAAATGTTCGTCTGTCATTGTAATTTTGCCAAACAACGTTATTAAGAGTAATTTGTGAAATTTACTATTCAAGCTATTATTTAGGTCAAACAATCTAGTAAGCACATTAACATGAAAAACACCCCATTTTTCAGCATCTCAACTGCAATAAACCTTAAAGTATGCCAATCTTCATGCTTTAGGGCATAATTTGGTTACCAGCTGGGGTCAGGAAGAAATTTTCCCCATAGTGTAGTATTGCCAATTACCATAGGTGTAGAGTGAACAAGAGATAGAGTCAGGGGGTTACTTGGTTCTCTAAAGCATCTGGTACTGGATGCATTCTGAGTGAGAATTCAGGATAAGATGAAACATTCCATTGTCCCTCTATGTCAATTCCAATATTCCTATGAGCTGCCAATATGACACTGCCGCCACAAGGGAGGGATTTTCTACAGAACAGATGTCACTTACAGTATTATGTGGGCTATCTATCTCAACAAATAATTGCTTGGCACTTCTGCCCTATGGCAAGGGTCTGAAAATATGTTAGGGTGAGAACACACCATACAAGCAGATGGGCATAGATAAAAGAAAGAGCAAGAGCATACTGAGCCTGAAATGCATGTGTAAAAGCCAGATGGGAGGGTGGAAGCAAATGTGGTTTTTTTTCTTATCTTTAGTGACTAAAGCCCCAAATCAGGATTTTCCAGCTATTAGTTATTTAGAAGTTCTATTTTAAAATTTCTTTAAATGAGTATGAGTTGCAGGAGGCTCCAATTTATTGAAACAAAGAAACATTGCCTTTTTGGTATAAATTGCAATTCACATTTGAAAATGATTGCATTTTTCTTAAGCCCTGACACTGATATGAGACTCCCAACACCAATGTCTCCCACTTTCATGCCCCCACCCCAAAAAAAAAGAAAAAGGAAAAAACTAGGCTGGGATAAGAGGATGGACACAAAGACTGACAATGAATGACAAAGGACAATTGAGATGGGACTTGCCTGAGAGAGACAGCAAGAGAGGAAAAAAAGTCCTTTTAAAATATCAATAAGAGAATCAAAGAAAGCAAGATCCTTTTTCTGATAAAAGGGGAAAAGTTAATAACAGTGAAGAAAGAGAAGGGAATTGCAATATGCTCCTACTGTAATGGAAGAAAAGAAGATGAAGGTAGAATCAGAAAGTAACAACTTTAAATAAGTTTAACATATATGTTACTTTTACACTTTACACAATCTGTGGATTAAAGTTTTAAAAATATTCAAACTACTTGCCCCGATAGTAAACCTGACTAGCTATTTAAATAATTAGTTGGAAAAAGAAGAGGGGTGTTCGTGTTCACAGGAACCAGCAAAGAAATTTTCACTTTTAAAATACATTGATTCCAGAAAAGACCTTGGGGGCAGTTGGGGCAGGGGGGCAATAATGAAAGCATTGTAAATTATTAAAAGGCATTAAGTTATATCTCAAAATTAGAAAATGCTTGAGGGCATTATTGATACATTTTTGTGTCTGAAATGGGATGCAAGTAATAACTGAAAGTTTTCTAGACAAAAATAATTTTGCCATTCAGTAATGTCTGAAAACTGTGATTCAACTGAACATTTGTTCATATGTTGGAGCTGGTTCAAAGACGACTGTTATGGAAAACTCTAACCATTGCTTACTAGTGTCCTTTTCTATGGTCTTTTAATCTTAAGGAACACTGGAAAAATTATTTAATTTTTATCATAAGATATTAGTCCTATCACATGCTTCTCTGTTTTCAAAGTTTAATAATCCACCCTTAATTATTAATATAGAAAAACAGGATACAAGGTTCTTATGGAGAATATAACCTCAAATTTTTCTTTTTTTTTTTTTTTTTTTTGAGACGGAGTCTCGCTCTGTCACCCAGGCTGGAGTGCAGTGGCCGGATCTCAGCTCACTGCAAGCTCCGCCTCACGGGTTCACGCCATTCTCCTGCCTCAGCCTCCCGAGTAGCTGGGACTACAGGCACCTGCCACCTCGCCCGGCTAAGTTTTTGTATTTTTAGTAGAGACGGGGTTTCACTGTGTTACCCAGGATGGTCTCGATCTCCTGACCTCGTGATCCGCCCGTCTCGGCCTCCCAAAGTGCTGGGATTACAGGCTTGAGCCACCGCGCCCGGCCTAACCTCAAATTTTTCTATCTGGCTTCTAGCTATAGTCTAGCTTAGAAAAGTATAATGTGGGAGAAATTACCTAAGAATCAACCATGTAATTTATTTACTCTTCCCAGTACTCAAAGCAAAAAAGGTCAGTGGGAGGGTTAAGGATACACCACCCCATTTCAGCAGACTTAGGAGTTGGACTTTATCTGAAAGAAAATGAGAAGGCACTGAAGAACTTTCGTTGGTGTGTTTGTTTAGGAAAGGGGTATCATAGTCACATTTAGATGGTGACTAATCTCTGAGGATATGTAGTAGAGAAAGACTGAATAGGAACAAGACTGGACCCAACGACATCAATGTGGAATATTGTAAGAATACAGAAATAATGATGACAAATAATGATGACCTTGATTAGGGTGGTAGCAGCAACAATAAAGGAAGGAGGATAGATTTGAGAACTCTTTACAAGGCAGATTCAACAGGATTTGGCAATAACAGAGATGAAGGAGAGAGAATGAAAGGATGACCCCTATTTTAAGCCTTGACTAAGTGCATGAGTAAGTATTCCAGTTATGAAGTACACAACACATAAGAAGAAGCAAGTTTTTCATTTCATTTATGCTTGTGGCGGCATATGGAGAAACTAGCTTATTAATTTAGTTTGGGTCTAATTACTGAATTTGAAGTGGCATCTAGGTAGAAGAGGATGGATACTTGGATGTGTAGCTCAGAGGAGGGCTATAAATGAGACAAATATTTGTAGGTTATTAACATTTACATGTATCAAAGCAGTGTTAGTGGATAAATTTGCCTGTGATAGTATGAAAAGTCAAAAGCAAAGAAATCCAAAAACAGTTTTAAGGAAAACCAAATATTTGGTAAGCACCTACTGTGCTCTAGTTTCCGGAGCTGCATCTATCAATAAGACAGGCAGGCTCCCTTCTCTCATGCAGTTACATTTTCAGTGAATGAGTCAAACAATGAACCAAGAAACAAAAACAACAACAAAAACCCTAAGATAATAGTGCGGTGTTTTCAGAGACTTTTAAAAGTTGTGTAGAAAATAAGACAGCAACGGTAATAATGATTACCTGGAACTGGCAGAACATTTTCAGGGAGAGGCCGGAAGTGAGACAAGCAAAGGAAAGCCTGAGGGAACATCTGGAGCCCCTGGGAAGCAGAGCCGGAAATGGGACTAGGTCTCCATAAAGACAAAAGCAGGGAAGCTGTGATCACTCAGAGCCAATCAAGACACCGGAAAGGGGAAAGTTCGTCTTCTCTCTGATAAGAGCACTAGAAGATGAAAAGTGATTCTGCCAAAGCTGCTGCTTACACAGGATTCAGAGTAGTCAGAATGGACAAGTCTCAAAAAAGTTGTAGAAAGACAATGACTTGAACTTAAACTCTAGAAAGCTGAAAGGATAGCAGGAATGATGGGTAGCTGTTGAACCTAGTGAGCAAAAATAATAATTAACGAATAACCAAGACACGATACTTCCTTATATTTTGAACTGAATCTCTTAGTTTCTATAGTTAAATATCAATATTAAAATGTAATGTTGAATAGAAATGTATATTATTTCTGTTTTTGTCAATTATCTATATCTGAAATTTTAGCCACGGGATCAGTTAACACGTAGAGACACCATTATTCATTCAGTGGCAGCTACTAGAAATAATTAGCATCTGTGTCTCCGAACATGCATATTTAAAAGATAATTGAAAATGAGGAGAGCAGTTTGCCACTAAAAATTAGCAAAACTAAGTTATTTGTTGAGTGTATATTATTTTAAAAATCTAAAGAAATATTTTTGATCAATGTCATGATGCATTTTCAAATAACTATGGGAAATTTAAAGAGGTCGCTACTAGTTATAATAAACTCCTAAAAGCCTTCAGAAGAGGAGACATACAAGAAAAATTTGAAAATGGACAATGGTCTTTACATTTACACAGGAAGATTATGAAGTTAAAGGTGACCAATTTTCTATGTTTCAAGATAAGTAAAAGGAAATTACACTAAAATTACAGGTCAATAATAGTGAAGAAAAGGGAGAACATTAATATTCTAACTTCTCCAGATCCTGCAATTTATTACCCAAAGGTTGTCTGATTCTCTCTGCTTTATTACCTAAAATCAAGACAGACTCAGAGATGTAGGTATAGATTAATAAGAACCACAGTGCCATACTGCCTTCTACTTGAGGACTCTAAGAGAACAGGTGACTCCCACTCTAATTTCCCTCGGCTTCAGTGAGCCATTTTCCTCCATTAGTAAGCTCTTGGGCTATCAAGCTGTTTCACAGGGTATTAGATGCTGAGTTTCAGGTGTATAATATATGTTATTCAGACAACACAATGGGCATTATGTGACTTCTTTAAGCTTCTTGATTATGGTGTTGATCAAAATGCTTATAAACTTAGCATAAGCATGGCTACCATTTCAGTTCATCCAGTACTCATTATCAGAGAATGCAAGATACATTTGCTCAAGTCTGAACCATGCATTCCTCACATTTATAACGAAAGGAAACTCTGGGGGAAAATGTCTTCATTCTTATTTGAAAAATATTTTTACAGACAATGCACAGTTGTTTTTACTTTTTCAGCTTTGCAGTTTCTCTAATTTCTATCCCTTTTATCAACTCTATAGGGAGAGGGACTTAAAGTATGTAAAGTATAATGTACAGGCTACTTGACATAATTTTTTAAGCCTGAGTTTCACAAAAAAAAAAAACAAACCTAAGGTTTTAAGAGGTCTTTGAAATATATGACTTCAAAAGGGTGTTCAGCATAAATGTAAATGAGATTTATATCTGGAGGAGATGAGCAAATCCTACAGGTTATTTAACAAATTTAAAACACCCAAAGCACAACTAGAAAATGAGATCTAAACATCGAAGACTTAGTTACTGAGGTTGTGATTGAATATTTTTTCCTCCTCGTGTTCCATAAGTTTTACCTCTGTGTCAGGATTAATATCCTCTATATACATCTCTTGGTATTTTTTATATTTTGAATCCCAACTCCATTCCCTGCAGCCCTCCAGCCCTATGGCCGCAGAGAAAAGGAAGGATGAATGCCAATGTTGGAAAAAGGAAGATGTAAGAAGTTTCCAGCAGACCAAGATATCGTATGTTTTCTCCAAAACAAATTATAGAAAGAGGACAAACAGAGACTGGGAGGCAGATATGAAGGTCCTGATCCCCTATTCTGGCACAAAACCACTAGTACATATGCGATGGAAAGTTTGCAAAAGGACAGAAACTCCAATGTATCCACTATCACTGCTTCAATAAATGTAAATGTTAATCACCTACAAATATTTTTCTCCAGTTTATAGCCTTTCTCTGAGCTACACATTCAAGTATGCAACTGCCTCTACCTAGGGGCCTCTTCAAATTCAATGCAGTCCAACAGAGAAAAGAAAAATACACAGGAGAAGCACCTTAGTGTTGAAGCACTTTAGTATGTCAAAAATGGTGACCTAAACATCCCTGCAGGCTCCCGGTGGATGAGGGGCAGCAACCAAAAGAGTCTAGCCTGGGCTCTGTGTTTGAGACTCCAGATCTGTTGGCATTGACCGCTGGTGTTGATGCTGCCAGGAACACATGCCATGAATCCTGTTAGCCACAGACTCAGCAATGCAAGCCAGCAGGAAGGCCAGTGGCAGGCAGAGGAAGAAGCATCTTGGAGGTAGCCATCCAGGTGAGAGGACATAAGCACATGAAAGCTTTGCTTCACATCCATGAAAGTCTGAGTGTTTGCCAAAAAGAGACAGATTTCACCTTAAAGTAACCACTTTACACAAAAAGGCTTGGAGACATTTAACTGGGAAGTTACATTTTCATCCTAATATCCTCTCCCCAATTAGCAAGCTCCTTTTTCCCATCTCTTTCCACCTTCCATCCCCAAGTAAGATGTACATGTTGATAGAGTGGTGCGGAATTCAAGACGTTGTAGAAAAGAAAAAAGCTACATTTTTTCTCATAATTTTCCACCTCTCTACCCTTATCAACAAAATTAAAGTAAGCATTCCAAGAAGGTAGAGCTTCCCACATAGAGTATCTCTATTCACATTCAACACAGAGCTGACCTATGATGTAGCTTAGAAACAGTGTCCTATTGATTAAAGAATACCTCTTATTTTAAATACTCCAAAAGCAGTCTAATTTCGCTCTTTAAAATAATTTAACAAATATTTGTTGAAACACATTACAAGGTGTCAATAAGAAGTCTCACAGCATTTAAAAGACACGTATCACAGTGTAAGTCTCTAAGGCTTAGAATCTTTCCAGTAATGTGCCTCAACGCTTAGTCAAAGTGTGAGCTGACTGATGACTTCACATAGCTTTTTGGTTTTTGTTTTTGCTTTTTTGAAACAGAGTTTTCCTGTCACCCAGGCTGGAGTGCAGTGGCACAATCTTGGCTCACTGCAACCTCCACCTCCCAGGTTCAAGCGATTATCCTGCCTCAGCCTCCCAAGTAGCTGGGGCTACAGGCACATGCCACTACACCCAGCTAATTTTTATAATTTTTTTTAGTAGAGATGGGGTTTTTGGCCAGACTGGTCTCCAATGCCCGACCTCAAGTCCTTATGTCCACTCGCCTCGGCCTCCCAAAGTGCTGGGATTGCAGGCATGAGCCACCATGCCCAGCCAACTTCAGACAGTTTCAAAGTGGGCAATACCTTCATAAAGTCACTGAAGACGAAAAAAAAAAAAAAAAAACCTCAGCTTTTTGAGGCCAGAAATGTAATTCTTATCACATCGCATAGTTTTGAACAAACTCTGAAATGTTGGCACATGCTAACCAAAGGCAAGGTTGACCAAATGCACCCAGGGTGTCTGTCTACATATCACTTTTGCAGAGTCTGAAGTCTGTTCATCACGTGTTAACTTTTCTTTTTATTGCATAGGCTGATCCTGTTCCCCATCAGAAACAGGATTTCCTACCTTAGATTTTTTAAATGTTTAAGATTTAGAGACTATATTTGGGTCAACTTTAACTGTTCAAAACAAACTTGACAGAATTACCTTAATGGACAATATGAGTTCAAAGCTCTCCATCCTGCAGATGTGATTGAAGAGATCTAATCACCTAGGGTGTTAAATGGTGAAGACTTAACTAAGACAATAAGAGCAGGCATCATAATGACCTGTGTTAATAGCCACAAATTGAGATAACTGCCTAGCTCATGCAATTACTTGGAGGCCATGTCTGTACAACCCCTTTTGCCTCCCAATTCTAATAACAGACAATCCCTTGCCTCTCTCCTACCGCCATCAAAGCAAACACCTGACTTTTTAAAAAAATGAGCACTTACCATCTTGGTCATAATGACCAGGCCAAGGGCTAGACATGTGACCCAACAAATGTTCCCTAGAATAGTTCATTCACACTGGAGCTGAATAACATTACTCATTTTTCTTGATGGCAAGCTGTGAGGATGTGAGCCTGGAGGGACTGAAGCCTATACTGTTTGCTGCAAGGAGGAGCTGGTCTGAGAACAAAGACAATATGCAGAGAGAAGCACAGATGAGACAAAGAGCTGTTCCTAGTGATATTTGAAGTTCTGGCTCTAGTCACCCCTGATATCAGCTCTCTTTCCTGGAAATAGCAGCCAACAAATTCACTCTGTGACTTCATCTACTTCATACTGAGTTACTCTTACTGAGAATCATCCGTGTTTTCAATAATAAAGCTAGTGAGAAAGTAGCGGGACCCAACAAAGCAGACAAATAAGAACCGCTAGGTCATAGTCAGAAAACAGTAATGCTGGTGCTAGTCATGCAATTTTGAGATCATTTCTTAAAATCTCTGAACCTCAGTTCAAAATCTGCAAATGGGGCTTCCAGCTACTGAACTAGATTATTGAAGAATTAGAATACTATATGTAAAGTGATTTGCGTGATGCCTGTCCCATAGCACTTGCTTACCAAGTCCTAAAAATATACTGTTTTGATCATGAGGTTGTGAGGATAATGATGAGGAAGACCCAAAGAAAACAAAGATTATAGAACTCAGAATCTTCTACAACTTTTCATTAAAACCCTATCTGCTTAAATATTTTTGAGGACCAAAAAAAAAAAAAACTGCAAGCACTAAAAAGAAAAATGTAATGAAGTTAGAAATAATTATAAACAGAACATACTGATTATTTTAAGAAGCAATGGTATTTGAAAGTTCAACTTACAGTAAATAAGCATTGTTATTGAAAGTTTACTCAAGGTCAATGAAATAGTCTTATTTTTAAGAAAAATTGTAATATGAAAAATAAAGCAAGTATTATTGATATAGCTGCTTCCTGAAAATGGAGGTGGCAATACTTGTAGGCCCAATTCAAATGTCTCCACAATAACAAAGCCTTCCTTGACATCACCAAAACCATGTATGATACTATACACCACACCAATGGTGCAAGCTTTTCCTTCATTGAATTTATTTATTTCCCATTCCACACTATAAAACCCTCGTAGCAAGGCCTCTTTTTTCATATCTGTACCTTTAAGATGTAGCTCAATAACTTGGTCAAAAGCAGGTGCTCAAAATATAGTGTTAAAATTAGACTCAATTTCAGATGTACACTGAGAGTATGGGACATGGGTTCCAATCTTGCTCCTGCCACTTACTAGATGTGCTACCTTGAATAATCCTTGATATAGGATTATATCCTCATAGTGTTTGCTTTCAAAGTTACCTACACTAACCTCTTACTCCAGTACAAAAATTCCATCTCAATGCATTTTCCACCTATACACACTGTGATAGATCCTCTACAAAACGTAATCTTCAGTCAAACTTCATAACCAGCTTTTGGCATAACTATTATCTTTCACATTGAATAAGTCAACAAAGCAATGCTTTGTAAGGCCCACTATCAGACAGCCAGCAATGCAGACTCAGAATTCTAACTTTAAAAAACAGTCCTTCCTACACACTACACCACTTCACTGTGCCTTAAAAGTCCTGGAGTGTTTTTAAAAATTTTATCTCTATTAATAATCTTCATTATGGCATACTACAATGATTGATTCAAATAGCCAAATGAGATCATATAAAACTTCCTTGTAAAGTATAAAGTGCTCCAAAATATCAAGTAGTAGTAGTATCATGACAATGATGTAGATGATAATGATAATAACAGGAAAGGGAAAACTATGTACTTTGGGTGCTTTGTTGCATTAATATTTCCATGCTGTTAAATGGGTCAGTTACTGTAAATTGTAGCTATTTACTGAGAATTGGGAGGAAGCCCTGGATTTTTATTCTTTTTTTTTTTCTTCAGTTTTTCGAGTACAATTAAAATGTACAGATTTTCAGAGGTAGTTACTATACTTACTTAGAAATTATGGCTGTATATGTATACAGATACATACCTTGGTAAAGAAGGGTAATTGACTTGAATAAATTTGTGGTCTTGCTGGGACAAGTCTATGCAACATTGGTTTGTACGAAAACTGCATGTGGAACTCTGTTCTCTGGGCACTGATTTCCTGGCTGATTTGAAGTCTTCTCTCCTTTTCTCCTAATTGTTCTTTCAGCTGAAATTGAAGTCCAGTTAAAGCTTGTAACATATTTCTCTTCTTTTCTTCTCACTATTAGTGGATTTGGAAAAAAGGAGCACTGCAAAACACATACAAAATAATATTTTATCACCTGAGACTACATATTATAAAATAAATTTAGTAAATGATAAGGGAAGTATTTGAAATAGAAAACAAACTCATTCTTTAATGGTTATGGTTCGCCTATAAAGAGGTAATTCTTAATGTTCAAGTTTAAAAAAAAAAGATGAGAAGAAACAGTTGGCATTCAGCTAACAATTGTGTTTGGAGATTTGTGCCTGACTTTGTTATTCTGAGCAAAGCCAGGTACCAGTCTCTTGGGATTATGTACAAAGGCAAGAAAAAAAGTGGACATGTACAAACCTCAAAGGTGACTGCTGGGTTAATAAAACAGTCTGTTTTCTGTTCACCCACTCTTGCTCTCAGTGTGCAAGTATATTAAAATATGTCAAAAGGAAAACCATTCGCTGTGCAAAAATAATTCAACTACAACTCACAATTTCCAGCTGGTGGAGTGCCTTAGTGTATTTAAGTGCACGAACAAGTGACCCGTACATCTACCCAGATGAAAGTTGTATCCTCATTAAATGAGAAACAAACACAAAATAGGAACAACTGTCACACAGAAAAACAGACCACAATAGACTCCGCATTTCCCACACTCAATTTCTGGCTTGAGCTATGGCACACTCAACAACAGTGCTGTCCTGGAAGTAACCTCTTAAAAGGGACCGAAAATAAAACAAGGAAGCTGCTAGGTGACCTAAATGTCTTGCTAATGGTCATCCAAATTCTCATTCAGAGTATCTGGGAAAACATCGTTTTCTTTCTGGGCCCTAAAAACTCCCATATTAGGTAAGACATTATGTAATAACAGTAATGTGAAGTAACTGGAATAAACAGACCCAACACCCAAGGAATTTAGAATTAATGAGGTAAGTTATATTTTGAAATAACTCTTTTAGATAACCTCTGGTTTTAGCATTTGTAATATATTATACCAACCTTTTATATTCTGATTTTCTCTAGGGAACTAAATCATTGATAGGACTCTGAAAAGAAAAAAAAAGAGAGAAGTTACTGGTTTTTAACTTTAATAATACTGTTCTTATTTGATTCATACATTGTACATTATTATAAGGCAGAAACATACATCGGATGTTCAATGTGATAAGTTGCATCTTATACACAACAGGACATACAATAGGAGCGTGTGTCTCCAAAAGGCAGATAGACAATATATGGAATAATAAGGGAACACTACTTGAGAGCAAATAACTGATTACAAAAGTATGGTACTAACAATTATGTCAAAGTAGGGTAAGATGTTCCACTTGTATACAGGCAACACCTCTGTTAAAATATTTTCATAGCAATTAGCACATGCTAATTTCCTGTTTACTATTCCCTCCCCTCAACTAGAATATAAGCTCCTCAGGGTAAAATTTATTATATGTTATGTCTTATATCATTAGAACTAGTACAGTCTCTGGCACATAATACAAACTCCAAAATTATTAATTGGTTGTTTGGCTAACTGATTAATTATAGCTGTACACATGACAATTGGTGCCCAATATTGAATTGTCAACCTCCTACTGGAAGACAGTAGAGGAACTGGAAAGGGAAGATGTTTCTAGAAAGAGACTAATGTTTTCTATGACAAACTGTAGCCCAGGAGCAATGGATATATGTATACAAAAAAAGAACCACACAGCTCTAAATTATGTTTTAAACTAGAATATATAAAACAACCATTAAAATGAAATTGAAGCCCAATAGAAGAATGTAGGTAATAAGGGATCAGCAAACCAATCTAAATAAATTAAAATGTCTAGGCCCAGACTAATTATGTGAGCTTGGAAACAAGAAAAGTGTTTGAGGAACCAAAGTTAATGATAAGAAAAACTTATTAAAAATAGGAAAAGATAGATTTTAAAAACCAAGAGCTAGTAGGCTTGATTTTTAGGCCTCATGAAATTCTAAGGCATATTGATTATTAAACAGCTCGTCTATGAATTCATGAAAAATAAAGTGGAATTCACTAGGAGATAGGGAGCTGGAGTCAAGAGAGTATTGCATGAAGACAAAAGTCCTTGGTTCATATTCTGAATGTGTGCTTCCTCTTACTTTAGTGATTTTCCTTTTCCCATAGTTAAACTATGTCTCCCTCCACTACTACATTAAGTCCTAAGTCTTAGTACCTGTAAATATGACCTTATTTGGAAATAAGGGTCTTTGCAAATGTAATTAAGGTACACATTAAGATGAAGTTATATTAGAGTAGGGTGGGCCCTTAATTCAAAATAACTGGTGTTACAGAAAGAGGGAAAGAGACACAGAGAACATGGACAGAGAAAGAACCCAATGTGATGAAGAAAGCAGAGATTAGAATCGTGCTAGGAGGCAAGCTTGGAATTCTCCCTCTAAGCCCTCAAGAAGGAACCACTCCTGCTGACAACTTGATGTGTGAATTCTGTCCTCCAGAACTGTGAAAGAATAAATTTCTGTTGTCTTCAGCCACCCAGTTTGTGGTCATTTGTTATGACAGCCCTAGGAAATGAGTACACCATCCTATAAAAAGGAGTTAGTGATGTATCTTCCCCAGGCGATTGTCGGGAGGATTAGAATACAGCATAAGTAAATATTAATTTCAGCAAAGCATTTTACTAAGATTCTTATAATGCATTCACTGATAAAATAAATCTATGTGAGCTCAATTATTAGTTAGGTTCAGAGTTGCTAAAATTGCCATTCCCAAAGACAGCTGATTAATAATTCAACATAAACTTAATCTTTCCCAAAATATTCACTTATGGATATACCGAAAATAACTCTCAGGTCTCAGATTTCTATCTTTTAAGGCCTTTTATAGACAAACAGACACAAGTTTCAGAAAGTCACCGAAGTAATAATGTTAATGATGGACACAGAACCTTTCGTTCATCATTAGTTGTCCAACATATTTACAGGACTTAGAGAAGTACATAGAATGGATGCTATCCAAATAAGGGAGAAAAAAGTAAGTTGGGAAAAATAAAAGTAACACATTTAAAAATAAAATTCTTGTTATCTTAATAAATTTCTTATCCTAACAATATAATTTATTAACCATTATTAATAGTAATTTAATACTTTAAACATCAAACAGTGCTTGACACAAAGTAGATACTCAATAAATTACTGTCATTATTAATAGTATGATAAGCTAGAATGATGGACCAGACCCACTTCAGCAAAAAACACACAGTATTTCATTCGGGCTCAAAATTTAAATGGCTATAAGGTAGAAAATACCCAGGCTCATCATTAACTCATAGGAAATAGATTTGGAGATTTCAATTGATCAAAGTTTCAGTGAACGCATCCAAACAGTGTTTTGTGAGACCTCTAAAACAAAAATAAAACAAAATAAACAACAAATGTGAGAATTTAGGATAAATCAGTAGATGTACGTAAGCCCGTGACAATTTGCAAAGGGCAAGCATAAGGGGGATTGTTTTTCTAAAAGCAGCAATTCTCCTCTGTAAATCTGAGAGATGTTCTGGATGCTGTGGGGGTGAAGTTCCAAGGGAGATGGAGAGTTTCTGCACGCTCCCATCCCACACTTCCAGAAGATGAAGAGATGTAGGTCCCCATGGCATGCGAATCCGAGGAAGCAGATCTCTTGGTGAAAGACCTTTCTTCTGCCACCTAGAAACAACCGACGCTTCATAAAAGCAGCATCCAGGAAATACAACAGCAGTAAAAATTATGAGAGGCTCCCTCAGTTGAGACTGAAGCATGCAAACAAGGATGACAGAAATGCGAAGGGCTCAAAGAAAGACATAGCTAGGAAGGGACATTGAAACATCTCACTCTCAGAGAACCAAAGAAGACCCCCACACCCCCGGAATGAGGAGGGAGGACATTTGACAGAGAATGAAGACAAAGATATCAGAAAAGAAAAATTTCCCCACACACTGACTGTCATGAGCATCAGGGATAGCCAAGAAAAGTAAGGCAGATCTAATGTCAGTAGTGTGGTCCTTTGTTAATTAAACCTCCCTTTTTAAAAGCTGTTAAAGAGTATCACATGTGATGTGGAACCTTCTGGATGTAAGATGTATTTTTCTATATGTTGACTAGGAACATGGAGCCTATAATATTCATCACAGAAGTAATCCGGGCTCTTTAGACCTCAGTTATTTCTAATGCAAGGTTTCAGGCAGTTTTGGATACAAACTACACTCTTTTCCTGTGGCTGCTTTTAAACAAATTTACCAAAAATTTTGTGGCTTCAAACAACACACATTTTTTGCTCTTATAGTTCTGTAGTAGAGAAGTCTGAAAGTAGTTTCCCTAACGTAAAGTCAAGATGTCAGCAGGATAGAGTGACTTTTTTAGGAGGCTTTAGGGGATAATCCATTTTCTTGCTTTTATCAGATTCTAGATGCTGCCTATATTCTCTGGCTTGTGGCCCCTTCCTCCATCTTTGAAGTGTGTCACTCCAACCTCTGGTTCCATGGTAACATGTCCTTCTCTTTTACTCTGATGTCTGCATCCCTCTTATAAGGACTGTGTGATTGCTTTGGGTTCACCAAAGATAACCCATAAAAAAATCTCCCCACCTCAACATCCTTAACTTAATCACATATGCAAGTTTCTTTTGCCATATATAGTAACATCCACAAGTTCCAGGGATTAGGACATGGACATATCTGGGGGTTCATTATTCAGCATACCACGTCCACTTAAAAAAGAAACATTATAGGGAGAGAATATAGTATAGAGTGAAAGCATAAACCAGCTTCTTGCTTCACAGACACTTAAAGTGCTTTTTATATGCCAGATGCTTTTATAAGTGCTTAACAAATATTAGTTCATTATTACTCTATACAGTTCTAGGGCATAGGGATAATTATAATTCCCCATTTTTCTGAAGAGAAAGCTGAAGGATAAGTTACTTGTATATGGCTTTGTGGTTATTTAGAGCTGGTATGAATCCAAATCATGCCTCTTAACTAGGTGACCTTGACACAGTATTTTCACTAGAAAGAACATATTTTACATGGTTGGTGTGAGGATTTAAATCAAATAATGTATATAAAGTGTTTATCACAGTTCCTGGCTCAAAATTTACTCATTACATGGTAGATAGTAAAATAACTATGTTAGAGACATCGACCAAAGAAATGGAAAAGAAGAATAAAAATGGTTAGGGAACTAGAAACACTATCATCTTAAAAATGGTAGTTTAGCTTGGAGAAGAAAAGAATTATATGGGGGGGACATGATAGCTGTCTTGAAATATGTGATGAACTTTCATGTGAAGGAGAAGTAGATTTATTTTAATGTTACCCCATAAAACCAAACTAAAACCTAAGGGTGGAAATTACATGGTGATAAAATCTGGCTCAAAAAAAAAGGAAATATCCAATAATTAGAGTGTTACACCAGTGAAAAAGGCTGCCCCAGAGTTTTTTAAGCTTTCAGTAAGTTGAAATGTTCAAGCACAAGCTAAATTACTCTCTGTAGTATATAAAATATAGAAAGGTTTTCAACAATGAGAGGAACATTAAAATACATTCATGCATTTATTCAGCAAACATTTACTGACCATCTTCAGGGCACAGTGCCTGTAAGGCCCCTTACAACTCTAAAAATAATAGAATCTACTATTCTATGAAAGAGCAAATAAGAGCATATGTCCCCAAAATGTACAGAATTTCGGGCTGATTCTCATTGAAGGGTCTACTGATTCTTTCAATCAGGTTCTCTAGTTTGTCTGGCATGATCTTCAATAAGCTTTATTTTCACAGTCACTTATCACTAGTCACAGGAAGACTTTTTCTACAGTAAAGAATCAGTTCTTGGCCGGGCGCGGTGGCTCAAGCCTGTAATCCCAGCACTTTGGGAGGCCGAGACGGGCGGATCACGAGGTCAGGAGATCGAGACCATCCTGGCTAACATGGTGAAACCCCGTCTCTACTAAAAAATACAAAAAAAAAAAAAACTAGCCGGGCGAGGTGGCGGGCGCCTGTAGTCCCAGCTACTCGGGAGGCTGAGGCAGGAGAATGGCGTAAACCCGGGAGGCGGAGCTTGCAGTGAGCTGAGATCCAGCCACTGCACTCCAGCCTAGGAGACAGAGCGAAACTCCGCCTCAAAATAAATAAATAAATAAATAAAAATAAAAAAAAATAAAAAGAATCAGTTCTTAATGGGAAAATCACTCATTTTTATATTTCTGAGAAAAGAGATTTTTCTCTAAAGGAAAGAATTTTATTTCACAATCGTTGCTTTTTTCTTTCAGTCTATGCAAACAAATGCAATAACATCTTTTAACCAAAAAATAAAGAGAAAAAGAGGATTCCTCTCATTTAATGTGGAGCATTTGCCATCCTTGAAAGAATCCAACAAAAATAAACCACTCTGTTGGACCCCCAAATAAATTAATTATGGTGGAAACCTATTGAGTCTGATTTGTCCTGGGAGTTATTAAGGGGTTGCCTACCTACTTCTCATTTAATCCGCTTGACTAAATAAGATTGCTTTGCCGGAGAATTACCTGAATTACACACATAATCCAAGAAAGTCTCCAATTAATGACCAAAATGTCCCCAGTGTCTATACCATCCATACAACATTTCACCACACAGCAGCTGATGGCATTTATTACACAGCTGTTAGTATGTGTCAGAATTAACCAGCCAATCGGATAGACCTCTATGTGATTTTTGCTGCTTACAATACTTTCTTAGCAGAAGATACAGAATAGGAATACTAATAACCCAAATACAGGTTGACTTTAATGAGCTCTTACCATGTCATGGTATCATCATAGGCAATTCTTTCAATGGCCATGCCAAGCAGGAGCCCCTCTTATCCTATCTAAAGAATGTGATGGAGCCAACATTAAAACTAACAGGGATGTGGAGTTCTTGAACTGTTATTGACTGATAAACCGCTTCCACAATCTTTAACCCTTTCCCTAACAAAGACAAATACGTTAGAAGAAATATTGAAGAGTAATTACAAACCTGTATTTTGATATCTTTTACAGAAATAAACAGTGTGCCAAAGATGGGATTAGAACCTAGTTCTCTAGATACCTATGTTCCAAATAGCTACTGATTAAGTTAAATGTAAAAAGTATTCTCAGCCCTGTGGGCTAGCCACATCACTGAGTTATTAAATATCATGCAAGAGTCTGTATAGGCAAGAATGCTGCTTTAAAATACGGTAAATTTCCTTCTCTTTCCTTTCAAAATGCCCCAAGGCACTCGTATACATTGTGGACACCACTGGCCTGAAAATTCTCAGTTGAGGGAAAAAGAAATCCAAAATCCTTGAATTTATAAGAGCACTAAAAGCATCTAAAATGATAACTATTTTGCCCCTTTAACACCAAAAGATCAACTGATTTTTTATTTTTCCCTTGGAGTTGACCTTTATTAAACCCATAGCATGCCAAAGTTATGGCCTGAAGCAATTTTTTCAGTGACTGCCTTGACTTGGGACAAGAATAGACATTTTACTCACCCTGTCTCTGAATCATCATTCCTTATCACTACTGATGGTCAGTCTAACAAAGAAAAACATTTTTCAACGTTTAGAAAACACTAAAACTTTCTGTTGAATTATTTATTTCCTCCATTTCAAATACATTCAGACCTGCAAAATGTTTCCAAATTCTAAAATTATCAAATTTTTTCTCAAAGTTTTTTATTAAGCTCTTCAATAAAACGTTTGTATTCAGTTATGTATAAAAAATAATGAGCTCATTGTGCCTGCATCATAAAAAGCTAAAACCATTTCTTTTGATCAATTGACTACCTGCTGGCATCTTTTCCTAATGGGGAAATTAATTTTAAGGCTTTGTGGTACCTCTTTTGCCCCCTATATAAGTCCTGCACTTATACACAATTGTTCAGGGCACTCTCACTATTTTGAATGTAATAAACGAGGTATATCTAAAGAATTTAGACATGATTAGTAGTGTCTAATACTTTTTCTCTAACAAAAACAAA
Organism: Macaca fascicularis; assembly: GCF_037993035.2. Classification (NCBI taxonomy): domain Eukaryota; kingdom Metazoa; phylum Chordata; class Mammalia; order Primates; family Cercopithecidae; genus Macaca; species Macaca fascicularis. The sequence continues at coordinate 157,585,165 of NC_088377.1, forward strand.
TTCAATAGTTGCGTATTATGAAAGATTACAATACGAAAGAAAAAAGTGCAAAGATATAGTAGGAGGTAGTTAATTGAGAGATTAAGAATTTATGGCTATAAGTGCTGGGAGGCACATCTGTGAGTTATCCAAGGGAGAATGCAGATTCTCTGGCGGTTTATAATGACACAAATAGCTGTATTTCTGGACTGGCATAAATGGGGTCCTGGTTATGAGAAGGCAGCATAAGAAAATAGCCATCTGTGTCGAAAAGTCTAGCTCAAGGATTTCTACAAAAAACTTTCAATGACAACAGTATTTATATGAGCATAATTTAATATTAGCACAAGCATTTTATTGTGGATCCTCTTTACCTGGTTTTATTTTCTGAGCAGCATTGATCTTTAGAAAGTCAATGAAAAATGAATCAGTATCTACCATACATTGAGCACTTTGCTAAGCATTTAATTTTTATATCCTTTAAGAAATCTATTTATTAATGCTTCCCATTTTTACCAAATAGAGAAGCTGAAACTCAACAATCATAAGTAATTTGCTCCATGCTACACATTTAAGAAGTGGTATATTTAACCCAGATACGTTTGACTTGAAAACAAATACCCCTAAACTCTACATTATACAGAAAAATAGTATTAGCAATAATTGGGAAAAACATGGATCCAGCCAATGCAATAGGTCCGGAAAGATAAATATGAATTAAAATTAATTTTAAAATACACAATTATTAATTGTAAATGACAGAAATAACTACATAGAAAATCTATGAGAAACAAGAAAAATGAGAGCTTAAACACAATAAATTTAATGAATTAACCAAATCATACGTACAACATTTTGAATATATGTTAAATACACTTTAAAAGAGTGAATTTTATTGTATGTGAATTGTATGTCATTAAAAAGTTAAAGAAAATGATTATACTAGCCAGTTAATGTGGGGAGAAATGGAATGGAAATGAGAACTGTTCACCGATAGTATCAATGTAAAAATTGGAACAATTTTTCTAGAGGGTAGTTAAATTTTATTTATCAAAATCCAATTATTATATTTTTTAAATCCAAAGAATTAATCAGAGATGTGGCATTAGGCTTATATACAATAACATTTATCATAGTCTTGTTTGAAATAGGTCTCCCAAAAGGAATTTAAACAGTGGAAACTATATAAATCCAGGAATTTCTAAATATAGCTTGATACATCCATATAAAGTCATGGTTCAGAATAGTTAATTACATTGGAAATGCTTACAATGTTAAGTAAAACAGACAAGATACAAAAAAAAAAAAAAAGAATCCAAAGGTTAAAAAGAAATTTGAGCTACAATGAATGTTATGAGAGAAGAGGATTTTTTTGCAAAAATATATTCAGTAAGATAAAGGAAGCTGATGCAAAGGTGCACCTGGGTCTAGGAATGAATTCTTACATTTGTTGGTGGAGAATATGCTGTGACTGGTATAACAGAGAGTCAAATGCTTTCTAGCTTGTTCTGTGTTTGTAGAAGCCCTGTGTTTCAGGGAAGAACATGGGTTGCTATTCCATATCACTTTTTCTTGGATAACCAAGACTTCTCCCTCCATGGAACCTTTGCAAAAGCTCCTTTCTCTCCATGGAATTTTCTTTTCCTACATTTTGACTGAGATGGCTCCTGATGCACATTCCACATTCACGTCTTCACTGAAAAGTCACTAGTTCAGTCAGGCTTTCTCTGCCCATTTATAGCAGCATGGCATCACCTGGGAATTTGTTGGAAAGACAGAATTTCACACTCCATCCAAGATTTACTGAATTTGAATCTGCATTTTAACAACATCCCCAGATGATTCTCATGCACACTAAAATTTGAGAAGCACTGTCCTTACAGTCTGTGATAGAGACTGCATGCCAATTCCCTGCATCATTTTCTCCATAGTGCTTATGCATATCTAAAATCATTTATTTGCTTTCTTGAATGTAGTTTCGTTAGCATAGAATTTGTCTTTTGCCTGTATTCACAGTTCCTAAATAGTGCTTCATGTACTGCTGGGACCCAGTGAACATTTGTTGAATGAAATCACAGAATAGGGAGAGGCATAGTTCAGTAATTTTGATTGAAGAAATGCCATTTTATATCTTCACTATCTAAATAACTCTGTCTCTGGGGCCTCGACTATTGATTAAAGCGATGGGAGCTAATAAATTGTGTTCCAGCCCGATGCATCATGTGCCTGTAATATTTACTGGTTCTATAAAAAAAACACTAGCTAATAACTTTCAGAAGGATAACCAGTATTATTATATGTAAAATAAAAGTAGGTTGCTCAAGAAGTTAAACAGAGAATTGCCATGTGACTCAGCAATTGATTTTCTAGGTATATGCCCAAGAGAATGTTCAAACTAATCTTACATACAAATGTTCACAGCAGGATCATTCATTAGAGCCAAAAAAGGAAAAACAACCCCAAATGTTTATCAATGAATGAAGAAATCTGCAAAATGAGGTATATACCCTCAATGGAATATTATTCATCCATAAAAAAGAATAAAATACCATTAATGTCACAACATAAATGAACCTTGAATATATTACATTAAGTAAAAGAAGCCAGATACAAAAAGCTGCATGTTGCCACATATTGCAAAAGCCACATACATGAAATGTCCAGAATAGGCAAATTCATAGAAACAAAAAGCCAATTAGTGGTTGTCAGAAGCTGGAAGGAGGGAGAAATGGAGAGTACCTGCTAATGGACACAGAGTTTCTCTCTGGGGTGATGAAAATATTCTGCAATTATATAGTGATGATGGTTGACATCATTGCGAATGTACTGGAAGTCCTTAAATTGTACACTTTAAACTGGTTAAGATGGTGAATTTTAGATTATGTGAATTTCACTTCAACAAAAAATAAATATATAAAAGCAAATTACTATTTTAAGACATAGTGGCATTAAAATATATTGACTTGCTATCCAGAAATTTTGTTTTACAGACTCACTATTTCAGAGGTCAGGGTTTCAAATGATTAATATTATGTGATGATTATCTTTCTCAGATAGAGATAAGACAGGGAAATAAGGTAAAAGAAATGAGTCTGGGATTTGCCTAAGCCAGGACTCAAATTCCTTTGATCCTTGGCTAAAAGCCCTGATTGGTCCAAAAGGTCAAATGGAAAGGAAAAAGCAGTCAAGAATAAATCAGTAAAATAAAAAATTCATTAAAATGTAGCTATTGGGAGGAAAGGAAATAACCTTCCTTTCTTCTACTAAAGAGTGAATTGACAACCTAATTTTTCGAACAGATAACAAATGTATAGCTGTAGCTAGGTGCCCAGACTTTCTTCTCTACAGGGAAATGTTGGAAATAAATTAAGGAGGAGTCTTCAGACTTACTGAAGCCACTGAAATTGTAATTGTTGTTACAATTGCAAGGGTTTATTAAAGATCATCAGGAAACTTGGCATTAAAAAAGTGTTTGGATAGATAAGACCCCTGTTTGCACTTTAAGCCTTTACTGTTAATTACATGTTACTGTAATTAAGCACTTCAAAAGTGACTTTTATGAACTGTGCTATTATTTCATTTAATAAGAACTTGTTATAAAGTCACAGGTTAACAAAAGTTCATTAATAAGTTGAATGTTTGGAACTCAGAAAGCATTTTCCTATGGAGCAATGTTAGCCATGGTGGTTAGGTTTCTATGTAAGTGGGGTCTAAGGAATCATACACACCTGCTCCCACAACACTAAACAGCACACTACATGTTTTAAAAGATTTCTATGGAAATATGCATTCAGCATTCTGGAACTAAGACATCTCTTCCCTCCACTGCATTAGTGATGCTTGTTCATTCATTCATCACTGAATCGCTCATTCAACAAGCATCGGCAGTGCCTGCTATGTACCAGGCCTTTTAGCAAGTTGTATTCCTTTTTATCTGCCAGGTAGCAGGCTTTCTTCAACTTGGAGGAAGTAACCATTGGCTTAGCATATGAACTCCAGCATCATGAGAAGCAGAAGATGAGGCTCTAGGGCAAGTAGAAGCAATGAAGGTTGAGGACGACCGGAACAAGGTGATGGCAGGTGAATGATCCTTTAACCCAGCTGCCTATGCCCCTTTCCCCCACTTTCCTCACTGTGGCCAACACTGGTGTTAGTGTGGAAACCTCTAGTGGATGACACCAATAAATGTAAGCTATGTAATAGATGCCCTTTCCTACTTCATTCTCCCTGAGAGCAGTGCCCGGGACTGGGAAATTCCAAGGAGCCAAACAAGCGTGAGAATGGAGATTTACATTTTTTAACCAATTCCCCCATCTTACTTGAGAGTACAAACGAAAAAGAAAAAAAAAATAGAGAAAGGAAAACATTAATGAACATATATCCATAGTACGAATGTTATATATCAAGGATTGTGTGAAACAAAAACAAGCAATTGCTGAACTCACTTTTTTTAAAAAAAACTACAAGTTACCAACTAACAAAGATCACCACCTAGTGGCCCCAGCATGATAACTGCACTTGAACAAGATGCATTGGAATTCAAAAATATTGGGGGTTTGTCGCAAGAAGGTAAGGTAACATTGAAGCCTTTCCTTTTGTCCCTTGGATCCAGCCTCTCCTTTTTCTTTCATTCTGAGTCAGTTTCTCTTAGTTTATGATTTCAGTTTGTCTTGAAAGCATTCTATTTGCAGTTACCTTTATTTTAATCTTTGCAGTTAGCTACTTTGTCATCCTTTGAGTTCCTCATCTTTTAAGATACACCATAAGCCCCTCTGAGTCTTGCCTGAAACAGTGGGTTTAAACATCATTTTTGTCATGCCACTTCCCTACAAAAAAAAAAAAAAAAAAAAAAACTGAATGCTTACGTGGATCCTGTTGTCACTTACATCAAGCCTGGTCTAACCTGCATATCCCCACGCTCCACCTTGGCAAACATAGTGACTGTCCACTGAGTACTTTTTTTATTGATCTTCACCACCCTCAAATCTCAAACACAACCGCAGTTTTTATCTACCTCTGAGTACTCTTATCCAACTCAAATTACACCTTTTCATAACTTTTTCCCTACTACGCCTGTCATATTCACTTTTCTCTAAGTTCTTACATTCATGGTTATTAACACCAAGTATATGATTTAATTATTGTCTAATTGTTTTATGAGTATTATGTCTGCAAAGGAAGTTCCATGGTTTAAATGTGTCCATATCTCCCACAAATCTTAGCATGATATTAAACATAACACGAGAGCTCAATGAATAAATTACTGATTTAGAAATGGATAGATAAGAATTCCTGCAATTAAAGGACCTTTAGTCATCGGGGTAGGTGACAAGGAAAGAAGAAGGAGAGTACAGAGTGGGGAAGATAGCTGGAACTATATTCCATGAGTGGAAAAAGATCAATTTTATCCACCTTTCTTATGTAAAGTGCCAGTGACAAATCGAATAGAAAAGTATCTCCCAGAATGCCAGGATACATTTAAACATATTCCAAAATATACAATACAATATAACCACGAAAGTTTTTAATGGAATATAGTTACTTTGGGTGCAGACAGTGACAGAACTCACTCAGACAAAGAGAGGGAAAAACCGGGAAAAAAATAAATTGTTATTAAACAGGTAATGAAATGTTAACTTGCATTCTAAGGTAGGACAAAGTTTTACTTCTTGGGCAGCAGCATAAAACCTGCTCCAGGGATGTGAATTACAGATACGTTAGGCAGCTGCACACTGGAAATAGCAAGACTGGGAGAAAGCTCTATGCACTCAAACTTTGGCGTATAATTCAACCAACTTTGAATGTGAATGGAAATATTTTACCCCCAAAATGTGAATAATAAAACAAATAAAATATTAAATAATCTACTCAAATGAAGAAGTCTGCAGAATAAGTAATGTGAACTTGAAAAATCTCATTAAGTGTCACCAGAATTCTATTTCTAGTGCAACCGCAAGTAGTTTTATAACTAGGTCTCCAGTAAAATAATTAGACTATTTTAAGGGGTAGCAACTGACTCTATCTTGAGGAGAGGAAAGAAAATGCTTCTGCTATGTAAATTTCCCCCCAATTTTTCAAACTGACATTTTCAAAGGCATCATAGAAGGACAATTACTTACATGCTGTATATATTGCTATTTTACCACAAAAGACCACTAGGTATGCAAGGCACTGTGCAAGCTATGGTAGAGGTAAACAAGGAATGTAAATGGCATGCATTATATCCTCGAGTATCTTACTAGGGTGAGAAGACCCACGTGTATTCAATAGATAATAAATAATTCCGTAATTAATGTTTAAGTAACTCTACCACATATTATGCAGATAGCCTGCATTTTCATATTTCAACAAATATTGAAGGCCCACAAATAGAAAGATGTTATACTAGATGTTTTGTCAGTACAACATAAATTCATTACTCAACTGGCCCTCAGCAACAGTGAGTATAATAAGAAATGGACAGCAGGTACCTCAATAGAGATGAGATTACTTGATGAAAGAATTATAATATGTGATTTATTTTTAAATGCAGGTATGGTTTAAATATGCAGGGTTGCAGGGCATTAGAGAAAGCATTGGAGGCAGATTTATCACATGCAAAGGCACAGAGTTGATAAAACAAGGATGGGTATGAGAACTTAGTTCATTCCTTTCACTACGATGTATAGAAAATGTGACATGAAACAATATGAAATGATGTTGGAAAACTGACTTAGAACTACAGTATAGAAGATATTAAATTCCAGACTAAGAAATTTGGCTTTAATCTATCAAACTAGGAATCATAGAAATTTTTGAACAGCTAAGTAAGGCCATCATGGTTGTACTTTTAACCAATTAGGTAGTGATGCATGAATTGGTCTTGAACAAAGAAGCATGGAGAATACATTAGTTTCGGAAAGAGGTAATGTTGGCGGAATGTATGGTAGTGACCAAGATAGAATGGAAGGGACAATTCCAAGAGATCCTACAGAGAAAAACAATTGACTGAGACTTGGTTGATTTGATTAAATATAAAGAGCTATCAAGGATGAACTCAAAACTAATGCCATTTAGAGAAACAAAGACCAAAAAAGGTTGATGTCTCCAGGAATTGGACAACTTCAGTAAGACATATTTGCACCTTGAAGTGCCTTTCAGAAGAAAATATTCAGCTGGCAGTTAACAATATTAAACAATTGAGACGAAAGCTAACTTGTGATTTGCAAACCATCAAGAGTCAGTGTAAAAGAACTGAGCAAACTGAAATCTCAAAGCTTGTACAGTTCAGCAAGGAGAGCCAACCTGATACCACAGAGACCCAGTAATGAAAACAGATCATGAGAAAATGTGACTAGGATCAGCTAGCTTCCCACATTCCCATCCTGCATTTGGTCCTCTTTAAATATGATAGGGACTTATACATTGGAGAATTTAAGCCAAGCAGTATAAAAATCTCCCAATAAGAAAGGCATAGGGAAAAAAACTCAGAAGAAAATGAGAAAATGTGTTCAGGGGATAAAAGAAAAAAACAAAGCCTGAAATTAATAACTTCAAATAAAACAATAATTTTTATGAAATAAAAATTCAGATGCACTAAAAATGGACAAATCAATTTTTTACTTACTAAATAAAATGTAAGGGACTATCTTAAAATGCAGAAATAAAAGAAGTTGACGGAAATAAAAGAAGGGAAAAAATAAGATAGATGTTCAATCATGGAAGTATAACATTAAGTAAACTGCTAGGAGTCCCCAGAAGAAAATTAAGAGGGGCAAGGGATGAACAAAGAATAAAGACATTGTTTTTAGAACTGAAGCTCATTAGTTTCCAAATGGAAAAGGCCATCAAGCACCCAGCCCAAGAGATGAAAAAAGGAACACTATCAGGAAATTTTAATGAAAAAAGAACACAATATCTATACACCTTCAAAATCTGAGGGAAAATGACTTTTAGTATATAATTGTTAAATTAGTAATTAGGGAGGAGCATGGATAGAAAAAAAAGACATATTCAAAAAGGTGACATCTTAAAATTTTATTCCCCTTTTATACTCCTTTGATCCATTACTGAGTGATATACCTGAGTCACTTGAGGGAGTAAACAAAAAAGAAGAAGGGTGAGATTGAAAAAATGAAATCTATTTCAACAAAAAGAGAACCAATGATATCTAAAGAACCACTGTACCCTGGGTATACACAACAACCTGTCCAGGTATTGGGACAAGAGAATGAAGGACTCCTGAAAAAAAGAACCCTTTGACAAAATAAAGTAAATAAATAATTATTGCCAAATGGGATTTCTTCCAAATCTCCAATGGTAGTAGATTTCTGGTTCATTGGTCTTTACCTTACTTTCAACCTTTTTGACTGGTTTTCACTTAGATGAAGCTCCTGAAAACAGTACATGTCTGGACTTTGGTTTTTTATCCGATGTAATAAATCATGTCGTTTAGTTGATGAGAATAATTTGTTTACTTCTATTTAAAGCACTGATATATTTGCACTTACTTCCACTGTCTTTTCTCTGTTTCTATTATTTTAGTGTTTAGCAAACGTATTTACCTCTAGACTTTCTAACAAATCCCTATTCGTTCTAGTTTTTTCTTTATCTTCAAGTACTGTAAGGTTACTCATTGAATTACTCATTGAATCCATCCTCTCATTTTGCTATTACCAACACTGCACTCCAGCCTGGGCAACAGAGTGAGACTCAGTGTCAAAAAATAAAATAAAATGAAAGTAAGAATATTGGGAATACAAAGGCAACTTATGTGAAAGAAAACATAAATTTGAGCCTGTTTCTCTTATATCTCTAAATAACGGCTCGTCCTCCATGTTACAAATTCGTATCATGTTATGGCTTATCTATGTTGCCTTTTCTAGCCCAGTCACATCGACACCTCACTTTTATGTTATTCCTGGTTCATTTACCTCTCAATATTTTTGTCAAACTACTCTTTTTTTAATCCATCTAAATATATGTACAGTCTTTGAATTTATATGGCTTTTCTAAATATACTATAAAGGCAGCCAAAAATCACAAGAGAAAAGATCAGCTACTAAAAAAGCAGTAACTCAAAGTACTTGACTTTTCTACTGCACAAACTGACATACTCTCATATAAAATGCAAAATAGTCAATAAAGCTGAAGCTTGGGCACACCAATTTGAAATCACATTCCACACATCCAGGAAGTTAAACCAGGTTAAACCACTCCCAGCAAAACATAATATATGAAACAAAAATATTTAAAGTTAGTAATGAGAAAATAATGATTAGCTTAAGAGGAATGAGAAATAGAACAATTGAAGACTTTTCATTGGCAAAAATAGAGGCTAGAAGACAATGGAGTAGTAAGGAGAAAATAATTATCAATTTAAAATTTTATACCTAGCTAAGCTGACACTCTATGGTGAGGGTAAAGTAAATCAACTTATACACATACAATAGCTAAAAGAATTATTCAACAAGAATATAATTGATGCTGAGGGAAGGTGTGGTTTATAAGAAAAAATTGTAAGCACAAAAATGATAAACTATGTCAATATACCAATTTAACAATTTTTATATAAGAAAATTAATTTTTATTTTCATAAATCAAAGTTAAACTAAAACTCTAGACTAGTACTTCTCAAAGTATGATGATATGATCTGTACCTGTGCATGAATTATTTGTTATTGATCTGCAGTACTTACAGAAACTGTGTGAAACTGTTTTAGCTATTTGACTTTGCCTCAGTGTTACTGATTGAGGCACCTTTTACTCCTGATAGTTTGAGATGTGTGTTTCTGGGTGGTAATAGCAAAATGAGAGGATGGATTCAATGAGTAATTCAATGAGTAATCTTGTAGTACTTGAAGGTAAAGAAAAAAAATAGAACAAATAGGGATTTGTTAGAAAGTCTAAAGGTAAACACATTTGTTAAACACTGAAAGAAGAGAAACAGAGAGAAGACAGTGGAAGTAAGTGCAAATATTATCAGTGCTTTCAATAAAAGTAAACAAATTATTCTCATCAACTAAACAATACGAATTATTACATTGGATAAAAAACCAAAGTCCAGACATGTACTGTTTTCAGGAGCTTCATCTAAGTGAAAACCAGACAGAAAGGTTGAAATTAAGGTGAAGACCAATAAACCAGAAATCTACTACCATTGGAGATTTGGAAGAAATCCCATTTGGCAATATTTATTTATTTACTTTATTTTGTCAAAGGGTTCTTTTTTTCAGGAGTCCTTCATTCTCTTGTTCCAATACCTGGACAGGTTGTTGTGTATACCCAGGGTACAGTGGTTCTTTAGATATCATTGGTTCTCTTTTTGTTGAAACAGTTTCTATTTTTTCAATCTCACCCTTCTCTTTTGTTTACTCCCTCAATTGACTCAGATATATCACTCAGTAGTGGATCAAACAAGTATAAAAGGGGAATAAAATTTTAAGACGTCACCTTTTTGAATATGGCACACAGAGAGCATTAAATGTCACTGTGTATTAAAGATAATATAATAATCTCCAAGGCTCACCAAGAAAATAGTAAAGGAGCAAAATCTAGAAAACAACCCTCCTTGCATGTTTTTCTTGCTACCTTTGTATTCCCAATATTCTTACTTTTTTTTTTTTTTTTTTTTTTTTTTTTTGACACTGAGTCTCACTCTGTTGCTCAGGCTGGAGTGCAGTGGTGAGATCTCAGCTCACTGCAACCTCCACCTCCCAGGTTCAAGCGATTCTCCTGCCTCAGTCTCCCGAGTAGCTGGGACTACAGGTATTCGAGACCAACCTGGCCAACATAGTGAAACCCCATCCCTACTAAAAACCCAATATTCTTACATTTTATAATTTCTGAGGCTAGTTCTTAGCCAAATTGTGGAGAAGAAGGGTATCATCATTCTTCCAGATGCCTTTTTCTGAGGTACATTTTCCCCTTCAGTGGTGGCTTCCTATCACCATAAACTTCCAATGCTCTCCTTCCCCTCATACTAGGATGGTTATCATTCAGTCATTTTTTTTCTGCGTTCCTGTCTATATCATTACATTCCTGCCACCAAACATGCAAGAATACACACACACACACAGAGACAGACACACACACACACAGACACACACACACACAAACACTTACTTGAAAAAATTTTTTTGTTTGCTTTCCCAGATTTGAAGCCCTATCCACTAGAAATCTCCTCTGATTAACCAATTGTGGGGTGTGTTGTTTTCTTTTGTAAGTTTCCTATATTCTCACTAACACTGCACTTATCACAGGGTGCTAGAAGTTTGTTTTCTTATGCACTCACTAGCTAGACTATGAATTCCATGAGAGCTGAGGCCTAATCCGTTCCTTTCGTTGTTATCCTAGACATGCTCTTCATGGAAGCATGACAAATATGTAAGCAAACATGTAAGTGAATGGCAGAAATGTTATCAAATGCAGAGAGAAGGAGATGAAAATGGTAATATAGTAACCTACAAGAAAAAGTAACACTACATAGTTAAAGCTTGGTGAAAGTCCTATAAAGAGACTGGTAATAGACAAGTGGTCAGAATCTCAAGTTTAAAAACATATAAATTTCCAGATAATCATTCCAGTTAGCTCATTTAGAGCTTACTTATGTGTCTTCAGTCCTGTTGTCTTTATTCTGCACAATATTTCTTTTTTGAGGTAGAGTGGTAGGGATAGAGTTTCCCTTTGTTGCCCAGACTGGAGTGCAGTAGCACAGTCCCGGCTCACTGCAGCCTCAACCCGAGCTCAACCAATCCTCCCACCTCAGTCTCCCATGTAGCTGGGACTACAGGTATAAACCACCACGCCAGACAAATTTTTCATTTTTTCTAGAGACAGTGTTTCACCATATTGCTTAGGCTGGTTTGAACTCCTGGGCTCAAGTGATTGGCCCACTTTGGCCTCCCAAAGTACTGGGATTATATGCATGAGCCACTTCACTCAACTTGCACTGTATTTCTCAAAGACTTCCTTCTTCTTCATTCGCTTTGCAGAATCTTTCTAGTTAAAATCTTCTATAAAGTAGTATACACACAAATTTGTGTGACATTATTTGGATGAACTTTCCTTTTACTTTACTAGAATCTACATTAATGTGTATTAATACTAATTATGTTTGGTACATTTAAGACCCAAGATCTCATTTATGTGCAGCAAATTTTTAAAAGTAAGTTGATTTATAAACAATTATTATATATACAGTCTAGTTGGAAAACAGATGTAACTGTGTTTTCATATCATCTGTAAACTGGGCTGATATGTCATCAATGCCATCCATATGCTCATGGAAATAATTAATAAATATTTTAGACAGGAGAGAAACCATGTGCCTCTGAACAGGGCACAAAACCAGTCACTGTAGACTTCCTTCTGAGGTAATAGGAACACACTAATTAGGACTAGTCTGTAAGTCAGCTAAAATTCATTAACAATTCTATCATCCGTAACATAGGTCTTTACCTTGGTCACAAATATATCATGAAAGTTTATATCTAGAATAGATTTCTCATTTACTAATTTGGTAACCTTACAGATATTAGAAAAGCAATTGTAATCATACTGTTTTTATTATTTTTAATTAACTGCATGCAAAATATCCCCTCATAGAAAGAGTCCTCAAAAATAAACAAGAAAATTAAGTAATAGTTTTAATTAGCAGTCTTCACTGTCTATATTTAAACATTTTTTTCTAGCAAACATGAGTGTACTTGAAAAAAAATTGTTTCCTCAAGCACTGTTCCATCTTGTTTCTATCATCATCTCCACTCCCCTTAAAGAGTTTGCTAAGCAATGATAAAATTTAGATTAGCCTCTGCCCTAAGAGGCACCCATTGCAATGATGATTTACAGTATTAGTACCCTTGAGATGTTAACACACATTAAATATAAAGTGAATTGAGATGAGCTTTTCCCACAGGGGCACAATAAATAGTAAGATCCAGGTACTTAATTATTGTTGCCACTTTCTGCACTCCTAAAAATTTTCCTTTGAAGTTTCACTCTTGCTATAATCATATTAGGTCATTATGCTTCACTTTATGCTCCAAAAATCTGTAAAGCACATTTGATGGCAAGGTCAGAATGGTTGCCTTTTTTTTTTCCATCATAAAGTATGCTGTTTCCCCTAGATCAGCAAAACATGCATAGCAGGTGATAAGATGTACTGCAGAGAAGCCAACGGCATCATTTTAAGGAGTTAGTGCACAAAGCTGGCCTATGAGTCAAAGAAATGTATGTAATCAAAATTACTCAGGGAAATCCCCTAACTCAACCAGAAACCATATCTTTTAGTGTTGTTTATACAGCACTGTTCAAAAATGCTACTTCTTAATGTTTTCTTAAGGATTTGAACAAATTTCTGCTTCTTGGGTTTGGCATCAGGTAAAGCAGTTGGCTATTCAGGTCTGCAGTGAATTTTTTTAAATATGCAAAAAAGATCAAAGCTTAGAATATTATCAGCTAAGTATAACTCTCAAAAAACTGAATGTGCTCAAGGGTCGGGTCTAATAAAATTAATAATTTTTACAGCTTCATCAAAGGCAATCCTAAGTAAAGTTGCATTGTTTTCTTTAACTGTGAGTACACGGCAGTGAAGAATATAATGACTGACTAGCATTTTGGTGCCACTGCCTTCATTCATAAAAAGGCACATGCAATTTATTCACCATTGCTTTTGAATAGTAAGTGCAAATACCCAAACTGTGAAAATGGAAAATAACATTTTAGCAATAAAACGTTTTAGGAGACACCTCGGGAACCATAGAACATTCTTTGAGAACTATAGCATTAAAACAACTTTTAAACAAGCTATAGAATATTAGTTAGCTGGAAAAATGTGAGAATTCTTTTCTTGAAATGGTAAAGTATCGTTAAATTTTGTTCTGAATGTTTACAGTGAATATTTTAATTAATATTCATACAAAAATTTTACCAATTTGTTTTTTGTCTTTTATCTCATTTATCTGTCCTCTTTTCAGTACATTGTCAACTTTATAGCTTTGTTTCATTAATTTTTAAGCTTTTCTTCAAAATAGTTTTACAACTAGTTTAGAAAATAAATTCATTATTACAGTGCTTAAAAAGGAAATACATGTATGCAATAAAAGCTCTCATTGATTTTTAAGGTGCTTATAATCTTTTCAGTTTTTGTCAATTTTCAAAAGTTATATAGTGACAAAGAGTTATTTAATTTTTGTTTACATCACAATACCTATGGTTTAGATTCTCGGTAACAAAACTACAAACATCTGCTGTGTACCAAAAGAAAATAATTCTTTCCTTAATTAGAAAAATGTCTGGCCGGGCACGGTGACTCATGTCTGTAATCCCAGGACTTAGGGAGACTGAGGCAGGCAGATGACTTGAGGCCAGGAGTTCGAGACCAGCTTGGCCAACATGGTGAAACCCTATCTCTACTAAGAATACAAAAAATTAGCCAGACGTGGTGGCGCGTGGCTGTATTCCCAGCTACACGGGGGACTGAGGAACCCCACGAAGCTGACATTGCAGTGAGCTGAGATCACGCCCCTGCACTCCAGCCTGGGTGACAGAGCAAGATCCTGTCTCAAAAAAAAAAAAAGGGGGGGGAGGGGGAAATAAACAAACATTGTTTGCCAATAAGTGATTTCTGGGAAGCATAATTTCATGCCAGTATTGTTGATTTCCCAAAAATGTACCCTTTTTTTTTCCTGACAAAATTGTTCTTTGAACTAATTAAAGCAAAAAGAAAATTTACCTCTTTACTTCTCATGTTCTTGTGTTATTTTTCAGAGCTTAACCTATGGTACTGCAGTAAACGCTAAAACTTTATAAATAGCAGCTTTTTAGATGCCTAAGACATCTTTAAGATTAGAGAGCGATGTTTATGAAGTAGAACACTGTTGAATTAGTTAAGCAGGTAAAAGAGAAGAACAGGTCCTGAGCAGTAATAATGCAAAAAAAAAGCAACAACAAAAAAATTACATCAACATAAGCTCCTGATGTGTAATCACTGACAGAAATAGCTGGCAAACCAAGCCAAGAGATAGCAGGCCAGTCAATCCAGACTAAAAGCTTAAGCTAAAAATAACTGCCTCACTAGGTCTTTGTAGAAAAATTCTACATGCTAAGGATGTCAACTTAAATGTGTCTGGTTTATGAATAAGAATATTTAAGAACAAAGGCTGCATACATTAAAAGAAATAAAATTAATATAAAAGAGTGAGTCAAGTAAATGATCTGTGTAAGTTCAGAAACTTTTAGATTAAATAGTTGAAAAGCTGTGAAACTAGAATGACAGCTTTTATCCTTTATCATATTTAAAGCAGGGTTTCTATGCTTGACTTCTGTTCTCATGCTAGATATAAAAAATAAGAATAAAAAGAAAGAGGGAAGGAAAAATGTATACTATATATTGCTACTTCTAAATCAATTACACATGGTACACAGATTGAATCACCTCTTACTTAAAAGTTAATCAGAAACATTACTATGCACAGAAATGACCTGTTTCCCATCTAAATTCTAGTTCAAACTCTTCCCTTTGGGTCTCTGAAATTATTTTTATTACTTTTACATATCAAGAGTAAATGTGGTTAGTTTTGAATCATTTATTTTGAAGGGAAAAAATTACATGAAAACTTTGAGATTAGCAAGATTGTGAGCATTGCTATATGAAAAATTAGAAGCCTCATATGTCCTTTTTTGATAACTGCATTAAGTTTGTGAACCCAAATACTTTCTTTAATTATACACATCTTACAAATATGTTCATATTAATGGAAAACAAAAGGTGTGCTACAGCTTTGTGGTAGAGAGGCAATAAACGCACCAATTATACTTAAAGTATTAAATAATGTTATAACACTGGCCTTTGAAACCAAAATAAATGTCTTATTTATAAAGCATCAGGAAAACCTCTTCAGCTCCTGCTCAAATACGTTGCACATTTGAATAATGCCAGTCTCTGTAGGACTTGATATTGGACTATGAATATTTGACCTAGACTGTCATTAACAACTTATACATTTTAAAATCACGTTTTGAAATGCAGCAAAACTAAGATTGTAGTGAATTTAATTTCAAAGTCATACTATCCCTCCTTTTATGCTGTATGTGGTAATCCTTGATTTTTTTGCACTGATGCTAAATGTTAATGAACAGAGCCACCGTGTACCATTTCACCTGGAGCAATGAAAACATTAAAATCTCTTTAGAAGCCTGAATAAAACTTTATTTTATAAATATAATCCATGTTAAAGCTCCACCGTTTCACTGTACTTTTGAAATAAGGGCACATGGAAAATATGGAAGCGTTTCCTTTGAGATAGCTAACTAAAGCTACAAAATGAGCACGGTACAGCATTTCCAAGGAACATGGTTCAAAAGTTGTACGATTACTACTAAGGTTGTTTTATTCTCTACCACATTTGGAACAGGAAGTCTGTGTTGTTCTTGAAGAATTCTGAAAAGCAATGTCACACTCTGATGACCTCTTCTCCTCATTAAAACGTTCCCAAAGACAGCGCTCTGCATGATGTTTTGTAGCTCCAGCAGCCATGAACTAATTTGTACCTCTTATTTTGATCATGCACTGGTGAAAGCACCAAACAATATTTTTCTTTAAACACAGAGAGGTCTTTCAACAGCTCAGCATGCACTTCTACCCTCTTTTTAATCTTGGAGCACCTATTTATTTGCTCTTTTCACCACTAAATCTTCTTTGCTCCTTTCTGCCCCCTGCAAAGTGGCTAGTTAAAAATCTTCAGTGTTTTTTCTTCATAGGCTTAAACCATTAAAAGGGTATTACCATAAAAACAGAGATGAGGACTTAGAGATATAGTATGAGGATGAATTTGCATTTCTAATTTTTAATCCAATTAAAATAAGAGAATATTTATTTAGTGACTACCTTTCTATAATGTGATCACAAAAACCAATATAAAAAAATTGCTTTAGAAAATTAGCTTTTAGGGTTCTCTGCAGACTAGTTCCTCACAGTGAATATTAGAAGACTCTTTTTAAAGCTTATTTGTATGTATATGACTCATTTATTTTCCATACCTCTACACTTTCCTTGGTTCAATTACATCAGTCTTTTCTATATGTTTCTCTATATCATCAAGAAGTGTCTTGATTATTGTATGCAGTGTATAGGAATCTGGCTTTTAAGCCATGCATTTAATTTACTTAGAAAAAAAAAGGAGAGGGGCTACAGTAAAATGACATTGGTAATGATTATGACTTTTTAGGCAGTAATATTATGAACTCTATTAATGAAAACAATTCTAAGTGATTTAATAATTTTTTTTGCAATTTAATAATTCAAAAGTATTGTTTTAAAATGTATATTAATTAGAGTTACATAAAACTCAAATATGCATATCTGCTAAAATTGATTAAATTATACTAGATTTCATCAAACCAATGGTACAGCTGTAAATAGAACATAGTGCTAGGATTTCAGGTCTAGTTAAGGAGAAATGTACCATTGTGTACTAATAACTAGATTCTTTCCTCATCATGAAATATTTATTCTCACAAAATGTATTTACTGAACACATTGGATTTCCCTTGAACAACTTGAAGTTAATAATGTAAACATTTCACTATTAATAAATCATAGTATGTTTTCAATCTCAATAGAAAATTGAATATTAATATTAGGTTATTTATAATGTTAACTCATTGACTTTCAAATTAAAGAAAACAGTTGATTCTTGAATACTGTCCTATATAAAAATGCAAGTCATATGAATAATTTCTCAATTTATTTGTAAAACTAAACATTTGCAAGAAAAGAAATGAAATAACAAAAAGGTATCATTTATGATTATATTATCAGTATTTAATTTATTATCTTTATTTATCTATTATCAGTATTTAATTTTAGTGTCATTTAAGATTTTTTCAAAGTAAAATTAATTCAATTAATGTTACCAAAATAAATTATGTGACTTTTTAAAGTCACCATATCTAATTCATTGATCCCTTTTGCTATTCCAAATCTCGTCTTAATGAACTATTTTTCAATGGCAAACTGGAATGTGTAAAAACTGTTAATTTCATATAATATTCCTCCAAATTTAATCAATATTTGCTGTTTAAAATTCTTCTATAAATTTGTCTTCGGCTAATTTAATCCTAAAACTCTACCACATGTTCTGTTGTGTCTCCATCATATCTTAAACATCATTTCCTCATCAACATGGACTTCAGAATGACCAGCAATTATCACAAATTCTCTTGATGATCTTTTCCCCCAAGATAAGAGACTCACCAAGTTGTTGTTGTCTTTTAAAATAATTTTTTAAAAGCATCTGAGATATTCAACTCTAAGTTGTATTTATGTTTCTATGTCTTTATGTTTGACAGGTCTAGTTTGAGACTTTAAAAGTGCTTACCAGTGGACTTCTAAATGCTCAAGGGAAAGAAATAAACACACACAGTGCCAGCTTTCTGGGGTCCTCTTACTTGCTCAAGTGTTGCTTTTTGGCTTTGTTTAATAAACTCAGAGAGACTTGGATGTGAGTATAGGCCTTGACAGTTACCCTCTTGTAAACTTGAGCAGCTATATATTTCATGTCTTTGAGTCTTAATTTTTCAACTATGAATTAGGTTTAAGGATCCTATTCTACAAGTTATTAAGATGATTAGAAATGATATATGCAAATAAGATGATTAGGGTAGATACGAACTGGTAGTTACCCTCTGTTGAGAGTTTAACTGAATTCCCCCAAACATTAAGAAATTTACACACACTACATCAACAGTGAAATTCTACTAGAAGGGTTCAAATGTCAAGAAACATAGGCTTTTTGATTCACAAGTCATCTTACCTTCCTATCAATTTATAAAATTTGAACTAAATACCTAAGACATTTTTATTGATAATCAACTTAAATGATACTTGTGAAAACCCTTTGTACAGTAAAAAATAGTTTAGAAAATGAAAATATTAATAAATAAATATAAAATTGAATATGAATATGAAATGAATATGAACAAAATAAATGAAAATAATCAAGGATTCTAGATTTCCAAACCGGAAGAAATGTGGTCATTTGCTTAACCATGCACTTTATATGTGAAAGTAAAGAGATTCAGACAGTCTTTCCTCAGGTTATACACCTAGCCAAACACAACATTCATTTGTGCTATGTAAATCTGCCTCTCCAAGGTTGATAATGAGATATTTTCCATCGTGTACAGGGTCTATTAAATTAAAAATCTGACATTGCTGCAATAAATTAGATTAAGTGTAATCAAATAAGACAAGCCATTATATTTATAATGAGTTCAAAATAACAGATAACACTAAAATCAGGTATTAGATGTACATGATATTTTATCTTCACAGACAGTGCACTGATTTTCCGATTTTTTCCTCAGCATGACATTATCTGAAAGTTGGGATCCTGCTTGGGTGTACAGTTTAATGTTCCATTCTGACTTTTGTCCACTAGATGTCCCCAGTACGTCACACAGAAGCTCTGATCTCATATAGGCCCTTGTTAGGGAGAATCTGCATCTTTTTGAAGTGAATCCTGAGATAACTCTGTTGAACGATTTTTATTCCTGAGTTCATTTCATCCTCAACATTAACAAGCTACTAATCTACAGAGAAATGCAATCATCTAAAGATTTTTGTCTAAGAGACAGAATATAACTTTGCCAATTTAAGAAGCAATTAAAGAACATGTATATCTTCTTTTCTGAAATGCATTTAAGAAATCAAAGACCTGAAACAAGTTAAAAATCCTTAGAGAAAAAGTTCATAGCCTTGAAAAGGAAGACTCTTAACACAACTTTTAATTGTGTTGATTTCAAAGGATGAATAACATTTACACAAAATAGTTCAGAAAACTTTGGTAACAGCAGGAGCCTTGTTTAATTTGAACTCTAATAAATTAAAGAAAAAAAGTAAAGGCTTGAGCGGTCACCCAACGTGTCCCCTCCTAACTCACACAAAAACCTCTGTAACAAAGGCTACGAGACTGAAATACAATAATAATTGCAACATGGGGATGTTCAATTAGAACTAAGCTTGCAAAATGCTGTCTTTTTTTCCCCAAAAGCCCAGTGAGCCCATATTACGGGAGGCTTCTACCTCTGACTGAAAAATAACACTCTCTGGGGTTGCTGTGGCAGATTGCTGCACTAGAAGGCTAAGAATCTACTCTTCTAAAGCAATTCAATAAGGATTCCTACAAGGTGTCTCAAAATGGAAGCACTCAGGCAGCGTGTTTCTGCCTCTCAGGGCAAGAGGTAAAAAGTTCAGCCTGTGAAGTAGAACAGTTTCTGCCCCAGAGCAAGAGAGAAAAAAAGTACAAGAGCGTTCTGATGAATTATCTCTTACTCAGAGCTAACACGGGCGTCCCAGGAACAATGGCCAAGTCTAACCAGAGTTGACAGCCTCCATTCACTGCCCAGCACTCCATCCGGCACAGTGTCAGAACAATGATCCATTCTCACCGCTTCTCAACCCGTCCTCAGCCTTTCAACAAACCTCCTCCATTCAAGAGCCACTGCTTTACCGTGCTTTCTTTGATTAAAGCTCACCTTTCATCTCACTAGAATTTTATTGTTATTATTTATTGAGTGTGCCAAGAATGGAGGTAATGTAAAAGAAAAAGTTTAAATCATTGAAACTTGCATTTATTTAGTTTACGATCAAGGTTAGGAAAGTAAACCAAATCTTAAGAAACAGCTAGAAAACAATTTTGTGATAAACTAAGGGATCCTGGCAAGAATTACTCTGGTAGTTCACAGAAGGAGACTATATTTGTGTCCTGGAGGAGAAAGAGAGGGAATTTGAAATAGGCCTTAAAGGATTGAGAGAATTGAGAGAAAGAAGGTAGGCAAAAGGAGAGACCAGAAGATAAATCACCACGTGATGGTATGCAGACACACAAATGAGCATGGGATAAGCAGAAGATAGAAAGGAACCAGCTGAACCTTGACGAGGCACCCAGGGGCACTTGGACAGAAATGGGCATAACCCCCACGAGGTTGGATTGCAGATGTCCAAGAGAAACAGATCCAAGGATAAACAAAGCAAAAGGGAGCACCGTAGTGTTTTATGCCGGGGCATGATGCAATGGAAGGAATGTTCTAGAAATACAATCATAGCAGGTTAAGCATAGCAGATGAAGCAGGAGTGAAAAATTCTACCAGGAGAGGTGAAGGACTGTGAGGAAATCCATTCGTTGGCTATTAAAACAATCTGAGGTTTCAGTAACAAAGGCCAAGACTGGAGGATTGACTTTTGCAATCTGGAAAAAAAGAGGAACTCTGAGAAATAAAGTATGATGGAAAATGAGATAAGTGAAAGAAATGGGTGGCTCTGGAAAAGGGCCTACTCTTTGCTTAGATTCTACAGTTTAACGTTCTTCACCCAAGAATAAAGCCAATTTAATCTATGTGTTCTGTTTAGCATTCCACAGAATCAATAACAAGCCTGAATAAATTTACTTTTTTTAGTGACTCCATCTCATAAGGAGGAATTTTAGGCTCCAAAGACTACCTCAGCATCCTTGAGAGAGCCTAGCAGATCCTCTCCAAGTCCTGAATTTCTGCTGACAAGAACTTTTATATAATTTCAAAGTATTATATCATTAAAACTAATAATAAAAAGATATGTGTATTACAAACTAAAGCAATGATATATTGACAGTGTCTTACAACATATGTATGCCAATAACTACTTTAGATATATTGCCTAAAGGAATATGAATAACACATACCCAGCCATAGAGGCTAAATGAGAAGTCAGGTTAAAACTATCTTCAATTTTTGCCTTCCCATTTAGAACCTTCACCTGACTCTCCACACTGTAGTGCATTGTGTGCACTGTAGCATTTCATCATTCAACAAATGTTTATAGGGCAACCATGATGAACTAACACATCCACGAAACATGAAATTCTATCTACTAGAGATGACACAATGTATTTCCTCAAGGAATTTGCAATCTAGCGATCTTTCTGGGATGTCACCAAATTTCCCCCACCATCCAGATATCAGTCATTTATTTAAAATACAATTATTTTGTATAAAGTATCAAGTCCTGTAGGAGACTTGGAAAAAATTCTCTTATACTGTCTAGAAATTTACAATCATTGTAAATTACAGAGGTTTGAAAACAGATGCATATCTATTAAAATTTAATTAATAATGCACGCTAAGTAAAAAGTGCTGTAAGAGTTTTTTCAGAGGTTCCCAGGAGGAATGTATCAGTAAGGCAGGATATAGCCAGTAAAAGCAAAAATTAAAAGATAATTATGATTCCAAATTTAAATTGCATGAGCAATTTTAAATATCTAGAACTGTGAAAAAGAGCTGGAACAATTTAAATTAATATATTCTCATCATGTTAATGTCATAAATAATAAATCATCTTTATGGGGATTTTTCTAAATTTTTAGTAATTTTTTAATAACTAAGTGAAAAAAGTTGCTGTTGTTGTTACAATGTTATCTTGCAACAAACTATGGAACTACTCAAGTTATAATAGGTGTCTTTAGTCATCTTCTAAACAAGTCAACTCATTAATCTAAAAACATGCTCAGTACAACTGGACAAAGGTAAAATGGACAGAGTCCCTTGTGTATGGAAATGTGTGCTTTGTTTTCTTTGTTTTTCATTCTCAGCTTCTTTAGAAAAGAATGTTAATGACCACCATCCAAAGACCACTGGAAGCACAGAGGCAGTAAAAGTTGGATGTATTATTTGCTGAAGCAGCGACCACCATATCCCATGAGGAGCTCTGAAGTATCTGCAAAAAGGTGCTATGGGGAGCAGGTAACAGAAGTGGGGCTTGTATTACATGATTTTTTGGAAGGGTTCAAAGAAGGACTTAGCTAGAGACTGAATGTTATCAAAAAGTGGGGCTAATTCAACAACTGGATATCAGTGATTTTCTAAGAAGCAGAAAAACAGTGAGTTTAAGGCTGCAATTGGTAAATAGTCACTCATGTTAACCAGGAGGGAAAGCTATTTGGTCTTTTTTGTGGTTTGCACACAGTCCTTGTTCAGATATGACTATGGGCTGGTTTGGGGTTTATCCCTTTTCATCATGATCACAGAGTGATATCACAAGATACTGGTGCCATTTAGGTTAATCAAGAGAACACTGTGCCAGGCTAGTAACCAGTGGGCAGCTGTCAGAGCAGCTCTTTTTCTTTCCCAAGCACAATTTTCTATGATGAAAAGATTCCCCATATGGCTAGAAGAATGTACATCTTCAGAGGCCCAAGGGATTCTCCATTTTCTTCACAACTCCCAAACAATAAGATTTGCTATGAACTCCTCTGGTCTCTATGAGATACGCTAGCCATAAACTGGTAGAGGAGGAAACAAAATATGAGGATCATTCATATTTGAAGTGATGGATTAATAAGAATACTGATAAGACTCGAGGTTGTGGACACATTTTAAGGAATCTATCTTTATTTTTCAGAATGTACTCCCACATACAGCTGGGTCCTACCAGCTCCAGTTGTACTGTGTGACTCCCACCGCATTTGCAACAATTAAGGGCAGCAGAGGTAGACACCTGACCCTAGTTGAACCAATCAGATTCCTCCACCCAGAAATTTGGAACTGGGACTTAGAGAAGTCAAATGAGTTCCACATGCAGCTGAAATTGCCACAGGTTAACTTGGGGGCTCTTCAGATGCTCTTAAGGTGCTCTTTTTCTCATGTGCCCAGAGGGTCACAGAAAGCCAGGCTATGAAAAGAAGAAAGGATCAGAAATACAGAGAGAAGCAGAGATGCAGACAGAGGAAGGATTCTAAAAATTTTCAGTTCCTGTTTCCAGTCTCTTCCTGAAGTCCATTCTCACCCTTGAATTCCCCGTGTCTTTTTAATAAATTCCCCATTTTTGTTAAAGCCAGCTCAAAAGTAGTTGTTATTTATAACAAAAAAGTCTTAAGGATCAATAATAAAAAATGTAATGCCTGGTATAAATGTAGCATAGACCACTGATTATTTATAGAACCCTCTGAGTTTTAGCTGAATACCTGGTTGTTGAGGTAAACCCTGCATTTCCCAGCCTCCCTTGCAGTTAGGTGTCACCGTGTGACTAAGTTCAGGCTCACAGGATGTGAATGAAGGTCAGGCATGCGACTTTGAAGTTATCTCCTTTAGACAAGAAGCCTGCCCTCAATTTCCTCTTTTACAACTTCTCACAAGCTGGATAATGGTGACCACTGGGACAATTGCCTTGAACCAGAGACAAAAACACATTTGAGAAGGACAGAGCCAATCTACCAACAAATGTACTGGTTGACCTTCAGGAGAAAAGATTCTACCAAGATCTTCAGACCACCTGCCTGACTTTGGACTATTCACACAACAGAAAATAAACTCCTATCTTATCTGCACCTCTATACTATGAGATCTTTTTGATACAGAAGACTGGACTCCCCTAATCAATACAGAGAGGTTGTCATGACAGACCTTAAGAGAAAATGCAGAATAAGCCAAGCAGAGGATATGAGGGTAATAATTCTCATTCCAGGATGAAAAACTGAATGAAGTGCAACATGAAAGGGATAAACATCAGTCCAGGGTTTCCAAGCTGGAAGTCGATAGAGAAAATATATTTAGTGAACTGACATTGCTGAAGTCTAAATCAAGAAACTGAATAGATGTCTTTCCAAACTGAGTTCTGCACATCACCCCTTGCTGTGTATATGATTGATGCTTCTATAGGGAACTGCAGGATCCTGGCAATTAGAAAGAGATCTGGGAAGAGTCAGAGAAGTGAGGAAATGTGCTCTCCAGGTGCCTCCAGCGTGTCTCTATCTCTACTCCTTCTGCAAACACATCACAATGCCCTTAATTATAATGTTTAGTACAGGTTTATGGGGAGAAGGGAAATCATAGAAGAGACTAGAGACAAAGGGCTCCCAGACATTCTTCCTTATCCTAGGTTTTTATAAACATTTGTTGATTCACTGACATTTAGCTATTAAAAAAGGTAGAGCCTCGCCGGGCGCAGTGGCTCACGCCTGCAATTCCAGCACTTTGGGAGGCCAAGGTGGCCGGATCACAAGGTCAGGAGATCGAGACCATCCTGGCCAACATGGTGAAGCTCTGTCTCTACTAAAAATACAAAAATTAGCCGGGTGTGGTGGCATGTGCCTGTAATCCCAGCTACTTGGGAGGCTGAGGCAGGAGAGTCACTGGAACCAGGGATTCGGAGGTTGCAGTGAGCCAAAATTGTGCCACTGCACTCCAGTCTGGCAACAGAATGAGACTCCGTCTTGGAAAGAAAAAAAAAGAAAAAGTAAAAGAAAAAAAAAGGTAGAGCCTCAACACAATAACTCTAAGAAATATCACTCATCTGGGTATTTGGATTATTAAACTGAAGTATTCACAAGGCATAACCCAAAGGTTACAGGTTTTGGCAAACTGAATCATGTTAAGTGAATTCGGCAGGCAGTCCACTAAGATTTTATAAGATTTGTGATTGTTAATTTTTTGTGTCTACTTGACCCGGCTACAGTGCCCAGTTTGTTTGGTCAAACACGGTCTAGATATTGGTATGGAGGTATTTTTTAATGTGATTTACACTGACATTTTTTTTTTTTTTAGAGACGGGCATCTCACTATGTTACCCAAGGTGGTCTCAAACTCCTGGGTTCAAATGCTCCTCCCACCTCCATCTCCCAAAGCATTGGAATTACGGGCATGAGTCACCATGCCTGGCCTCAACATTGACATTAACATCAGTAGAATTTGAATAAAGAAAATTAATCTCCATAATATTAGTGGGCTTCATCCAATCAGTTGAGAACCTTAAGAGTAAAGACTAAGGTTTCCAGAAGAAGCAACAATTCTGCCTCAAGATTGCAACATAGAATTCCTGCTTCAGTTTCTGACTTATTACCCTGCCCAGAAGATTTTAGATTCAAGACTGCAACATCAGTTCTTACCTGAATCTCTGGTCTGCCAGCCCACCACAGTCATGTGAGTCAGTTACCACTCTCTCTCTCTCCCTATCTCTCTATCTCTCTTTCTCTCTCTCTAGATAAATAGATATATTCTGTTTCTCTGAAGAACGCTGATTAATATAGACTATATTGCTAGGAAAAATTCAATCCTAGCCAACTGTAGCAAAAAAGTAAAAGTAAATACAAATAAAACTGTATTCTATAACAATCACCCCACCTTTTTCCTTCCTACCTTAGGAAAGTTTTGATTTATGAAATTATTCTTTTCACAAGAGTAAATTATTCAAACAGCTTGAGACTGGTTCCTCTTCTCTCCCTGAAAATTCACCTGTCCTAAATCTTTTCTCTTCCTTCCCAAATGATGGTCACCTTACTAATAATAAAATTCATGCTCATGAGAGTGTAGATTGATATCTACAAATCTCACCGCCACCCATGAGCTATCTGGCGACTGTGACTCCTGCTTTTGCTGTCCTATGTGAAGTAGCTAAAACAGTCATCTTTAGGCCACAGGTGAACAGAGGAGAAAAATCACTGGGTCAGAAGGGGTCAGACAGCACCCATCAACTCATAGTACAGGGGCCGCTTCCTTTGGTGTACACACATATAAGACCATAACTGTTAGACTCACATCTAGCAGATGCTGTGAACTCAATGAATTACAGGAAATTCTTAGAAGCCAGAGTATTTCTACACAAATACCAAGATCCCAGAAGCCAAAAATAAACTTTTGATTTGTTGAGGGACCTCAGAGATATTATCAGGTCTCAAGGAGTTTCAGTTTCAGACATACTCTCAGGAACTCAAGTTATTTTGGGTTAACTTAGGTCCAGGTGACAGACTGAATCCACACACAAATGGACCTGAATTCTTCAGTTACTGACTTAGGAATGTCCATGGCATCCACTAAAATCAGGTCATTCTAGAGCAGGCAAAACTTCTCAGATTGCTTGTAAGTTAAAATGCCAAAACTCCTATAACAACCAATAAAGTAACACTTTAAGATTCAAGTATGGTACATAATTAAAAATCAACTATCACTATTTCCTTTATATTTTTGAACTCAAATTAAAACTGAGACAGACGAATTCAAAGTAATAGACACAGGTAAAACAACCACTGACAGGAAATGAAAGTTTGAATTCTGTTTCCAGCAATAATGGAAGACAAGTAATTAAGTGAAAAACCTACAAGCACAGTATACCCAATAATGTTAACTAGCAGTTATAAAACTCATTTTGACACCTGTCTTGGCAAGGGAAGACAGTCAAGGAATTCCCCAACCAGGAGAAACACAAGAAACTGCAGATCTACAAAGACAAGTAAGTCTCAGAGTAGGAATATTCCCGGGACTTCTTGCCAATTCCTGACAAACCAGAGTTCAAGATTCAATAAGTTTGCACTTGAGGGATGACAGGCAGAGTCCAGGACCTGAGTATAACAAAGAAAACCTACCAAAACCAGGACCCTCAAAAAAAGAGCATTATCATCAGTGTCTGAAAGAAATATCCCTGTATAGTGTCTATGGAGACAACCTGCCTATTGCAGCTTTGCCTCTGAGTGGAGGACAGAAAGAGGTTGGAGAAATTTAATGATCTTCAATTCCTAATCACAAGCCTCCATCTCAGGTGCCTAAGGCAAGAATTCACATCACCTATATAGTTCAAAATAACCATATTGGAAAAAGCAGATTAAAGTGATCCAGGGTTGGTAGGATACACAGTTTCCTGACAAAAGGAACCCAAACCTTCTATAGACAAATTCACTTTAATACATACCTTAAGAAAGTCCCACAGTTAATGCTCTGAGATTGACTCACAGTGAAAAGTCAACCAAATTCCAAAGAACAAACAACCATGAGGGAGAATCAAGATTTAAACTAGTAACTGCCAAGTAAGGCCGTCAAAGATGGCTGCTTTTATAATATCAGAAGAAGCCTACAAAATGAGTTTACCTGATGTATTTAAATAAATAAAAGAGACTACTGAAAGTGCAATGAAGAAAGAAAATACTATGAGAGCTGACCAGACATATTTGAAAAAGAACAAAATAAAATGTTTTGAAGTAAGCAATGTGATAACTAGAATTAGGAACTCAAAGTTTGGATTAAGCAACAGATTAGACAAAGATGAAGACAAATTTGTGAACTGTGAGACATATCTGGATAAGTTACTCAAAATGAAACACACAGGATCAAAAGAGTGGAAAATATGAAAGTTAAAAGATGTAAAAATAGAGATTCCAACATATATCTGTCTAATTAGAGTTTCATAAATGGAGGAAAAAAAGATGTAGAAGAAATATTCACAAATATAATGACAGACATTTCCTGATATGATGAATATGCAAACCTTCAAATCTAGGAAGTTCAATGTCTTTATCAGAATTACGTAAAAGAAATCTATACCTAGACATATTATAGCGAAACTGCAGAATATCAAAGACAAAGAGTTCTTAAAACATCCAAAAGGAAAAGACAGATTAGCTAAAAAGAACAATAATTTGACTAATGGATGATTTCTCAATGACGATAATGGAAGAGTGGAAAATAATAATTTCAAAGTACTAACAAAAATGTAGCCGTCAACCTAGAATCTTATACCCTATGAAATTATCTCTTATTCAATCATTCACTCCATTTAACAAAAATATATTATGTACTTACTATGTGTTGGATAGTGATGAGAATTCGTCAATAGATAAAATAGACAAAAAACATTCCTGCTCCACTAGAGTTTACATTTCAGTGGGGGAAAAATAATAACTCTAATACATAAGTAAAATATGGTATGAAAACATTGGACCCAGATAAAGGAAGTAAGATTGACAAGTAGCAGAGGTCTACAAATTTAAATAGGGCTATTGGAAGAGAATTCATAAAGAAGGCGAGATTTAAGCAAAGACTTCAAGTTAGTTAGGGATTTCTGGCAAGGAAGAGTGTACTAGACAGAGATAATAGACAGTACAAAGCCCTGTGGTCAGAGTATTCCAGAAACAGGAGGCCAATGTGGATGGAACCCACATAAAGAAATATGTGAGAAAGTCTGAATTTATTTTAAAAGAATTATTGATCGATCTTAAATTCAAAATAGACTCTAGGCAATAGGGCATCCATGCGGTAAACTGCTTTACAACAGCCAACATAAAACCAAATGGAAATTTGACAAAACCAAATATACTTTCTCCTCCCTATCTTGTTTCCCCACCAAGTAAATTCTGAAATTGAAAAGTTTGTTTCTGTTGGCTTTAACATCCAAATAATTACATATGCCAAAAGACCAATATCTTTTTCACACTTAATCTAAAATTAACTATTAATAACTATAAAAGTATGGTTGTTATACTTTGTTTGCTTTCATAGTTTTACTACTAGTCTTGTATTTCTTACTTAAAATTGCTCAGTGTTAATCAGAAGGCCTAACTTCTGTTAAAGCTCCTCCTCTTTGGGTGGAACTGTAAATGCCCATTCTCAACTTCACTCTATTTTCAAGATTTTCAATGATATGCATGAATTATTTTTACAATAGAAAAAAAAGTTATCTAGTAAATTTTAGAATTCAGGGAATAAATTGCATTGTAACAGCTGGGACATCCAATACAATATTGAATACACGTAATGACACTGGACATTCTTGTCAGTTTTATTTTGGAGAAACTAGAACTATAATTCAATGGCATAAAAAAATTTTTAAAAAACTATGACCTACCTTCCTTATCGGTAACCAAACCACCACAGTCACACGGTTATATATCACATAGTTGGGGATACTAAGGAAAAACAACAGCAACAACCCTGGCACCCACTCTTCAAATAAAATGTTTGCATTTGTATTGTCACATTATTTTCTTGCAGAGTGTATAGTTAGGGGAATGCTATTTTAATATTGTGCTAAAGGAAGTGAAACTAACACTAAAAATTCATAAGAAGAGTTTTCATGTTCTTATATTAGCATTCAGAGGTAGAGTAAGGGTGATTGGAAGGCATGTGAGTGTGACTCAAACCCACATCATATTTGTTTATATTAAAATAATGCCTTCCGGACATATAGCTTTGTCCTGAATCAAAGTGCTAAACATTAATTTTTGTGTGCATCACTCTTAAATGAGAATAATTAATGTAAAATCAGGATTTGGAGTTTTAAAATTATGAATTCTAAACATATTTTATCCAAACCACAGTATTCTCACTGGTCTCCTTTGGAAAGAATGCAGTGCACTGTTAGTGAGTTTTTGTGGCATTTCATATGCTCAATCAGTAGCATATTAAAATAAAGAAATATGTGAGAAAGTCTGAATTTCTTTTAAAAAATGATTGATCAATCTTAAATTCAAAATAGATTTCTTCTAACACTAATCTAAACATAGAATATTTTCTTTGACATTATGTCAGAATTTTTTTTTTTCTTTTTTGAGATGGAGTCTCCCTCTGTCACCCAGGCTGGAGTGCAGTGGCACGATATCAGCTCACTGCAACCTCTGCCTCCTGGGCTCAAGCAATTCTCCTGCCTCAGCCTCCTGAGTAGCTGGGACTACAGGCGCCACTGCCACACCAGACCAATTTTTGTACTTTTAGTATAGATGGGGTTTCACCATGTTGGCCAGGCTGTTCTTGAACTCCTGGCCTCAAGTGATCTGCCCACCTCGGCCTCCCAAAGTGCTGGAATTACAGGCATGAGACATTGCGCCCAGACCTAGCTGTTGAAATTTTTATTCTTCAGTTGGATTTTTCTTCTTCTCCTTGTGGTAGAGTTTGTTTTTTGTTTTTGTTTTTGTTTTTTTTCAAAAATGAGAACTTGTTACAATGGAATTTTTTTTCATTCAACAAGACAAATATGCTTATCTCTTAATATCATTATAAAAACCTTTATATTTGGGATATTTGCATTTTTAATGGGTGAAATAATGCATGGACATATCTAATCTCAGATAATATGAAGTGCCAGATTTAACTGGTTTATAAAATACTACTGAAACCTGAATTGATTTGTTTCACTGGATTAAATATTTGTTTTCCATCCATACTAATTCAGGAAGCACCTTGGATGTAAACAAAGATAAAATTTCTGGAAGATTTTTCATTTCTTCCCAATACAGGAAGTAGAATAGTTTTAACAAATATAAATCTCTCTGTGACCACTTTTTCTCAAAAATAATAGATAGTAAACCCTTTCTTATTGAGGGTGCAGAGTAATACTCATCCCTCCAAGTACACCTAAACTTTGAATTAATAAAAACGTGGTATTTAGGAGCAATTTGAACAAAAGGTTTAGTTCAGTTAAAAAATGTCAAGGACTCTCATTGCCAGCCAAGATAGAAGAACAAGGATCATATTTACCCTCATACCTTAAACAACTAAAAAAATCAAACAAAACATACGAAACAATTTTCCAACAGTGAACAACAGGGACCACAGAAGTAGGATCCTGATAGAAGAAAAATAAAGTAGGGAATAAACCCAGGAAGAGGGAATCTAAACAGAGTCCAGTGTTCTTTTTGCATTGAGAAGACAGAGATGAGAATTTGGGAGGCTCAATGCTGTTACAATTTGCAGGGCAGAGTTTACCAAAGTAAAAAGAGCTGCAAAGAGAAGAAGCTCCTGAGATCTGCAGAGGGTTCCCCTAGAGTCTTCAAGCAGGTACTGATCAGGGCATGTGTGTAAGCAAACTACATGAGACCAGGCAATGACTGGAGAGGAGCAGGAGGAGCAATTTCCAGAGATCATATAAAGCTGGGAATGGTTATTTCCAAAAGCCAGAGGGGAGAAATATTATATTACACAGGACATGCATCAAGAAATGTACTCAGAATCGTATTGCCTTAGTAATGGGGACAAAACCAGCCTCCTCTGGTTCCACCTAGCAAAGTTGAAAAAGTAGTTGTGAAAGGATAAATATGTTTTGGAGCAACTTAATTGCATCCCAGAACAAAGCTCAAAAGTATTTTCTTAAAAAAAAATACTAAAAATTCCATAAGCTCACAATGGTTGAGATCCAATCAAAAATTATTAGACATGTAAGAAATTAGGAAAATATGACCAATGAGAAGGAGAAAAATCATTCAACAAAAACTGACCAGTGAATGATGCAAATGACAGAAATAGTAAAAGTACATTGAAACAGCTACTATGACCCCACACCATATGTTCAAGAAGGTAGACGAAAGCATAAGCATGTTGAGGAGAGCCATGAAAGATATGTTTAAAACCTAAATCTAAGTTATAGAGGAAGAAAGTACAATGCCTAAAATAAAAATTATACTGGACAATATAAATCCCAGCCTGAAGGCTGGAAAAATTTGCAATCAGGAAATACCAACAGGCTGGACAAATAGCAATGACATCCCTTATCCTTTGAGCAAATTAGTTAGGCAGTGGTGGTGATGTTGTGGGTGTTTTCTTTGTTTTGTTTTGTTTTGTTGAGACAGAGTCTCGTTCTGTTGCCCAGACTGGAGTGCAGTGGCTTAATCTTGGCTCACTGCAATCTCTGCCTCCTACATTCAAGCAATTCTCCTGCCTTAGCCTCCTGAGTAGCTGGGATTTACAGGTGAACCACCACACCCGGCTAACTTTTGTATTTTTAGTAGAAATGGGGTTTCACCATGTTGGTCAGGCTGGTCTCAAACTC
Organism: Macaca fascicularis; assembly: GCF_037993035.2. NCBI lineage: Eukaryota > Metazoa > Chordata > Mammalia > Primates > Cercopithecidae > Macaca > Macaca fascicularis. The sequence continues at coordinate 157,617,683 of NC_088377.1, forward strand.
CTGACCTCGTGATCTGCCCACCTCAGCCTCCCAAAGTGCTGGGATTACAGCGTGAGCCACCACGCCTGGCTGGTTATTTTTGATTTCTTTGTTGTCACAGTTGTGGTTATTGCTTTCTGTTTTGCACTCCTCCTCTGATCATTCACTTTACCAGTAGTAATTAACAATAATTGGACAAAGAGAAAAAAAAAAAAACTCTTCCTTCCTTTACTATTTTAGCAAACCAAATAAAATATATAATGAAGTAAAAATTTTAAACAACTAGGTAAGATAGCAATGAATTGGACACTGCATAAAAAAAATTAGGAGAGTTAAAGAAATAGCAACAGAAATTGTTGTACAAAATTAAACAAAGACAGAAAAAGACTGAAAAAATTAAGAGGACACCAGTGAGCTGTGAGATAACTTCAAGTGCCCTGATATATATGTAACTGGAATCAAAGAAAAAGGCAGAAAACAGAAAAAAGTGTCCCCAGGTTTTAAAATCTCATGTCTGTGACCCATCCCTTAAAGCATGGGATTAGATGAAATTGTAAGGAGAGAAGAGAGATTCTGCTCTGACTTAATGGTAAAGTACATAGGGCCAGCTAACCATTGTCTTGAAACAGACATTAAGAGGACTATTCTTTAATTTTAGTCATGCATCTTGAGCTCAATGGCCATCCTTCAAATGATGCTAGTCTTCCTATTCCTTATAAACATCCTCCCAAGTTGATATATGTACTGGGTGACCGTATGAGAGGGTGAGATGAATAAAACAGTCCAGGCTTAGAGAGAGAATAATTTTTCCAGGCTCTGAAACTCTGTCGATTTCAAATGCACCTCTTTTTCTTTCTCTCCCTCATCTCCATCCCTCACTTTCTTCAGATGGAAGCTTTACTATCTCCTGGTATATCACTGAGCTCCTATTCGAAATCACACTTGAAGGAGTACGTAACTAATATGTACTCCTTCAAGAGTCATAACTCTTGAAAGCATGGTAGGATTGATGGTATTCATTCAGGTATATTTTTATTTATTTAAAAGCTTCTATGAGTTAGGAGCTATGAAATGGACTGGGAATATATTCATGAACAAGGCAGATACATTCCTGATCCATGGAAATTACAGACTGCCTAGAGAGATTGGCATTACACTCATAATAGCATTAATAAATATATAATTCTTTAAGATACTAATATTAAGTATTAATATTTGCCTCAGCCTAATTCCTTTCTCCCACGTTCTGTTTTATTATCATAGGGCACCAGATATCCCTGCAAACTACATATTCCAGAATTTTTTGCCAGTTGACCTCCAGTTTGGTTTGGCCAATAAGAGGCGCTGGTGCAAGATTAGAAGGTAGTAGGAGCGGAGAAATCACGGATCTTCCTTTCTCGGATATTAATTCTTCTCTCTTTGTTTCGTGGTGGTATCTCTGAAAGGGACTAGAAACCTTTCACAGGGGTCCCAGCCTTGGCCCTGATTTTTCCTCTTCTGCCATACTATCCCTTGTCAAATTTTCCTCTTTGGTGGTTCTAGCCTTGCTATGCACCCCCAGAAGTCACAAATACACTCTCGGTCTCTGAGTTAGCTCATTTTCAGTTATTGCTTTCAATACTTTCACCAGTTGTGTAACCAATCCCCTCTATTAGGTTCAATCTCCTTGAAACACTTAGTACAATTTCTGTTTCCCTGACTGAAACACATCATTCTGATGAGTGTTACATATGTGGTCCAATGAGCATACAAATGGGAGATCTAATCTCTTCTGAGAAATTAGAGATAGTTTCCTTAAAGAACTAATATTTAAACCAAGAACTAGAGAATGAATAGAAATTAGCTAAGGGAAAGGAAGCAACCACACCCACATGATCAATCATCACATTTACTTAAGATATCGAAGGACTATTTTACAAAACGCAATTTCTCGCTACGCTACAGTTGACATATTTCCATGTCGTACTTCTTACTGTGCCATTGGGCCTACAGCAAACCTGCCAGCATCTATCTCAGATGGCTAACTCAAAGGTTTTTTGTTTTTGTTTTTAAAGTTGATCCCGTTAAACTCAAGCACATTTGCTTTCTACCAACTCTGATGTCTTTGCAGTGCCAAAAAAAAAGAAAAAGAAAAGAAAAATGCATTGCCAAGGAGAAATGTCCAGCTGTGAATGTCCTTATGCCCTTGTTTTTAGCAACATCTCCAAAGCATGGTCCCCACTTGGCCATCCTCAGGCCACATGTTTAATCAGGACTTTTAGCATGTCAAAAAGATTAGGTTGGCAGACTGAATGACTGCTTCTATCATTCTATTATTTTTATAACATTCTTTGTCATGTGGCTGCCTGATTATTAAGATCTACTTTACCAGTAAAATAAAATGCCCTGTTCTTCCCCAGCTCTCAGATTGGTTTTACCGATTTTCTTTCTCTTTTGTCCCCAATATGGCTCAGCACAGCGCCTTTACTGATCCTTTGATACTTTATGCATTACGGAGTTTGGGGCACACATTTTGATTTTTTAAAAATATTGCATTAATATATTATTTATCTTGATTTCGGAGTTGTTTTGTTTTGTGTTCCCTTAAATTTTGTACCTGAGGCAAGGACTTCATTCTCCTGGCCCTGGTCCTGATGCTGAAGGAGTCCTGGTTACTCCTCGAAAGAATTTTAGCCTGTGCTGAGAGTAGAGTGGGACACGTATGCCTACACTGCCCCAGAGGCTCCCAGCCATTGGAAAGACAGAAACAGCCAGAGGGAGAGAGGGATTTCATTCTCTTAAATCACATTCGAAGACAGGTCATGAAGTGTGCTTGGAGCAGAGCATGTAGCATAAACAAATTTGGATATTAGATACAATTATTTCTGAAACATTTGTCTATAAAAATTTGAATATTAGATACAATTATTTCTGAAACATTTGCCTCTAAAAATATGTATCATAGGTGTCAAATAGATTTTAAGATAAAAAATATTTTTTTAAATGAACTTCATATCAGTCCTACTTCTAAGATCATAATCAAACCACAATTAGCAAAAGACATTAAAAACATAGGTAAACAAGATATTACAAAACAGAGAGATAATTTATTCATGTGGGCTTCTCCATAGCTACACCCAGGCTTGTGTGTATTTTAAGCTATCTATTGTGTGTGTGTGTGATTCTTTAGAATTTCTACTTGATTTCTCAAGGGCTTGCTTTTACAATTTCTAGGTGTAGCCCACAAATATGCCATCTTCCATATCAATGTTAACAGGCCTCCATTTAATACAAATAGAGCCCAGGATGTGGGGCTCCTAATGTTTTCTTGTTTGTGCATGGTAAAGGCATTCATACCTTCATCTCCTCATCTCCTAAATGAAGGTTTTGGACTAAATGGCCATTAGCATACTTTGCCATTTTCACATCCTGTGATCAAATAATTCTGTTCCACATATACATTTTATACCATATGGAAGGCTTAGCTTAAGTTGACCTTATTGGTACTTTTTTTTAAATCCTATCTTTTCTTTAATACTGAATTTTATTTTGAAATAACTACAACTAAAGCGGAGCACTTGGACAATGATTTGTGGACTTCCAATCGTAGCAAGAGTTTTGATTTCATACATTAGGCCTCCACTGATCTTTCCCATACTCTCTTAGGTTCCGTTTTAAAATTTTATCCTTCTTTCATCATATTCCCTAAAATTTTCCTGTATCTCAATGCTTTGATACTTTCACATGCAGAAGAGTGAAAGCATAGCACTGCTCACATTTATTAACAAGCGTTTATTTTTCCTTTGCCCCCTCTTTCTTTCCCACTTTTTTTCTCTATTCTCTTTTCCTTTGTCTTCCTTTGACTCACTTTTCCCATTTTCTCCTTTCTTCCTCTTCTTATTTTCACTTATGACAGTTAACATGGTCCTAGATGTTCCAAAAAAAAAGTAAGCAAGCACAAATAACATTACAAATTGAATTTTATTCAACAGTTAATTTATGCATTTGAAATTCGATGCATATAGAATAACACAATAAGAAAAAGGTATTCCAAACTGAAATGGGTTTGTGATTATAAATAGTACGTGGTGACTGAAAGTAACTTTAGTAGGGAATGAGCAGTCATGGGAAAAATGGAAATCAGGATTCTAAGGGAAATTAAAAAAAAATAATATGTTGAGTGTAGGGCTAGGAAGTGATTAGGAGATGAATACATGCAAAAATGCCCACATTATTTTAGCTCTTTTTAGGGAAGTTGGACTCCTGACAACTCTTTTGACTGTTGCCTTACCTTAAAAGCCTTCCCTAGGCATCCCCAAATTCAGTGGTCCAGCCCCACTTTCTTTTCTCACCTGTATTCTAATACAGTCACACACAGAACTTCTGTCACACCGAAGGTACTTATTCACTTGCACATCTGCTGTCCTGCTTCCCACTAAACACCAGTCCCCTGTAGGACATGGCTGTACATTATTCAGCCTTGAATCTGAAATCTGACACATATCAGACACCTATCTTCAAATTCTCTGTCCCCCATTTACTATTCATGCAGACACACACAATATTTCTTTTAATATTTCGGAGTCACAATCTCCTTATTTGTAAAATTAGGAAAATATTACCCCTTTTTGTGTTATTCTATATGCATTGAATTAAAATAAAATAGATAGGTTTGAGCCTTCCTTAAAAACTGAAGAACTACCCAAACTTTTGTTTTTGAAAGCTTAACACATTTTGGAAGAAGTCTTCTCCGAGCACCCTATATTTGTCATCTAAATTTTTTCAATATAATGCTATGAAAGAGTTTCTGGTCCATTTTGGAGCCTACAGAGTCTTTTTTAATGATTATTTCTCTCTTTTCTCCCTCATCTTCAATAAGTAATATCAGTTAAAACTCTTCGTAGCTTTAAATGAGCATTATGGACAAGAAAAGAAATACCTAAACTGAGTAAGCCAAATTACTTAGTCGTGCAAAATTATGCAAGCATCTGAAGCATGAATTCCCTCTTCTTGTCAGCTTTATGTAGTTTAAGCAACTAACTATATTTCTAGCCAAATTGAACACGCTAACATCTTAATTATGCTCATTAAGCCATTTATTATTTTATTTTCTCAAAATTCTGACACAATTCCCAAAAAAGTGAAAAGTGTGCTAATGAAAATTAATGATAGCCAAAGGAAAAAATTTGATGTTCTGTGGTACAAAAATATCTTATGAAGTTTGGTTGTGCTCTCCTTGCTTAAAGTACACAATAACAGATAAAATGTTAGGCTTTTTCTTTCTTTTGCAATAACATATTACTATAAAAATATGACACTAGGTCCCACTATAGTAGCACAAATCCTATTTTCTAGTATTTCACAAATCCTAATTTAATATGTGACTCGAAGAGGACATTTTCTTATTATATTTGCTTTTGTTTTTGATATTTGCTCATATTAAAAGATGAAGTAACAAAAATTTACAAAGATTTCTTCATTTTTGCCCTAAAAGATTATAAAGTGTTTTGCTAATTTATTTATTATATAATTTGTCATGCTTCAAGCAATAATGAAACTTAGTTTTACAAATATGAGTTTGAATAACTTGTGTTTTATACCATTCATATATGGTTCAACTGACTCACAGTTTTTATACGTAACTTAACAGTTTTTATATGTAAATAACTCATTTACTTAAAGAGCTATCTGAAATAGAATTCAACATGATACAAGAAATAATCAATAAGGCACAAGTGTATTTACATTGATAATCAGAAATAAATGTCACTTTTACTAAATTATTAAATTTCATTTAAATTATTTATTTAAATTAGTAAAATTATTAAATTTTACTAAATTCAAATTTATGTATGCTGTACTTTAAGAATATAGAATTTTCAAAATTTCAAATTTGTGAAATATATTTTTATCAAAAATATACTTTGTAAAATAACCATTTTGTCTTGTGTTTTTTTGAGATGATTAATCAATGCTAGATTAATATATTCTACATTACATATAATAATCATATTTTCAACCAATTCTTCAGAGACATATATATTGCATAAAAGGAGACAAAACGTAGGCTCGCCAATTCTCTATAAACTTCAGTGATATTTGAAACCACTTTGCACAGTCCAAAAAGAGTAACATTTAGAAGTCTTACAAAGCAATTATCCAATTTACCATTTCCTTTTCCTTCTAGTGAATTCACCACTGAAGCATTATAATCAAATATCACTCATAATAAACAAATAGCATTAAAAGTTGTATCTATTTCTTTCTGAGCTAATGTAAGTTAAAAGTTAATAATCTTAAACATTTAACCTAAATTGAAATTTATAGCCATATGATTTTAAAGCCCCAAATACGAGTGATTTTATACTTTGTAGTTCCAATTAAATAATTCAGAGGAAAAAGTACCTTTGCTGGTGGCTCAGGTGCAGAATCCATGAGAGTCAGTCTATCCATTTGTTTGGTATGTACCATAAGCATTATCTTTCTATTTACTCCCACTTCTCGCCTTTTTCTACTTCTAAGGGAGGCCAAGCTATATAAACCATGATTTAGTTCCTCTTTTTGACGTTACATTCATTTCTCCTATTTTCGTATAATGGTAAAGAGGAGGAGCAATATTTATGAGCTCATGATTTCCACAAATTGCGATTACAAACACCAGTCCAATTCTTTTCTTTTTTTCCTCTATGGAATACTTTACACGTGCTTAATAGAAAAAATTGAGTAGCAAGCACAGATTTAAATGTGCCATTAAGAGGACAATATTGTCACTGTTAGGTGAAAGCCCCTGGGAGAAAATAACTTGTCTCTCGATCATCATAATCTGGCCTCAGTTTCTCTGGATTTTACAAATCCTTCCTAGAGAAGTCAGCAAGTAAAACAAATTGGGCTTACCACATTTAAAGAGTCTTGTAAGGCAAGTTGGTTATCACCCCGGGAAATAGAAAGGGCAAAATGTGTGTGTGTATGTGTGTGTGTGTGTGTGTGTGTGTGTGTGTGTGTGTGTGAATATGTACATATGACAATTACCACCAGTGTTGACCATTTTCACTCAAATTCAATTCTTCTGTACTTGTAACTCACTCAAAGTTAGTAGTGGCCATGAGGCTAGTTCTGGTCAATGAAGAGGGAGGGTTGAAACACCTTCTTGCCAGTGCTTGACTGTACAGCTCTCCTCTGCAGCTGACTCAGTGATCGCCAAAGCAGGTGTCCAAACAGAGCTTCCACCAGCTCAGGCCTCAAGTGGTTCTGATGAACAAAGCTTCCTTATAAGCTATTTTGGACTCGTAGCATAAATGAAAAATAAACTATTTTATTACAACTACTGAGATCTGGGGAGTTGTATACTATAACCTAACCAATTCTGACTGACTCAGGAATTAGGTTATAATTAACATATTTTGAAAAGCAGTGTGCCATTTAATATCCACATCTAGAAGAACAACAATATCCTCTGCTCACTCCCAGTATAATATATGGGCTACCTTCCCTGTAGAGTGGATATGAGGAATAGCAGTATGAGAGAATGGAAAGAGAAGAAGGTTAGAAGACCTGGATACTTGTCCAAAGTAATGCAAACTAATTAGTAGCAGAGCTTGGTCCGCTCACTAACTTGTATGCAATACTGTGGACAAGTCTTTTCAGTACTCTAAACTCAAGTTTCTCATTTGTAAAGTGGAGACAATAATAGCTTCTCTGTCTTATAACAAAGGTGAGTATCAAATTTTTATGTGTTGCCATTACTAGATCATAGAAATATATTCTATCCCTCTCTAAATTCCCAATCTCCTAGTAAAATATCTTGCAGTACAATCAGTACTAAATAGGTGTTTAATAATTAATGGCAAATTCTATTCCAACAATTAGGTAAGCCTTTAACTAATGTTTAACTGTGGTTTATAGAATACACTTACTTCTTACCATGAGTTCCACATTGATGGATTCAAACAATCATAGAATGAAATTGTTTAGGAAAAAAGCAATAAAAAATAAGAATAAAATAATAAAAGCAATATAATAATTTGTATTTGTATTTTTATTGTTAACAAAAACAACAAGGCCGGGCGCGGTGGCTCAAGCCTGTAATCCCAGCACTTTGGGAGGCCAAGACGGGCGGATCACGAGGTCAGGAGATCGAGACCATCCTGGCTAACACGGTGAAACCCCGTCTCTACTACAAAATACAAAAAAAAAAAAAAACTAGCCGGGCGAGGTGGCGGGCGCCTGTAGTCCCAGCTACTCGGGAGGCTGAGGCAGGAGAATGGCGTGAACCCGGGAGGCGGAGCTTGCAGTGAGCTGAGATCCGGCCACTGCACTCCAGCCTGGGCGACAGAGCGAGACTCCGTCTCAAAAAAAAAAAAAAAAAACACAAAAAAACAAAAACAAAACAAAAAAAACCAACAAAATAAGTTTATTGTTTCATTAACAATAAAATAATTCAAATAAAAATGTAGTATAACAATTCTGTATATAGCATTTATATTGTGTTAGATATTACCAGTAATCTAAAGAGGATTTAAGGGGTCCTGGAACCAGTATCCTGCAGATACTGAGGGACAACTGTATGTGATAACATGTTCTTTATGAAGTACCTTGCTAGCAAAGTGTTTAATTACTTTTTAATATGTTAAATATTTATTAATCATCTACCACGTCAGGCACTGTTCTGAGCATTGGAGGAGTGAATCAGGGAACAAATTAGACAAATTATCTGCTATGATGGAGGAAAATAGACAGTGATAGGCAAAGGTTGTGTATAGTAGAAGAGGGGAGGAAAGAGTGAATTTCATAGATGGCCAGGAAAGGCCTCCTTTTAAGCTGACATTTGAGCAGTGAATTAAGTGAAAGAATGCAAACCGTGTAGGTACTTGAGGGACTGGCATTCCAGGCAGTGGGCACAGCATGTGTAAGGGCCCTGAGATAAGAAGAGTATTCTGGTGCTTAAAGAATAGCATGATCATGTCCTTTGCAGGGACATGGATGGAGCTGGAGGCCACTATCCTTAGCAAACTAACACAGGAACAGAAAACCTAATACCACATGTTCTCACTTATAAGTGGGAGCTAAATGATGAGAACACATGGACACTTAGAGGGTGTGGGGAAAAGAAAGAGAGATCAGCCTGTTACTGTGTCTATATAGAAAGAAGTAGACATAAGAGACTCCATTTTGTTCTGTATTTGAGATGCTGTTAATCTGTGAGCCTACCCCCAACCTTGTCCTTGTAAGAGACATGTGCTGTGGTGACTCAAGGTTTAATGGATTTTGGGCTGTGCAGGATGTGTCTTTGTTAAACAAGTGCCTGAAGGCAGCTTGCTGGTTAAAAATCCTGCCCGTCCCTGGGCAATGGAACATCTCGGTGTAAAACCTGATTGTATGCTCTGTTTACTGAGATAGGAGAAAACCACCTTACGGCATAGGGTGGGACTTGCTGGCGAGACTTGCTGGAGCAATGCTGCTAAAAGGTTTGGGGAGATGTTTGCATATGCATATCAAGGCACAGCATTTTCCTTTGAACTTATTCATGTCACAGAGATCTTTGTCCATATGTCTTACTGCTGATTTTCTCCCTAAAATGATCCTATTGTCCTGCCACTCCCTTATCTTTAAGATGGTAAAGATAATTATCAATAAATACTAGGGGAACTCAGAGACCGGTGCCGGCGTGGGTCCTCTGTAAGCTGAGCGCCGGTCCCCTGGGCCCACTTTTTCTTTCTCTGTACTTTGTCTCTGTGTCTCATCTCTTTTCTCAAGTCTCTTGTTCCACCTAACAAGAAACGCCCACAGGTGTGGAGGGGCAGGCCACTCCTTCGAGAGGGGAACAAAACACACTGGGGCCTTTTGGATGGTGGAGGGTGGGAGGAGGGAGAGGATCAGGAAAAATAACTAGTGGGTACTAGTCTTAATACCTGGGTGATGAAATAATCTGCACAACAAACCCCCATGACACAAGTTTACCTATGTAACCAACCTGGCACTTGTATCCCTGAACTTAAAAGTTAAAAAAAATAGTATTAAAGCCATTTAGACTGAGGCGACATGAGCAAGTGAAAGACTATAAGGGATAAGATCAGAGAAATAAAAGAGGAACCAGGTCCCTAGTAGGCTATGATGAGGACAATGAATATTATTCTTAGCATTAGAAAGTATTAGAAGGTTTTGAGCACAGGAGAAACATGATTCAACTTACAGTTCCAAAGGATCACCAAGTCACCCAGGCTGCTTTGTGTAGGACAGACTGGGGAGGGGGGGTGCAATTACAGAAGCAGGAAAATGAATTGGAAGGCTACTGAAATAGTCCAGGTGAAAAAATTGGTCCCAACTCCCTTGATGATGTATGTATATATATATTCAAACCAGGTTTTCTTATTGCAGCCATTCACAGGGTCTTTCCTATATTACTATGGCAAGAGTCAAACTGGAGAGCCAAGAACGTGTCTGCATATGCAGATATATATATATATATATATATATATATATATATATATATATCACTATATATACACACACATATATAGCGCTATATGCAGGAATATATATAGTGCTATATACATACAGCTATAGTCAGAGATAGCATCATGATATGGATGGCAGGAAAGGAGGGCTTTGCTTTAACAGATGTACAAGAACAGAGTTTGTGTAGGAGAAGGAGGAGGAAGAGAGAAATTTTATTTGCTAAAGGTTAGTTATTTTGAAAACGTGCTATTTGATGAGAAGGATCAGGAATCAAGATAGTCTAGATAAAGAGAAAACACAGAGGCAACATACGTGGCACACACACACACACACACACACACACACAACATCAAATAAACAAAAAGAATGGCCTGTGGATCTATTTCTGGAGAGACCTGAGAAGAGTTATTTAGAAAGAAGAGCCAGCAGGAGGCAATGTAGGCTTACGAAGTACAACAGGTACATCAGCCTAGAAATCTTCAATCAATCAATCAAACCTTTCATAAGACTTGTAACTAATAGGGAGGAAAACAAACTGGGAGGCATAGGATTACTGTGAGGTGCTTTGCAAAATACTCAGTAGTCGTTGGTTTCTATTGTAACAAAATTTCCCTTCGTTATATATGATTAGCAAAATTGCCAGTGCCTGCATTTACAAATCCTAAACTCTACGGAGTTCATTTTCCTAAATTTCAACTAAATTTGAACTAATCAATAAATGGCCCCCTGACAATGTAGCCCAGAGTTTAATTCCAGAGAAACCAGGAAGGGACCAGTGTTACCAGGAGCAAAGTATTATCCCAAAGAACAACTACAAATTCAATTGTTCAGGTTGGTTGGAGGTCATGTTCTACATGAACAGGAAAAGGACAGAGAGGCATTGTCTGAGTAGTTCATCCCAAAGAAACCACAGGGCAAAGTTTGGGACAAAAGAAGAAACAGAAACGTTAAAGCTGCTGTGCATTTGCATCTTGAAGTCAAAGCAGCCAGGAAAGCTCTTCCAAAAGCTGCTTGAGAACTTCTGAGACATTAATGTTGGCACAGCTCAGTCCCATAGACCAGCAGCTCAACAGAAATCTCTGGAATTTCTAAAGGTATCTGATGTTTCTAAGTTGCCACTACCAGCTGTCAGGAGTACACACTCAGAATGTTAATGGCCCACAAATGTGGCCAGTTTACCTAGAAACTACCTTTTTCTCTAGGTTAGTGCTGTGTTCCTCTAAAGGGTTGAATAAGTAGGACACAGGCTGAGCTCCTGAAATAGAGACCCCAAATACAGTGGTATAAACAAAGTGTACGTTTATTTTGTGCTCATTTAATTATTCAGAGATTAGTAGTCCCAAATCGGGTGAGAGAATCCGCCTTTCTCAATAGGGTGTTCCATCTCTGGGCCACTTTGGTTATCCCAGTCGCATCACCTTCTTGTAACACACGTCACTTTCTCTCCTGTTCCTTTAGTCCCAACTAAGTCTATGAGAGGAACTGGGAAACAGAATGCCTACCGAGCAGCCACACACCCTTTAGAAACTCAAGATTTCTTTTTAAAATAAGGGGAGATGAATCCGGATGGACATCTAGGAAACTCTGCCATGGGAAACTTGACAAAGCATCACAAATGTGAGCCTTGAGAAGAGGAGATTAATTGGGATTTTCCCTGTTTTATAGATGAAGAAACTAAAATAAAATTGTATGATTTTTTTAACTCATTCAGAAAAATCTGAAAGTCAGTGGATGACTTTCCTTGCTGTCGTTCATTATAAAAACTCCATGCTTACATACTTATTTTTGTAAGCGTTTATATCCTTTGTACATACAGAAAATTTTGCTGGAAATAATTTTATTCCTCCTCCTATTACTTTTAAAATTATCAGTGGTCCAGAGTTCAAAGATTAAGAATTATAAAATAGATCACGGAAAATTTAGCAATAATTGAGCTCTCCATGTCTCGTACTCCCGTAGAAGCATGTTTTAATAAACATCTGCAGTACATATGCTCAGTGGAAAACCCCTTTGACTGAGCAAGATTGAGAAATGTTTCACCCAGAATCATCACTCCCATTTCCAAATGAATGCATATAATTCCCCAGCAAGAGACTTTTGAGGCTTGATTCTTTTTTTTTAAAGTAAATATGCAGGAAAATATTAAATAATTATGAACGTCTATGTAATATGATAATATTACTAATACTGCACCATAATTGCTGGGGGTGGTAATAGGCATTTTACAAACATTACTTCTAATTCTGACAGCAAGTCAGGGCAGATATTATAATAACCATTTTAAAACAGAAAATAAAGGCTTGAACAATTTAAGTACCTTGCCCATAACTACACAACTTGTAAGTGACAGACCTGAAAGATCAGCTTGTAAGTGACAGACCTGGAAAATTTCAGTATTTAAAATTTGCATGGGACATGTTAAAACAGCATTGTGTGTTGGCACTGCTGTTGACGTGCTCCCATGGACTGTTTGAGTTAGACAGTGACCTTCTAGAAGGTGCCAGCCTTGAAATAACCACTACCTTCATTGTAAGTTCCCTTTCCCTGAGTTTTCTTTGATTTTTACACCATTGTGATTTTCTCTTCCTATTTTATTTAAGTATCAAGAGGGAAAACAATCTAAGAAATGTTTACTCTGCAATGAGCAATTTCACTTTTTAAGACATTAATATCAAACAAAGACCTTGGCTGATAGATTATAAGGAATAGAACGCACACTGTGAACTTAGAAATGACCCATATCCAACTTTAGTATGGTTATTTGTGACTTGTTAATTCAGTGAACCTTTTTGAGAAAAGAATGCCATTAGCCAAAATGCCATCATTAGGTTATGCATGCTAACCTCTTAATTCTATCAGCACACTTAATTATCATACTTTTTCTGTTTTCAGTGAAATTACTATATAGAAGGTTGGTACAAGCACGACAATAGGGGAATTCATCTAATATAGAGAATGGAACAAATAAAGCAAACAACCTAAAAACAAAACTTTCTTCAGGAAATAGACCTATTTTCATAAAGTAAAATCTACAGTGGAGTTTACTCTTTTATTGTAAAAACTGTTAGGACACTGGCAATTGGTATTCTTCACTTCTCTATTCTTGTTAATGTAGTTCCTCTTTATTCTACTTGCATAATAAAAAAGTAATAACAGTCTTAGTTCTTGTTAGAAAGTCCCTAGGTGGTGGTGGGACAGATTGGAATTAAACTGCTGACTCACTCTCATATGACTGCACTGTAAAGTCCTAGAATTCGGGGATCTAGAAAGAAAATTTTGTATCAAATGCACTACACAGTCACAAGAAAGCAGCAAATTTAGAATTGAATGTGCTGTGGTTAGACGGAATTTCCATAGGCTACACAATACACCTGAACTTCCAATTATAAAATCTAATTTTCCATTGTCACATTTCAGGATTAATGACTGAACAACTTGTTAGGCCTCTTGAGGGGAAGACTAGAAGGAAAGGTGCCAATATTCTACACTGTCTTAAAAAGTTAAGGAATACTACTGGGTAAGTGGGACTGCACCAAGCATTACTACGCATTTGCCTAACTGCAGTAAGAGGAAACAATGGGTGAAGGAAGTCCAGGCTCTATGAAGGCATGGCATAAATCCATTTCACTAAGCTGTTGGCCATTGCTGATGCTATCCTTGTGAACAAGATGATCAGATTTCAGGTGATTCAGGCTTGCAGGTTGATGTCATTTTGAGGAACAGGCATTGGTTAAATACCAGTGAACTCCAACAAGTCAACCTTGTAATCAGCTCTCAGGAGGAAATTATAAAACCTGCTGTTCTGATTCTTGCCCATTTGCCCTACCCCACTGCTCCTACCCACCATGCCATTCTCGACCCTGCTTTGCTCTGTTCCGTGCCCAGGAACAAAGGCTAATTTACTATGGAGCTAATGAAGCTTCAGCTCGGGACCGCTCAGGTGTTACCTCTTCCAAACTTTGTGCCTAATGTATTTTGGAACTATTTTCTTATAGATGGCCTCATCCTCACTGTACAAGCTTCATCTCTACCTAATTTGGAGTCGGCCCTGTCCAGAAGGCTGAATCCTATAAACTATCAACTGATATGATAAGCAAAACAATGGCCCCTCTAAAGACGTTCACATCCTAATCGCTGGAACTTGTGAACATATTACCTTACATGACAGAAGAAGTCGGTGATGCTATGTGAAGACTCAATCTTCCATTGCTGGCTTTGAAGATGGAGGAGCTGGCCACGAGCTAAGGAATATGGAGCGACTTTTGAAACTGGAAAACGCAAAGAAATGGATTCTCCTCTAGAGCCCCCAGAAAGGAATACAGTCCTGCCTACACATTTATTTGAGCCCAGTGAGGCCTGTGTAGGACTTCTGACCTACAGAACTGTTAGATAATAAATTTGTATTATTTAAGCCGCCAAGCTTGTGGTCATTTGTTACAGCAGTAATAGGGAACTGCACCTGGCTTCTGGTTGAATTTGACTAATGGGAATCATCTGAAGAAGATCAGGTGCTGAAAGGAGGAAGTGCTTGGAGTATTCCTTTGCTATTCTCCACCTGCTCTGCGCCGATTGTCCTGGTGAGGGCGACATCTCTCCCCACCTAGAATGTCTCCTCCACTGCTCTGGCTCTCACTGGGATGCTGAGGCACCATTTCCTGTTTGCCCCTTCAAGCCTAGGGCTGGTAAGGGCTTCCTGTTCTTATCTGTCTTCTTACTCCACCCACAATTTCATAAGTGGTCCGTGAAGTAGCTCAAATAGTGTTCCCCCAAATGCACGTTCATCCAGAACCTCAGAAGGTGACTATATTTGGAAATAGGGTACAATTAGCTAAGGATCTTGAGATGGAATCATCAGATATTTAGGGTGATCCCTAAATTACAATGACTGGTGTCTTTGTAAGAAGAGGAAAAAACACAGAGAGACACACCAACAAAGCCAGCCATGTGAAGATGGAGGCAGATTAGGGTGATGCCTCTTCAAGCCAGTGAATGCCCAGGATTGTGAGCAAACACCAGACATTAAGAGAGAGATACGTGCCTTCCCTCAGAGCCTCTAGAAGAAATCAATTCTGTCAACACCTTAAGTTTGGACTTCTAGCCTCCTTAACTGTGAGAAAATAAATTTATTTTGTTTTAAGTCGCTGGGTGTGTGGTAATTTGTAATGGCATCCCTGGGAAATTAATGCAATACCTTTGTTAAAGTCTCTTGAACCATTTAAGTAGACTTCCATTTTCCACTCTGGCTGACAGAATTCTATTTTTATTACACTTTAAGATGGCACAAAAATAGGAGGAATAGTTACCTCCTGGATTATGGAGTCAAAATTAAAAATTATCTTAAAAATCTAGCATAAAGGGCTGTACCATGAAAATGTGAAAAATAACAGCTTTGTACTTCAGTTCAAAAAAATCAGTTGCCATTATTGCCCATGGAACCTTAGACAAATCACTTAGTATTCCTGACTCTAGGTTATATCATGTTTAAAATGGAGGTGATAAAACCTGGTCCCCTTACATTGTTTTAAGAGCATGAAGAAATAATTGAATACAGGGAAATGAGTGCAGAATAAGGAGTCATTCGATATGAAGCTAGTCTTGGCTTTGTCACCAATAAGCTGTGTAATCTTCCTTATGTAAATTAACTGTAATGTTCTCCAGTTCCCTCATGAGAAGATTGGACTAGATGCTTGACAAGTGGATCATTTAGTCCTAATAATCTATAAATTGATTGCATATTACAAGAAAGATGTGAATAAACAGTCATCCTCATGAAAAAGACCAAGGGGATTTTTGATAGTTGATCACATGCTCAATATTAACCAATTATGGCATGTGACTGTTAAAAATAAGAGTGGTTAATTAACTAATTAATGGAAAGGGAAAAAAAGAACACAGTATAGACTTGGTCTATTTTAGAAATATACCTATCTAAAAGAAGATAAGCATTCTACTAAGCTGTGTTGTATGATCAGTTATAAATATCACATTTTAAAAAGAATATTAAGAATGATGAATATTGTCAAAACATGATTATCAGGATAGTTTGGCATCTAAAAAATGTCACATATGTATTGCTTTAATGAGCAAAGAATACATATCCTGAAGAAGGAAAAGTTTAAAATGATAAACGGGGAGAACTAAGGCCAGTGAATCAAAGTAGAGCAAAAGTAATTTTAGAAGCAAGATCAAGAAAAGAACTACAATAATTAGAATTGCCAAGTAGTAGAATGGTAATGTTGGTCACTAGACTTATTCAAAGGTAAGGCTGGGTCATATCTTACAGTTGCTATCAACCTATCAGTGGTTTGTTAAAGCAGGAGACAATTGTTAGTATCTCTTCCAAACTCCATATTCACTGCCATTATTTCAGTAGGTTGCAATTGGCCAACCTGAGAGTATGTACACCACTGAAGTCAGCAAACACTAGAAAACAAGAGCCTGGACATCTGGTGGTTAAACATTCAGCATCACACTACTGGATGCTATGGAATTCCTGCACTGAGTAGTGTGACATCTCTAATTGTACTGCCAACTCTGTAAGACTGAGATTCTTTTTGACTTAGTCTAGTGGAGAGTAAAATCAAGAGAGATGAGTCTAAGTAAAGTTAAAATGCTTCAACATAAAATTTCTAGACTCAGCTTCCTGGTTGTACACACTTTCTTTTTCTTCCCCTGATGGTGATTCTTCAAACCACCTTGAATATCCTCTCCTTTTCAGTTTCTTTTTCTTCTTTCTTATCAAAACAGATAGATCTGACAACCAGAGAAAATGGACACACATAATAGATTTTCAAATAGGTGAAAAGTTTCATGTAGAAAAGAAATGAGGCTATTATCATTATTAAATAGGCCATGTAGCAGGGAAATATTATCGTGTGATTTAAGCAACATCAAGGACAATATATGCATGAACATCATTCATTAGCTGCTATTGAGCAGCTGCATAGTGTGAGCAACTCACTATTTCTTGGATTCCATTTCATATCTGTGAAATAAGACTCACAATTTCTAACTCAAAAGGTTTTCTCAGTTCTATAAAAGATGACTAAACAAAAATATTTTGTCAGGTGCTATACAAATAAAAATTATCATTGTTAGTATATTATTACTACAATTTATTCACATCTTAATTCAAAATGGTGTTTATGATTATAACAGGGGTGGAACAAGAAGAATGAGATGCACATCCCTACTCCCTTATCTCCCACTGACAGCTTCTGTATGTATATGATTCAAACCAATACAATGGAATCCTGTCCTTCCCATTCCTCACATAATAGTAATAACAAAACTGCAAACAGATGTTTTTCTTCTAAGACTTTGCCCGTGTCCTCAGCATTTGAGTAGGGACTTATTATATCAAGGGTACCCAGAGCCCTGCTAGTTGGGGCATATCTTTCCTCAACTTGGTTTGTTCTGTGCTGTAAGAGATAAATAAATTTTTGAAAATTAAAACATCTTGAAATACCTCACAGGGTATTTTCCCTTGTATTAATCCTACTTTTTTTTTTTAAGGCCATTCCTTTCACCATTAAGAATAAGGCTTAAGATTCATTGTCCTAGAAAAAGAGAGAGTGATAAGAGTCTAGAACAAAGAGGCTTCTCGTTGTAGCTCAGAGTTTAAATATTTGAGTTCACAGTCAGGGAATACTCTTGAAAATCAGGCTTTGTTGAGAAAGTAAAGAATATTCTAATCCAAAGCCAATCTTTACACATCAAGATTGGAGATCTGAATATAAAAATTCCCTATAAGATATAGGCAGAGAACATTCAGCAGACAACATATGCTCCCATGTGCCCCAAGCTCCTATCTGCCTACAGGCTTGGGATGCACAATTGGGAAGAAGGGTGTTGGGGGTGGGGAGGGGGAATGTGCGGCCACTGGAGAGAGAAGTTCAGATAAGACAAGTCCAGGGTAAGGAAGCAGCAGGCACCTGGAAAGGGGATCAATCCAGTAGCTGACAGAAATTCTGACACAAACTCCAAATAATTTGAGAACAAACCTGAGAACAATTGAGTGGCTGCTCCACTTCACACCTTGGGGAACAGTAGAACAGCAAGGGCAGATAAGGAGTCCTGGCACATGGAGCCGGTTAGTCCTACATCTTCTGCCTGTCTCCTGAGGAACAGGCAATGATACAAAAGTTCCCATGTATGGGAGAAGGTAGATAGCATGAGCTTACCTGAGGGGTCTGGATAAAGAGTAAGTCAATTTACAGCACAAAGCTTTGGGATCAACTTCCCATGTCACGGATTGAATCAGAGTCACAATTGTATCTTAGGGCAAGGTCTGCTAAGCCAGAAATAGCGAACCAGATGGTGGAGGTGACTTGATCAGAAAACAGAGGTCACCAAGTTCCCCAGAGCAATCTCCTCACCACGTCAAGGCCAAGAGAACAGACCACAAGTTGTACCACCTAAGGACACATGAAAAGTGGCAGCAGTATGGAGTCCTCAACCATGGCCCCAGTGAACTGCATGTTACACAGTTATGTGTCATCAAAAGACTAATGTGCTTTTATATTATCAGAGTGAGATTTAATGCCAAAAAAATCCAAGCCAAGTTCTGTAGGAGTCACAGATAGAGACACAGCACAAAGCAAATGTTCCCCCTCAGCCTTGCCGTGGGTTTTGTAAGAGGCAGGAGAAGAGAATATGTGAAAGAATGAGCTTAACAAAAGAGACCATTTTAAAACAGTAGAGCATGAGCTACTTAATTGACAATTTTATATCTATTCCCACAATCCCCACTAGTAAAGATGGGGGTTTGTAAGCAAAATGATTTCAAAATAAGGAAAATAAACTGGTTATGTTGTTACTTTTTTTTCTTGCACATCTGAATGGTAATGCACATATTTTCACCTCCCATCACCACTCCTAGGCATTTGCTCTTGAGAAAGGTACCTTAGGTCATAAGTCAGCTAATAAAGAAAATGGCGGACCCATGTTCTTGTAGTGAAAGGTTTAAAAAGAGAGCCCTACAAGGTGGGCCTTACAAGGCGGACCTACACTCACTGTCTCTTTGAGGGCTGAAGATGAGCATCAACATCCACCAGTTTGAATTCCAGAACCTCAGACTCAGGTGGATCCAGGGAGTGATGATCCTTCCATGAAAAGCAGTAGAGGTTTTGCAAGGGAAGATAGTAGAGTACTGAATGGAGAATGTTCAGGAATGGAATGCGTGGAACTGGAGAGGACACAGGGTTTCAAAGGTGAGGACTGGCCAGACATCTTTAAAAGGTGGAATGGGAGTCATCTATGATGTCCCATTTTTAGGAAGCCCTACGTTATTTTGGCTCCTTAACTTGTGGGATTTAAGGAAAACTCCAGGTTAGCTAGGACTTTAACATGGGTCCTTTTAACCTTGTAATTCCTTTCTAAAATGTCTCTCATCCTAAAATAAAGAGGTCGCATAACTTTAGAAAATCAGATGTGATGCTTTTGTGGAGGATGAAGGATGAGAGTGGAAAAGAGGTCCCATGGATCCAATGGAAAAAATATGTAATGATATTGGGGTAACGACACCTCAGAATCCCAGAGGGTGAATAGAAATTACAGAGCATGACCTACAGAGAAAATGGTAATGGAGGGAGATCCCCGGAATCTGGAAAATATTCCAGGAAAAATATGTGGATGAGACATTTTACAACCTAACCTTCCTCCAACCCTCACAGATTACTGAAGGAACACAGCAGACCTTGTAAACTGCAAGCTACATAGTTATGTGTCTTCAAAATACTGATGTTGTTTGTATTATAAGTGGGATTATGAGTGATTTTGTTTCCTTCTGTTTTCTAGAGTTTACATAGACACATGCTTTTCATCCAATAAATATTTATCAACATTTACAATACACCAGGCATTCTTCATCAGTGAGTAAAAGAGGCAAAAACATATCCCTGCCTGTACTCTAAAGAAATACAATGTAAAAGCACACAAAAGCAACTATTAAAATTTTTAGTTCTGTGGTCAAATATGCCTCTCTCATCTGCGCACAAATGCATGCACACAGGTGCACCCACACATGACAAAGAGTGTCTGTCCCAGTTTTCTTAATTTCAACATGTTTATTTCCCCAGTCTCCCCACTTACTCCTAATTCTTCATTTCACTCATAGGTTTATTAGAATTTCTCAGAGTTCCTTGAGCCAAAAAGCTCAGTAATTATAACACATCTGTTGGGCCCCAAAACTTTTATTAAATTTTATTTAGACAAAATTATAGAAAACAAATCAGTATGCTTCAATTAAAATTTAGCCAAACTATTTTCTCATACACATTGCATTCCCACTGTCACAACACACATATACAAAACCACATACACCAGTAACATTAAAAGTTAAAAAGTAATTTGCAATTCAAGTATGTTCATTAAAATAATTACTACAGTTGTATATGAATGTTCAGTGAGGTAAAAGCAAATTGTTTAGTACTGAATAATGAAAAAATATTACACTTGTCCATTGGGTGGCAGCAAAACTCTTCCATACTGGTAAATTCTCGAAGCCTTTGTCTTCAGTGTCTTCATGCTAAATTTAGTAGATTATACTACACACAGAGGAAAATCCTCAATTCTTTCCTCTCAGGAAGCGGCTGCAGAAACAATGAGATTAGTGCTGTATTGAGTTTAAAGTCTTCCTGGGTATAGAATAAATTATCTTTTGAATTTAAAAAACAATAAATTTTATTATTTTATTCTTCAATTCAATCCAAAAGATTCATGTCAATTACATGTGTCAGTACTATGCGGGAAACTTTCTATTTTCATGAAGTTGGCTCCAGCGGGTGGAACTCTACAGGGAACAATAAACATCCGCAACATCAAAAACATCCGGCTTCAATCTCCATCTTCCCTCTCACCAGCCTCCCGTCATCTGAGCAAACTCTCCTTCTTTCCAAAAAGTTACTATTTGATTGGAAATTTAAGCTAGAAAATCACCATAACACAGCATCAAAATTACTCTGTTTATCTAAAGTTGTATAAGTAAAGCAAGGATATCCACTCCATCCCTAAGGTCAGTAGTTCTAGAGGGCCCAAGTCCATGCTCAAGATACGGGTGTGAGATCCCCATCTTGCCCCTACTTTCATCAATATCCTGAAGTGTAGCAGAAAGAAGTCCAAAAGAGGAAAAAACTATGCAAAGAGTAAGAATAGGTTTCGAAGCACCTGTAAAGTGATCGTTGCCTGCGTTGTAAGAGAAATTCTGGAACACAGGCAGTGTGATGATCTTCCTCCCACAGTGGCTGGACTCAAAGCATGAGGAGGATAAGGGCTTCTCACTCAAAGGATAGGCTGACCAGAAGATCAGGCTGCCCCATTCTGCAGTGCCTCAGGAGGCTCCTGGACCAACATAGCTCCTATGCTCTTAAATAGCATCCCTATAATGTTCTTCAGTTAGCCCAACCCCAAGGGCATGCTCTGTGCCATGTACAAGGCTCAGGCATCCAAACTCTGTATCCACAGCCCTTCCTCTACATCTCATTACCCACCCTGAGTGCCTCTTTTGACCTTTAAATGCAAAAACAAATAAAATTACATTTCTCCAATTTCATTCACCAGAGATAACTAGTTCTAGTACCTCAAAGTTTTCTTTCGCCTGATAATTACTACCATAACAAATTATGTGCTTGCTTTATTTCTAACCTTATCAACTGCATTGAGATATAATTTTTATACAACAAAATCCACATATTTTAAGGGTACAGTATTATGAGCTTTTGAAAAATCTGTACCTCCATGTAACCCCTATCTTAATCAAGATACGTTTCCCAGAAAGCTTTCTCATGCCATTCCTAGTGAAAACTCTGCCTCCCAAGCAACTACTGATATAATTTCTGTCACCACAGTTTAGTTTTTCTGTTCTAGAACTTCATATAAATGGAACAATTCAGGATTTACTCTTTTGTGATGCTTTTATGTCAAGTTTCTTTTGCATACATAATGTTTATGAGATTGATTGAAGTTGTTGCATGTATTAGTAGTTCTCTCATGTTTGTTGCTGACTCATATTTCATTGTATAAATATACCACATTCTCTTATTGACAGACTTCGAATTGTTTCTATATTTTGGCTGTTACGAATAAAAATATTATGAGCATTCTTCTACCAGTCTTTTTATGAATACATATTGACATTTCTCTAGGGTAAATACACAGATGTTTCCACTAGAAAAGGGAGATGTAGCGTAGATGTATGCTCAACTCTCTAAGAAACTGCCGAACTCTTTTCCAAAGTGTTGTATACTTTTGCACTCCAATGAGCTGTATAAGAGAGTTCCAGTTACTTCACATCTTTACCAATGCTTGGCATTGTCTTTATTTTTAATTTTACCCATTCTAATGTGTGAAGTGCCATCTTCTTGGAGTTAATTACACTATTATTTTTAAGCCCTTTTAGTTCCCCATGTAACCCTAACGTCCATGTAGGTGAGCTGGGGCATAGGGGTTGTGGACAGATACATTTATCTCTTTGGTCTTCAGGGTCTTCAGGCCCAGAACAGCCAGATACCCTAGACTGGTCACTTGAATTTCTAAGGGTATCATTCATTTACCTCAAAGTGCCATACAAATAGCATGGTCAGTGTATGCCATGCAAAAAAGCCTGGGAAGCACTTTAAAACATACTTGCCCTGTTCTGCTTGTTTCAGTCAGCATCTCTTGCCACTTAAGTGTTAAT
Source organism: Macaca fascicularis (assembly GCF_037993035.2). NCBI lineage: Eukaryota > Metazoa > Chordata > Mammalia > Primates > Cercopithecidae > Macaca > Macaca fascicularis. Next base: position 157,640,772 of record NC_088377.1, read on the forward strand.
TCTCTTCCTTTCACTTGTATTGCTCTTTTCTCTCTTTGTTCTGGGAGCAATGGAGGGAGGATCAAAGGCCCCTGTGGAGCAGGCAGATTCAGCAAAGATTTGATTGTGGACTTAAAAAATAATCCCAGCCAGGCACAGTGGCTCCTGTAATCCCAACATTTGGGAGGACAAGGCGGGCTGATCACCTGAGGCCAGGAGTTCAGACCAGTCTGGCCAACATGGTGAAACTCTGTCTCAACCAAAAAATACAAAAATTATCCCAGCGTGGTGGCGTGTGCCTGTAATCCCAGCTACTTGGGATGCTGAGACAGGAGAATCTCTTGAATCGGGGAGGCAGAGGTTGCAGTGAGCCAACATCATACCACTGCACTGCGGCCTGGGTGACAGAGCCAGACTCCATCTCAAAAAAATAAATAAATAAATAAATAAAAGTCTCAGAATGGGTCTACTACATCCTAAGATCCTGACATTAAGTATATTACATGACTTACACATGGCATAAAACATGAAATCTGGCAAAAGTCATGCAACTTTCCATCAGAATCACCTAAAATCACTGTTCTCAAGAATGTCCATAAAATAATCAATTTAGAGAATCTTCTTCCTCTCATTTTTATTTCATACATTTTATGCTTACAAAATGTACATTTGGGGAAGATGTGCCCTGTGGTTTCCCCAGCTTATCCACATATCCCTCTCCCCACATACTATCATGTGTTGTCACCCACCAGTTACAGAATCTTGGAAGTTGATTTACTTTATATTCACTATGTTTGGGGGAATCTTCTTTGGAAGCATTTTGTGCTGGGTCCTTGTTTTTAAAATTTTTAATTTAATTTAATTTCAAGTTCTGGGATACATGTGCAGGATGTGCAGGTTTGTTACATAGGTAAATTTGTGCCATGGTGGTTTGCTGCACCTATCAACCCATCACCTAGGTATCAAGCTCCACATGCATTAGCTATTTATCCTGATACTCTCCCTCCCCCAACCCTCCCCCAACAGGCCTTGGTGTGTGTTGTTCCCTCCGGTGTCCATGTGTTCTTATTGTTCAGCTCCCACTTATAAGTGAGAACATGAGGTTTTTGGTTTTCTTTTCCTGTATTAGTATGCTGAGGATAATGGCTTCTAGCTCCATTCATGTCCCTGCAAAGGACATAATCTCATTACTTTTTATAGCTGCATAATATTCCATGGTGCATATGTACCACATTTTCTTTATTCAGTCTATCACTGGTGGGCCTTTGGGTTGATTCCATATCTTTGCTATTGTAAATAGTGCTGCAGTGAACATACACACGCATGTATTTTTGTAATAGAATGATTTATATTCTTTGGATATATATACCCAGTAATGGGATTGCTGAGTCAAATGGTATTTCTGGTTCCAGATCTTTGGGGAATTGCCACACTCTCCTCCACAATGGTTGAACTAGTTTACATTCCCATCAACAGTGAAAAAGTGTTTCTATTTCTCCACGGCCTCGCCAGCATCTGTAGTTTCTTCACTTTTTAATAATCACCATTGTGACTGGAATGAGATGGTGTCTCATTCTGGTTTTGATTTGCATTTCTCTAATGACCAGTAATGTTGAGCTTTTTTTTCATATGTTTGTTGGCCACATAAATGCCTTCTTTTTAGAAGTGTCTCTTCATGTCCTTTGCCCATTTTTTGATGGGGTTGTTTCTTTCTTGAAAATTTGTTTAAGTTCTTTGTAGATTCTGGATATTAGACCTTTGTCAGAAAGATAGATTGCAAAAATTTTTTCCCATTCTCCCATTTCTGTTCACTCTGATGATAGTTTCTTTTGCTGTGCAGAAGTGCTTTAGTTTAACTAGATTCCATTTGTCAATTTTTGCATTTGTTGCAATTGCTTTTGATGTTTTTGTCATGAAATATTTGCCCGTGCCTATGTCCTAAATAGTATTGCCTAGATTTTCTTCTAGGGTTTTTACAGTTTTGGGTTTTACATTTAAGTCTTTAATCCATCTTGGCCTAATTTTTGTATAATGTGTAAGGAAGGGGTCCAGTTTCAATTTCGTGCCTATGGCTAGCCAGTTTTGCTGGTCCTTTTTTTAATCTTTGATATGCATAAACCTATCATAGTAACTTTGAATCAATAATTGCCTTGTGACAACTTGACTCACATTACCTGTGGCATTGCTGGAGGCACATTTGGTGTAAAGTGATTAGAATGGGTGACGCATTTGTTCCTGGAGAAAGAATTTTCGTTATCGTGAACCATTAAGCAAAAATAGATCGGATGTTTCTGTGGAATTGTCAGATGAGATATAGTTTTCCACAATGGAGAAAATTTGCTTCAAGCCAATTTGAAGTGTTTCCTAAGATTTTTAAAAAAAATATTGAAATGAAATTCACATGACTTAAAATTAACTATTTTAAAGTGACAATTTAGTGATATTTAGTACATTCATAATGTTATGCAATCTATCTATTCCCAAAACACTCCAAAGGAAAACCCTACATCCATTAAGTAATTTTCTCCCTCTCCAGGCCCAGAAAATCTTCATTCTGTCTCTATGGATGTACCCATTTTGAATTTTTATATAAATGGGATCATACAATATGTCATTTTTTGTGTCTGGCTTAATGGTTCATGTCTAGGATAATGTTTTGAAGGTGTATTCACATTATAACAAGTATCAGTACTTCATTCTTTTTAATAGCTAAATAATACTCCATTGTATGCATATGCCATAACTGTTTATCAACATATCCACCAATAGTCGTTTGGGTTATCCCCACAATGAATGAACCTTTTCACATTCCCACCAGCAACGTAAAGAGTTCCAGTTCCCTCATATCCTTTGTCAATACTTGTGATTTTCTAGTGTTTGTTTTGTTTTGTTTTGTTTTATTATTATTGCCATTTCAACAGTTGTAAAGTGGTACCTCATCATGGTTTTGATTTACATTCTCCTGGTAACTAATGATGCGGAGCATCTTCTCATGGGTTTGTTAGCCTTTGTACAGATGGTCCTTGACTTATGATGGCTTGACTTAAAGTTTTTCATCTTTATGATGGTGAAAATGAAACACACATTCAGTAGAAACTGTACATCAGATTTTGAATTGTGATATGTTCCTGAGCTAGCCATATGAGTATGACCCTCCCTCACAATGCTAGGCAGCAGCAGCAAGCCAGAACTCTCAGTCAGCCATGTGATCATGAAGGTAAACAACTGCTACCCTATGGTGTGCTGTGTTGCCAAATAATTGTGCCCAACTGTAGGATAACGTAAGTGTTCTGAGCATGTTTAAGGTAGGCTAGGCTAAGCTATGATGTTTGATAAGTAACATGTATTGGATGATTTTTCAGTTACAATGAGTTTATTGGGATGTAACCCCACCATAAGCTGAGGATCATCAGTTTCCTTGGGGAAATGTCTATTCAAGTCCTTTGCCCGTTTTTAAATTGTGCTGTCTTTTTGTTGTGGAGTTATAAGAGTTCCTTGTATATTCTGGATGCTAGACCCTTTTCAGATATATGATTGTCAAATATTGTTTTCTCACTTTATAAGTTGTCTTTTCTCTTTTTGGATATCTTTTGATACATGAACATTTTTCAGTTTATCTATTTTTTTCTTTTGTTGACTGTGCCTCTGGTGTCATGTGTAAGAATCCATTGCCAAATCTAAAGGCACAAAGAGTTACCCCTATGTTTTCCTCTAAGAATTTTTTTTTTTTTTTTGAGATGGAGTTTTGCTTTTGTTGCCTATGCTGGAGTAGAGTGGTACGATCTTGGCTCACCACAACTTCCACCTCCTGGGTTCAAGCAATTCTCCTGCCTCCCAAATAACTAGGATTACAGGCACGGACCACCAGGCCTGGCTAATTATGTGTGTGTGTGTGTGTGTGTGTGTGTATGTATGTGTGTGTGTGTATATATATATATAGAGAGAGAGAGAGAGAGAGAGAGACACGGAGTCTTGCACTGTCACCCAGGCTGGAGTGCAGTGGAGCGATCTCTGTTCACTGCAAGCTCCGCCTCCTGGGTTCATGCTATTCCCCTGCCTCAGCCTCCTGAGTAACTGGGACTACAGGCGCCTGCCACCATGCCTGGCTAATTTTTTGTATTTTTAGTAGAGACAGGGTTTCACCGTGTTAACCAGGATGTTCTCGATCTCCTGGCCTCGTGATCCTCCCGCCTTGGCCTCCCAAAGTGCTGGGATTACAGGTGTGAGCCACTGCACCCAGCCTAATTTTGTATTTTTAGTAGAGACGGGGCTTCTCCATGTTGGTCAGGCAAGAATTTTATGGTTTTGGTTCTTCCATTTAGGTTAGTGACCTATTTAGAGTTAAGTCATAAGAAAACACTCCAAAAGGTATTTATTGTGCTAAGATGATAACAATATGGGGATTTATTTTTTCTTCTTTTCCAAAACTTAAGTAATGTACACATATTAATTTTTTTAAAAAACAAAAATTCAAAGTAAATTTTAAAATAATATTGTAAAGCATATTTTTATAGCTAGACAGACAAATATGCAAAATTTTGTATGCCCTTTCTGCTTTTTATGCAACATCTTCGCTATTCTTCAATGTCTAATACTTCCTATGTGAAACAAGAGTCATAATTGCAAAGCACTCCACACCTGTAGGATATTGGTGTTTTATGATATCTCTAAACTCCTATGGTTTTTCCAGCTCTTGCTCCAAGGCCCTTACGAAGCCCAATAACACCTCTTATCCTTAAGCTGCATGATATTCCCTGGAATCTCTATTATTTCCTCATGTTTACAGCAAAATGACTTCAGCAGTTTCAGTTGTTTGGCATGAAAAGTTTCCTGACAAAGACAGAGAACAAAGATCTCTAGTGATGAAAAACGATCAATTTGCTGCTACTGTATGAAGGACTCAAAAGACACAGCAGAGAAACCTGTCATGTCCTAAAGAGGTGGTTAAGAAAGTCATCACCAAAAGCCATTGCAGCTGCATCCTTGATTTAAGTTATAGAAGGATAAATCAGTTAACAGTAATTTTAGTTATAAGGACAGCTAATTCTGGAAATTATCTGTGAGAAACTTCACCCCTCTTTTCTTCTGCGAGTAGCCAGTTAGTTTATGCCTTTAAAGGAAAACATATGCCTTACAGGTCAGAGAGATAAGTAATACTCTTCAAGTACCAAAGTTAATCAGAACAATTCATTATTCAAATGCTCATATTTACTTACATTTTCAAATAGATGTTATTATTCTCAGTTTATAGGTGAGGGCACTGAAGCTCAGAGAACTATTTTGCTTGAGATCTCAGACCTATTAAGTGTGAATACTAAACTAAAGCCCTAGGATTTTGATTCTAAGTTAGTGGTGGTCCCACCCTTCCAGAGCTACTTCTTTAAGACGAGAATACAGGGCATGCTGATCTCAGTGGAGGCTAGTCTTACGAATACAGTCAGCTAAAGAATGTGCCAAGGGGTTTAAGGCAGCATTCCCTACACCAAAACATGCCTCTCACTGCCTAATACCATTTCTTCATCCTTTGACTCAGGTCAGGAGCAATTTAACTGAGGCGAAAGAAATAACATTTGCCTTTATCAGTGATGGATATCAACATCATGAAGCTTTTTTACCACACTTATGTCTACATCCCTATATGACCCTTGCCCCCACAAATCCAGATTCCGTATATCTGAGGTAGGACTAGCACATGTGTATATTGAAAAAATTCCCTGGAGGATTCTGAAGTACTGTTCTAATTTAAGAACGGCCTCATGAACATTTCTTGATAGATAGCGAAAGCAAATAGACATGGAGCAAATTTTATTTTTCCTTTAAAATAAATGTATAATCAACCCTGTGTCAGGCACTATATCAGGCCGTGGGAACATGTTAATGAACAACTCAGGTACGGCCATTGCTTTCATGAAACTTATATCTCATTTCGTTGCAGTGTAACAATTAATTCTATTCCATCCATAAGAGCATCAAGTATTAAAAAATAATAGGAGAGATGACAAAAAGGAAAACAAAGATAAATCATCCATACTTTAAATTTTAGGAAAGTTAACAGTCATTAAAAAGAAGCAAAATAAATATTAAGGCTTGAGAAATAGAGATATATTGATGTTAAAAAGTAAAGTCATGCATTACCTAATGACAGGAGTATGTTCTGAGAAATGTATCCTTAGGTGATTTCATCGTGTGATCATAGACTGCAATAACACAAACCTAGATGGGTTAGCCTACTACACACCTAGGCTATATGGTATAGCCTGTTGCTCCCAGACTACAAACCTGTACAGCATGTTATTGCACTGAATACTGTAGGCAATTGTGAAAAAATGGTATTTGTGTATCTAAAATATATAAAGATAGAAAAGGTACAGTAAAAATATGGTTTAAAAGAAAAAAAAAGGTACACCCGTATAGGGCAGCTCCATCATAATCTTATAGGACCACCATCATACGTGTAGTTCCTCTTTGATTGAAACGTCATTATGCAGTTTGTGACTGCAATAGTCTAGCTAAATCCAGCTTATCCAAGCAGTAACTCAACAGACTTGTAGTAACCTATTCTAGATATTATTAAAACGCAAACACTGGGTCAGGTGCGGTGTCTCACACCTGTAATCCCAGCACTTTGGAAGGCCGAGGCCGGCGGATCACGAGGTCAGGAGATCAAGACCATCCTGGCTAACACAGTGAAACCCCGTCTCTACTAAAACTACAAAACATTAGCCAAGCGTGGTGGCGGGTGCCTGTAGTCCCAGCTACTCGGGAGGCTGAGGCAGGAGAATGGCGTGAACCCGGGAGGCAGAGCTTGCAGTGAACCTAGATTGCTCCACTGCACTTCAGCCTGGGCAACAGAGCGAGACTCCATCCGAAAACCAAAAATAAATAAATAAATAAATTTTTAAAAAAATTAAAAATAAAAAAATAAAACACAAACACTGGAGAGAAGAAGCTTAGAATAAGGCAGGAAAGCATAATGATATAAAATTAAGTAAAGTAATATTTAGATTGCTCAGAGGGAATAAACATCTTGTGAGAAAAAAATTAATGTGGTTCTTAAAAAAATTTCTGTACCTCTTAGACAATGGGTAATTATCATGAAATACTACTAGTCAATAGCATAGAAAACTGGGCTAGACAGAGACCTAAGAGTTATACACCCATGATTAACTTTGATTGGAGAGAACCTTGCAATGTATGAGATCTGCTTTAATACTACTTCCTTTAATTCCATGTCTTCACCTTCCTGCCACCTCAGTTTCCACCATTTAATTTGGCACATGATGCCTCTCATAATCTGGTCTCTTTCTATCTCTCAGGTCTCACTACCCCAAATTCTCCACAGCCCTTACCCACTGTATGACCAGTGATCCGGTAGTGCCAAACTACTTCATAGTTTATCAAGTAAGCTATCATCTTTGATGGCCATTTGTTTTGCATATTTTCTTCCCTCTGGTTAGAACAGTCTTACCATTACCTTGAAAAAGAAATCAGACTATGTTAGTTTGCGAGGGCTGCCGTAATGAAATACCACAGGCTGGGTAACTGAACAGAAATTTATTTTCTCAGTTCTGGAGGCTAGAAGTCCAACATAAACAAGTCAGCACAGTTGATTTTTTCTATGGGGTCTCTTGTTGGCTTGTAAATGGCTGTTTTCCTGTGTTTTCACATCATATTTCCTCTGTCCATGTCTGTGTCCAAATTTCTTCTTATATGGACACCATTCATGTGAAATTAGGGCCTACCCTACTCACCTCATTTTAACTTATCTCTTTAAAGACTCTATCTCCAAATATAGTCACATTCAAGGTTACTGAAAGCTATGACTTCAATATATGAATTTAGGGGAGAGAGCAAAATTCAGATCATAACACAGGCAAATTATTACTGTCTATAATATAGCTTTATAGTAATTTCTTCTAAGAATTCTTCATCTTCAATCTTTCCATCTCAGTCTGGGTTAGGTGTCCTTCCTCAGAACTTCCAAAGCAGTACATGTATTCCTCTATCACATTAAAATATATGTTTCTTCACTCTGCTTTAAGATGTGACTTTCTGTTCCTTATCCCAGCACCTATCCCTGTGCCTCACATATGGTAAGTGTGCCATACTCTTTGTACCTTGAAGTATAAGCCCTCTAGCCTGGCTGTATTGTGATAGTATTTCATTGCCTAGGAAATATAGAATTAGAAAACTTAGAGAATTAGTGTCTTTTTGTAATGTTGACTTTAAGAGATATCTATATAGAAATACGTAGCAAGTGGAAATACAGGCATGAAACTCAGTGGAGAAAACCATGCTGAAAGTATGATTTGGTGAGTGGGTATGATCATTCAGGGAAAATTTATAAATGAGGATAGCACAGAAAAATCTTTAAGGAATAACAGATTTTTTTAAAGGGCAGGAGAAAGAATAAATAGAAAGGTCAGACAAGCAAAAGGAGGCTAAGAGAGAATAGTTTCTCTTTCCATTTATACTATTTTCCATACTAGCCTCCTACTTTGTAGTGAGCTGTTTATCCTTCATATTGCCACCAGGGGTCTCTGCAATGCCTGATGGAGCTCTCAACAAGTATCTTATAGCTGTCTTTACAAGGGCTTTTCCAACAACAACATTCCTAGAGCAAGAAGACCAGATAGATGCCTCCAAACAGTGTTAGATACGCTTGATTGAGCTGAAGTTCAGAGGAGTCCTTCAAGTTACTCTTGGTCTGTAGTTTGCTGATCACCAGGTCGTCTCTTGTATTGGCAACTTTCTCACACAGTGAATCACTGAGACATACTCTCCTTATCACAAGAATTGAGACTGGTTGTTCACCTAGGACACAATGGAACTCAATATATAGATTGCATAAGGTTTGAGGAACCCCCAGAGCAGACTGAAAAGAACTGGATGTTCTGAAGAAAAAAAATTAAGTCATGTAATAGTGACTCTATTATTTTGATTCTAGAAATTATCTTTCCATCTTCAAAAAAAAAAAAGAGAGAGAAAAATGTTCTACAAGTCCATCTCCTAGAATAAAAAGAAATAGGATTAGGCTGAATAAAATTGACATTTATTTCTTAAACGTTTTCCTTTTTCTAATTATTCCAGCAGACAACTGCAATTAAGTTATATATATATATATATATATATATATATATATATATATATATATATATGTACTTTTGTATTCGATGTTTAAAATTTTCACTAACATGAAAACGTTTAGTACAGAAAAGTAGAAATTGAACAATATTACTCTTATACCTCCTACCTCATTAATATTTTGCATATTTGTTTCTTCTGTATATGTTTTGTCCTGAGCCATTATAAAATAAATTACAAACATTATACTTCAAACTAATCACTTTAGCATACATTTCCAGTAAATAAGTGTTCTCTTTCCTATTAACAGTGCTGTTATCGCATCTGACAAATTTAAAGAAATTCTTAATGTTATATATTTACCAGACCACATTTAAATATTGCCACTTGTCTCCACAAAATGTTTTATAGGATTTTTAAAATAAATTTTTAAACCAAGATTTAGTCAAATACCATGCATTGTCTTTGACTGTTATCTTTTCATCTAAAGCAATTTCCATTCCCTTTTCTTTTTTCCTCCATGATACAGACTTAGCAATGAGACCAAATTGTCTTGCAGAATTTTACATAATCTTGATTTGTCTGTTCTTTGTGGTATCCTTTAAATTGATCCTGTATCACCTGTATTTCCTATAAATTGGAGGTTAAAACTGTAGGCTGAATTAAATTCCAATTAAGCATTTTGAACAAGAATATTCCATGGGTGATGCTGTGTATAACATTGTGTATCACATTAAAAGGCACATAATGTTTGATATCCCATTATTAGTGAAATCCCTGTAGGACTTCTTTTTTCTGTTTTTTTTTTTTTAATTTCTTGTTTTTATTGACATAATAATTGTACATATCTATGGGGTACAGGGTGACATTTTGATATATACATTGTGTAAAAATCAAATCAGGGTATTTGGCATCTCCACAGCCTCATTCATTTATCATTTCTGTGTAGTGAAAAAGTTCAAAATTCTCTCTTTCAGCTACTTTTAAATATACAGTAAAATATTGTTAACCGTAGTCACCCTACTGTGCAATAGAACAGACTTATTCCTCCTATCTAACTGTAACTTTATACTCATTGACCAATCTGTCTCTGTGCTCCTGTCACCTTCCCTCCTGGCCTCTGTTAATCACCATTCTACTCTCCACTTCTATGAGACCAACTTCTTTAGATTCCACATATGAGTGAGATGATAGGGTATTTTTGTTTTTGTGCCTGGTTTATTTTATTTAATGTCCTCCAGGTTCTTCTATGTTGCCACAAATGACAGAATGCTATTCTTTTTTTGTGGCTGAATAATGTTTCAGTTTGTGTGTGTGTGTGTGTGTGTGTGTGTGTGTGTGTGTGTGTATGTGTATACACACCACAATTTATTTATCCATTCAACCATTCATGGACATTTAGGTTGATTCCATGTCTTCGTTATTGAGAATAGCACTGCAATATACATGGGAATGTAGATAATCTCTTTGACATGCTGATTTCATTTCCTTTGAAGATACACCATGTGGTGGGATTGCTGGATCATATGGTAGTTGTAATTTTAATTTTTAAAGAACTCTTCATACTGTTTTCTGTGATGGATGCACTATTCCCAACAACAATGTGTAGGAGTCACCTTTCACCACATCCACAATAGCATTTGTTACTTTTTGTCTTTTTGATAATAGCTATTCTAACAGGAGTAAGGTGATACCTCATTGTGGTTTTGATGTGCTTTTCCCTGATGATTACTAATGTTAATCATTTTTTCATATACGTGTTGGCCTTTGTATGTCTTCTTGTGAGAAATATCTATTCAGGTCTTTTGCCCATTTCTTAATTGTATTTTTAAATTATTTTGTTGTTGTTTTGCTGTTGAGTTTTTTGAGTTCCTTCTATATTGATATTAACCTTTTGTCAGATGCATAGTTTGCGCATATTTCATCTCATTCTGTTGATTGTCTCTTCAATCTTTTGTTTCCTTTTCTGTGCAAAAACCTTCTAGTTTTATGTAATCCCATTTGTCTATTTTGGCTTTTGTTGCCTATGCTTTTGGGGTCTTACCCCAAAATTCCCTGCCTTAACCAGTGTCATGTTTCCCCATGTTTTCCCATGTTTTCTCCTAGTAGTTTTATCACTTTTGGTCCCTTACTTAAGTCTTTAATCCATTCTGAATTGATTTTTTATATGTATAGTGAAAGATCAGGGTCTCGCTTTATTCTCCTGCATGTGGATATCCAATTTTTTTCAGCACAATTTATTGAAGATACTGACCTTTCCCCATTGTGTGTTTTTGACACTTTTGTTGAAAGTCAGTTAGCTGTAAGTGCATAGATTTATTTCTTCTTCTCTATTCTGTTCCAGTAGTTTGTGTGTGTCTATTTTTACACCAGTACCATGCTGTTTTAGTTACTATCATTTTGTAGTATAGTGTGAAGTCAAATCATATGATGCTTCAACCTTTGGTATTTTTGCTCAAGATTGCTTTCATTATTCAGGGTCTTTTGTGGTTTCCTATAAATTTTAAGATTGTTTTTTCTATTTCTGTGAAGAACCACTGACCTACCAAAATGTAATATAACACAATTGTCTTTTCTAAGCCACCAAACTTGCACTGATCTGTTAACAGCAGCAATAGAGAACTAATATATCTACGTAAAGTTATTTATTTATCAAGGATTAAGTGTGTGTGCACATGTGTGTATGTGTGTTTTACATCATTCATGTTCCAAACCAGATATTTGTGTTCTATTGAACTATAAACAAAATCCATGTCCTGTCAACATCTAAATAGTTACACCATGGAATTATGTTTTTCTAATTTTTATGTCATAGAATTGGAATTTTCTAGTTTCTCAAACACTCTGTGTTGTCTATCAAACTTACGGCTTTACTGTATGAAAACAGCAACATAGAGTATCCCAGAAAGTACTGATTTCTGGAAAGTATTATCACTCTCAGATAAAAATGTTGCTTATATGGAAATTTTTCAGCATTGTCTAGAAAGCGTTGGAATCTTTATAAATGTTACTTTACACCTTTCTATCCTCTACTTTTTCCGAGTAGAAAAATGATGGGCTTTATCACATAGCCAAAGAAATCCTAAGCAGAAAGAACAAAGGTGGAGGCATCACACTACTCAACTTCAAACTTTACTATAAGGCTACTGTAACCAAACATCATGGTATTGTCATGGGATCCTTGGGGTGTCTCTTCACCAACCAGAAACCTCTGTGGCCAGTGGCGCCTTCTACCTGAGTATTGCTCACACCTGCTGTACTCATTCTGTCCACTCAGTCGGGCCAGCTTCACTTGGCTCACACTACCAGCCCAGATTCCACACCTGCCAAGGACAAGCCAGGCATGGACCAGTGAAGGGTGTGTGAGTGAGTGAGCGCAGGGGTCAGCCACTGCACACAGCCAGGCACTCTGGCAGCTCCAGATGCCAGCACAGGTGCTGGCTCTGTGCAAAGCTGCGACTGGACCAGATGCACTGCAGGCAGCTTCTGCTGTGGGCACCCACACCTGGATGAGGGAGATGCAGTGGCACCTGGAAATTTGAAGATGCCAGGAACCACAGAGCCCCAAAGAGGGTGTCACAGCCCTGGCTCTGGGAGCCCCTAGGTCTAGGCTCCCCGAAGGGTTGCAGCTCTTCTCTCCTCATCACCCACAACATGGTGAGCCTGGGGGCATGTTTCAGCCCTGTTTGTGCTACAGCTCTTTCAGTTCTGCCATTCAGTGGGTCCAGAATTCCCATCCTGCTTCCAGAAAGAATGAGGTACATAGACAACTGGAGGGTGAGCAAGGCAGTGAGGAGCTTCATTGAGCAACAGAACAGCTCTCAGGGGACCTGAAATAGGTAGCTCCTTTCCACAGGCAGGTCATCCAGACATGTGGAGACTCATAGTGTGTAGCTCCTTTCCACAGCTGGTAGTCCTGATGTCTGTGTGAGTCTGGCTGGGGTTTTTATGGTCTCAGAAGGGAGGAAATGTATGCTGATTGGTCCATGGGTGGCCATGGATGGGCCTGGAAAAAGCACCATAAGTTCTCACTCCAGGCTGAGGACTCCACCTGAAACTGACAGTCCAGCCCCCAGGCTTCAGGCCCTGGCTTGAAGGTGGGGTTTCACTAGGGACCCGCCCCTTTCTGCCCAGGAGCTTTTCTGCCTCCTGCCACCAACAACATGTCATCCATGGCCCCCAGGCTGTTCCTACTGAGGAGCACCTGAAGGCCTGTGCTGAGCTTCCCTCAGTGCCTATTGGCCTCCCTCCCATGCTCATTGGCACCCAAAGTCCAGAGGAGGCCCAGGTAGCAGGGTGCTGGCGTGTCAGTGCCACCCCAAGTGTGTGCACACCCGGCCTGGTTGCAACAACTCCCGGGCTCAGCCACAACTATGCTACACCCTGGAGTGGGTGCTGGGAGTTGGGAGAGGCCAGGCACTTGGAGCAGGCACTTTCCAGCCTGTGGGAGCAAGGAGCTTTCTGGGCCCCCAAGAGCACAGGGATGCCCAGTTGGATGGCTGCAACTGTGCCTAGGAGCGTGGGGCTCCTGACGGGCTGACTCAGTAAAGGGCAGGGCTCCCACCTGTTCTGCACCCCCACTGTGCCTCCACCACTGCATCCAGTGTCTTCCCAGTGGCCACTCCATGGTTAGTATCCTATTTAAAGCTGTTGTTATCATCCCGCTAATACTATGTAAGTTTGTTACATCTTTGTAGAAATGTAGCCATTTCTCGATAATAAATTTCCAACAATATTTTTATTTACACTTTCTTCCTAAACTGTAGCCTCACTGCTTGCTATTATTCTTCTTGCCCCTTATCTTTACTTTCTTCAAGTAGCCTATGTTTGTATTAGTAAAAATGATGGAGTAAACGCCTTTAAAAATTACCTCCTTGAGAAAAGCAATAATATTGGCAAAAATTATCAAAACCAACTTTTTTAGAACTCTGAAAATTAACCAAATGCTTGAAGCACTAAAGGGATAATTTATTTAAGAAAAACTTTAATTTTGTTATGAACAGCAAGATTTGTGGCATTTTAACTTGTCCTATTCCCAGCCTTCTCCCAGCTCCATGGTAGCCTTAAAAATCAACAGCTCATAATTACTGTGAAAATCTACAGTGTGTCAACTCTTTCAAAAATAAATGGAGATGGACCTCTTCAAAGATATGATGCATAAAGTTGTTATTATTTGACCTCTCTGGTGGTTCTCTGGAAGACTCACTCACAAGGCTGTCTTTATTTGATCTTACTCAGCCTACTCACTGGAAACAGCCTTTCTCTTAGGGCATTTGTTGAAAACAATCAGAGATAATTGCTGAACATGCTCGTGGTCCACAGAGATAGAAAACAGTTGGGGCAAATGATAGACTAACCTGTAAACTTAAAAGGAGAAGCTTGGGAATTAGATACCCATAATTGGCTTTGAAAAGCTCTGCCATGTCACTGGGAATGTAGAAGGCCATACATATGCATAGTGCTATGTGTCTTCCCAGGGCCACCAGAGAAGGCCCTAAGATTTCCTAGTGGCTAACATGAGGCTCTGTGCAAGTAGGTAATGAAAGCTATAGCAGACTTGGTAAGTGCCCGACTGAGTGTTGAAGGGATGCCCCATCACACACAGAATTCCTCAACAAACACTGGAAGACTTATGGGTTTCAAGAATCTAATGAAGTATTTGTCCAATCACTAGCTGATCCCTAAGATAACCAAGCAGAGACTTCAGTGTTCACACATAACAAAGAGTATAGAATTTACAGAATTAGTTCAGAAAAGTCACTAAATAAACAATGAAAACAACAAACAGCAACAACAAAATGTTTTGGGGGAGGGGGATATCTGATTTTCAGATTGGTCATATTATATTATTTAAAATCTAGTTTTCAACCAAAAATTATGAGACATAAAAAGCAATAAGGGGGAATAGCCCATCCACAGGGGAGAAAAAGCAGTTTATAAAAATTGCCTTTAAGGAAGTACAGATGTTCCGCTTACTGGAGAATCTCTTTAAATAATCTATTTTAAATATGTAAAAGAACTAAAGAATATTATGTTTTAAGAAGTAAAACAAAACATGAAGACAGTGTCTCACCAAATAGAAAATATCAATAAATTTATAGAAATTATTTAAAAAAAAAAGAACAGAGAGAAAGAGACAGAGACTTGGAGTTGACAAGTACAATGACTAAAACATAAAATTTACTAGAGGGGTTGAAGAGCAGACTTCAAGAGGTAGACGAGTCAGGTACTTTGAATGTAAGAAAACTGAAATTACCCAGTCTGAAAAACAGAAAGAAAAACGAATTAAAAGGCCAGGCATGGTGGCTACACCTGTAATTCCAGCAATTTGGGAGGCCAAGGCAGGTGGATCATCAGGTCAGGAGTTTGAGACCAGCCTGATCAACATGGTGAAACCCTGTCTATACTAAAAATACAAAAAAATAGCTGGGCATGGTGGCATGCACCTGTAATCCCAGCTACCCATGAGGCTGAGGCAGGAGCATTGCTTGAATCTGTGAGGTAGAGGTTGCAGTGAGCCAGGAGTGCACCACTGTACTCCAGCCTGAGCGACAGAGCCAGACTCCATCCAAAAAAAAAAAAAAAAAGAATGAATAAATATAAACAGAGCTGCAAGGACCTCTAGGATAACATCATGTATAAAGTGTACACACAATAATCATCCCAGGAGAGGAGAGAAAAAAGGGGGCAGAAAGAATATTTGAAGAAGAAATGAATAAAAACTATCCAAATTTTAAGAAAAACATAAATTTACACATTCATAAAGACTAATGAACTCCAAGTAGGATAATCTCAAAGAAAGCCACACCTAAACAGATTATAATTAACCCATTGTAAGTTAAAAAGACAGAGAGACTCTTGAAAGCAGCAAAATAGGAAAGCAATTCATCATACACAGGCATCCTCAACAAGATAGAGCTGATTTCTCATTAGAAACTATGGAAGCCAGGAGGCAGTGTGATGATATACTTAAAGTGCTGAGAGAAAAAAACTGTTAGTGAAGAACTGTATATCTTGTAAAACTGTCTTTCAAAAATGAAGGAGTAAAATATTCCAAAATAAAGAAAAACTAAGATAACTTGTTGCCAGTAGACCTAGCCTAAAATAAATACTAAAGGAAGTCCTTCAGGCTGAAATGGAGGGATATATATAATAATTTGAATCCACATGAAGAAATAAAGAGGACTAGTAAGGAAAACACGTAAATATAAAAGTTAGTATAAATGGTTTTTTAATGCAACTCTTTTTATCTTCTGTCTGATATAAAGCAATAATTGCTACCTTTGTTGATAGATACAAAATGCAGAAACACAGAATTTGCAAGATAATAGTACCAAGGATGAGAGAGGAAATGGAGCTCTATAGAAGCAAAGTTTTTATTAATATATCCTATTGTAATTCAATTGATATTAACCCAAGCTAGAATGTCTTAAATTAAGATGTTAATTATAATCCCCGGGCTAAGAAAGTAGTTAAAAACCATATAGTAAAAGAAATAAAAATGGAATTTAAAATGGTACACTTGAAAATATCTATTTAAAACAAAAGAAGGCAGCAATGGAGGAATAGAAGAACAAAAAAGGTCTAAGGCATACAAAACCATCAAAAAATGGAAGACATAAAGCTCACCTTATCAGTAATTATATTAAATATAAATGGATTTAACACTCCAAATAAAAGGTAGAGATTGGCAGAATGCGTTTTTAAAATAACATGATCCAACTATATGCTGCCTACAGGAGACACTTTAGATTAAAAAGTATAAGTAGATTGGAGGTAAAAGGATGCAAAAGATACGCTATGCCAACTGTCACCAAAAGAGACTTGGAGTTGCTAGACTAATATCAGAAAAAAGATACTTTAAGATAAGAATATCTTTTTTTATCTAGGAACAAAAAGGACATTTTACAATGTTAAAAGGATTGATTTATCAGAAGTTGTAACAATTAAAACATATTCACATAACAACAGAGTGCAAGAATACACAAAATTTAAAATGACACAATTGAAGGGAGAAACAGACAATTCACTGGTAATTGTTGGATGTTTCAGTCTTCTATTTTCAATATTGGATATAACTAGACAGAAGATTGACAAGGAAATAGAAAACTTGACATTATGAACCAACCAGATGTAGCAGACATCTATAGCACACTCACCCCAACAACAAAATCCACATTATTTTCAGGTGCGCATGAAACATTCTCTAGCATAGGCCATATGTTAAGCCATACAACAAGTCTCAATAAATGTAAAAGGCTTGGAATCACACAAAATGTGTTCTCCAACTACAATGAAATGAAATTAGAAGCTGATAATACAAGGAAAATTGAAAAATCAAAATATGTGGAAATTTAACAACACATTTCTAAGTAATCAAGGGTTCCACCTAAGTAGGCATGGGATTGGTCAGTGTTAGTCCTATTGATGATTGTCAGTGATGAGCCTGAAGGCAAGAGCTGGTGTTAGGCAGGTCCTAGGAAGTGCTGCTGTGTTCAATTTTCAAATACTTCTTAGATCTGTTTTTGTAAACAAACAAACAAACAAACCTTTAATGGTGTCCCAGATAAAGTCTCAATCCCATTATAATCCAACCTATGAATCTGTTGATCCATTATTCATTATAACCTAACTCAACTGCCCAGCCAGGTAGATCCCTCAAAGTCTCATAATGCAGAATGTGCCTTCCCATCCTCTGTGCCTAGGCTATGCTTTTTTTCTTTTTTATTTTTTCATTTTGAGTACCTGCTCTCATGTCTCTCTGTTATCAAAACAATATATCACATGCATGTAATGTTTTACAAACTATAAAGCGATATATAAATATGAACTATATTTACTAGAATCCACACCCTGCAAGAACTAGTTTTTGTCCCCCTCCTTCCAGGAAAACTTACTAAACCCCTATAACCCACAGTGATTGCCTTTTTCTTTTCTATATTTTCTGCCTGCTTATCTTCCTTCAACCATTCTGAATGTTGTGTTAATCATTTCTTGGTTTTGTCACAGTATTTATTACAAGCTGTTTTACTTTGCCTGTTTTTTAACTTCACATAAAAGTAGTCATAACATATTCAGGCTTCTGTACTTTGTTCTTTCTTCTTTTCACAGGGTGCTGTTAGTTAATTTCAGTAGGTATTCTACACATACTGCAAAAAAAACAAAACAATACAAAACAATACACAATAAACTAAAAATCCCTGCTTCCTCCCATATTGCTGCCACTCTACGGACCCCTTTATTTTCTCCCCATAGATAGTCACTCATTAATTTATTTTGAATCTTTCCAATATGAGCAAATACAATTATATTTTTATGTTTCTCGATTTTTGATTTTTTAAAAATAAACATCTTGGCTGGGCGTGGTGGCTTATGCTTGTAATCCCAGCATTTTGAGAGGCCAAGGTGGGCAGATTATGAGGTCGGGAGTTTGAGACCAGCCTGGCCAACACAGTGAAACTCCGTCTCAACTAAAAACACAAAAATTAGCCAGGTGTGGTGGCGGGCACCTGTAATCCCAGCTACTCAGGAGGCTGAGGCAGGAGAATCACTTGAACCCAGGAAACAGAGGTTGCAGTGAGCCGAGATCGCACCATTGCACTCCAGCCTGGGTGACAGGGCGAGACTCTGTCTCAAAACAAACGAACAAAAAAACCAAATAAACAAACAAAAACAACACATCTTATCACATATAGATCTTTCCACATCCTTAACGCAAAGCACTTTCTCATTCTTTTTTATAACTACATAACATTCCATAACGTACATCTACTATAGTTTCTATGCCAGTCCTCTATTAATGGACATGACTATTCTCTAATATTTTACTAATACAATGTGCAGATCATAACATACGTCATTTCTTATGTGTGCATGTGTTTCTGTAGGATAAATCTCTGTGAGTGGGACTCCTGGGTCAAAGGTGAGATACATTTGTAATGTTGATAGACATTGCCAAATTATACTTCATAAAGAATATACTATTTTGTACTCATACCAATGATATACGGGTGCCTCTTTCCCTTCAGCATCACTAAACTTAATTTTTGCTAATTTAATAACTGAAAAATGCATCTGATTGTAGTTTAATTTAAATTCCCTTATTATGAAAGAAGTTGTGTATTTTTTCTTATATTTATAATTCATTTGACTTTTCTGTGAACTGGTTTTACAGTCCTTTGCACATTCTTCACTTAGATTATTGATACTTTAAAAAATAAATTCCTAGCATATTAATTCTGAATAATTATTTTCCCCTCTGGTTTGCCATTTGTCTTCTGACTTTGCTTATGATGGTTTTGTCACAAAAAAGATTGCTTAATGTAATCAGTTTTGTCAGTTTTAAAACAACTTCTGCATTTTGAATCAAAGTTAGAATGGAGTCTCCTAATATAATTTTATAAAGAAGTTCTCTTCTGTTCTCTTTTCTAGTACTTAATAATTTCATTCAAACATTTGAGTTTATATTGCTCTATGGTATAATGAATAGATCTAACTGTATCTTTTCTAAGTGGAATTGCCTGATTGCCCCAAACCAATATTGTATATAAGGTTCAATGTCAATGCATATAACTCTAGTTAATTCATTTTAAATGTTGAATTCCAAAGTGTGAATATAAATAATGTTTTTATCTTCTCTACCAATAATGAGTATTTTAATTTCTTCCAGTGTTTTGCCATTATGAATAGATCTGTTGCAAACATACATGTCTTATTTTTTAAGTCTGCAGCACTTACTCTCACTTATACCTTGCATTAATTTAATAACTGAGTTGCTATTTAACTATTTCCTACCATTTCATCATTCTTTTTTTAACTAGGATTTAATGAAAGGTCATCTTACATCTTTGGACTACATGCCATATTGACTAGGAGAGGAATAAGCTCTCAGTGGGAAATGAATTGAATTGAGGTGAATTAACTTGAATAGAATTAGTAGCCTGCTGTGGGCAGAGAAATGTAATATAAAATTAACTATTTCCTAATAATTCACCAAAACCAGAAAAAATGGGATGAAGTAAATTGTGCACATATTTTCACCATATTATTTTTTAAGATTACAGAGAGATTAAATCTTAACCAGTAGCAAAGAAACCAATTAATTAATTCATCTGCCTTTGATACCTATAATTTCTCATGTGTATAGGAACACTGATGCAGTTTCTGTGACCTATCAAAAGCAGATGAAATATGACGGAAAATTTGTTGCACAATTTACTTTTCACTGATCCAAAAAGAACGTGTTGTCCTTATTTGGCATATTTTTCACATTGTTATTTTGACTAATCTATTTGTTTAAATGATAGGCGTCTTGAAGTTACTACATCCTGTTATGGTAGAAGCAAACGTTATGTCTTTCAGAATGCATTCCAGGCTAGGTTTCTATCCAGGGATTAAAAGCCTGAGTTTTAAGTGAACAAAATCTATATCTCTTTCAGAACTATAATCGATTTTCCTCCTTACCCAGCTATCACAGCAAGTGCTATACTAAAATAGTCACCAATAGGCTTGTGCTATCCCTTTTTAGGGATGATTCAACTTATGAAAAATAAATTAGTAGCTTTTGTTCACACTGAGGCTTACCAGAGACTCATATTTATATTACAGTTAAGAGGCAATCTGACAATGACAACATTTCCATTAACCATAACATACTGAGCTCTTGGGAAATGGTACACCCAAGGGAAAGCAGTTTTAAAAATGAGATCTTGTGTAAATGTTTAAAGAAAATGTATTAAATGATAATTTAATAGAATTTTTTATTAAGTAAAATTATTTAGTAGTAATAACCCATTAAGACAACATATTGTGTTGTAATTTATACAGAAGTTGTTTAAATTTGCATGGTGCTTATGGTCCTTTGATAATACAATGTTTCCACTGCTATTTTGATTGCTGAGTAACACTTTGAAAAGCCCTGACTGCTTATTCCTAAAAGGTAATCTTTCTAATCATTCTACCCAGGGAGCATGCTGCCATAGAGAATCATTCCACAAATACCACTCAGTACTCACTGTGTTTGCCCACAAGGAATTATTTGTTTTAAAAATGATGTGAAATTCTCCATTCTGAGACACATAGGAATTCCTAGCCAATTACCTCAATAAACTCCAATGCTATGATGCCTCACATTTCTATTTCACAATCCCATCTTTTATTCAGATTTTCTTGGTTTGCTGAGGAAAAGAGCAAGCATATGTCTAACATTATTGTTAATACTTAACATTCATTCATGAGAAAAACAGTCTATATCTTTCCTTTCTGCTTTTTACATCATTTCTAAATTTATTCAACAATTTAAAAGGGATTATTCTCTGCTCTGGATTTCTGCTTAAACTAAATCTTACTGTAATTTGGTGGAATAGTATGGAGTTTTTTTCAATAAAAAAAAAATGTTTCTAGAGTAGAAAATGAGTTTTTTGTACCAGCATTTGCCTTAAGATTATAAAGGGCAGCAGCGGGTAATGATACCTCATGACTCTTTAGTTTAATGAGAAGAGAAAACTCAGTTGATCACAGATCATTCCTAGGGTTTTTCAAACCTCAATTTGTAAAGACCAGGCCTCTTTTGTCTGGTTATGGAAGATGTGACCTGGAACTGTCTGTAGCTATGTTCCCTATGACATGGAAAAACTCTTCTAAGAGAATGAATCTGGAGTGCTGCAAGAAACAGAGAAAGAGAGTATTCTAATGGTGTTCAAATCTCTTTTTAGTGATCCTTAAAGGTAGTTCCAACTACCCTTCTCTCACTGTTACATAAAGCCAATAAAACCCCAACTGGCTTAAACTAGTTCAAATTATGTCCCTGTCATATGCAACTAGATAACAGCAAGACATTTAGGTATTATACCTAAAAGTGGGGTTTTACAAAGTAAAAACCATAAAATGTGGTTCTATTCGAGGTGGGAGACCATGAGGAGATAGCAATCCTTTGAAAATGGTATCAAGGGAGTTGGTTAAATCTGTTTCCAGTTTTCTCTTAGGACATAGGCCATATACACAAAAGCTGTTACTGAAGAGGACTTCATAGCAAATGTCAGGGTATTGGAGGGTGTTGGTGAACTTTTGCCACCTTCAATAAATTACAGGAAAGAAACAAGCTAGGATCTTTCTTTCTGATTCATCAGACAGAATAAAAAGTTCATTAGCATGGATCAGCAATTTTTTAAGAGAAACGCTGGCTGTGGCCAGAAATTCAAGTTAGCAAAAGTCAAAAAAATCATGGGTCCTGCTGAGGTACAAAAACTGAACGTGTTGTCCTATATCAACCAAAGTGTATTAGAGTAGTGTTTTTCAGGAGTCAGAGAAATGGGGGAGGTTTAATCTCCCATGATACACCAAGTTACAGTCATGTATCCCTTAACAACAGGGGTATTTTGAGAAATGTATTGTTAGGTGATTTCATCTGTGTGTGAACATCACAGAGTGTACTTACCCAAACCCAAATGAGATAGCCACTGCACAACTAGGCAATATGGCACAGCCTATTGTTCCTAGGCTACTAACCAGTACAGCATGTTACTGTACTGAATACTGTAGGCAATTGTGACACAATGTTATTTGTGTATCTAAACATATCTCAACATAGAAAAGGTACAGTAAAAATACATATAAAAGATTTAAAATGTGTGTCTGTATAGGGCACTTCCTATGAATGGAGCTTGCAGGACTGGAAGTTGCTCTGGGTGGGTGAGTGAGTGAGTGAGTGGTGAATGAAGATGAGGGCCTAGGACAATAGTGCACACCACTGTAGACTTTATAAACACTGTACACTTAGGCTACAATACATTTAAAGTAGCTTTATTTCTTCAATAATAAATTAGCCTTGACTTACTGTGACATTTTTACTTCATAATTGTTTAAACTTTTAAAGATACTTTTTAACTCTTTTGTAATAGCACTTAGCTTAAAATGCAAATACATTGTGCAGCTGTACAAAAATATTTTCTTTCTTATATGTTTATTCTATAAGCTTTTTGATTTTTTCTTTTGATTTAATTTTTGATCCTTTTTAATTAAAAATTAAGATGCAAACACACACATTAGCCTAGATGTTCACAGGGTCTGGTTCATCAATATCACCATCTTCCTTCTCCACATCTTGTCCCACTGAAAGGTTTTCAGAGAAAATAACATGCATGGAGCTTCTATCTCCTATGATAGCAATGCCTTCTTCTGGAATACCTCCTGAAGCACCTGCCTGAGGTTGTTTTACAGTTAATTTTTTTCATAAGTATGAGTACACACAAAAATAATAAAATGTTAGTATTATAAATACCTAAACCAGTAACATAGTCGTTTATTATCATTGTCAAGTATTATATACTGTGCATAATTGTATGGCTATAATTTTCTATAACTGGCAGCACAATGGGTTTGTTTTGGCAGCATAACTACAAACACATGCATTATGTGTTGTACTATAACATTATAATGGCTACAGTGTCACTTGGCTATACAAATTTTCAGCTCCATTACAATTTTATGGGACCACCACCTTATGGGCAGTCATTGACTGAAACATCATTATTTGGTGCATGACTGTGTCTTCTATGCACTTCCTGCCTAAATCCTCTAAAACTCTAATTTCAAAGCACAGAAACCTGGAATCAATCCCCATACAAGATAAAACTTTCTATCATCTCTGGCCATCTTAGACAGTGACCTCAATTTAAATAGGCCTTTAAATTGAGGATAGAAGAAATAGACAGAGGCTTAAACCTGTTGCTTAGAGATTAAAAATTAGGGTTACAGGCTAGAGATACAAATATTTTACTCAGTAAGTGTAACAGATTGTATCTTCTAAAGTTAGACACAAAAATATTTCCCATACCACATTCTTACTATGTAATATGGATACTCTAACTATTGCATAATGTGATCTATGTCCCCTGAATCCTGAATGGACCTTTATGACTGCCTCAACCAAGAGAGTTTAGTGAAAGTGATACCATAGACTTATGAGGCTAGTTCAGAAAAATGCCATATACTTCCAGCTTGCTCTCCTAGAATACGCAGTCCCAGAACCCAGCTATCAGACTGCGAGCAACTGGCCCATGAAGAAAAAACACAAGCTGAGGGCATGTAGAGACTCTCACTGATAGTCCTAGTCAACAGTCAGTATCAACCAGATATGCAAAGACAGCTCTAGATGATTCTGGCCCCCAGCTAGATGACTGAGTCATCACCAGCCTTCAACACTTCCAGCTGAAGCCCCATACACCATGGAAAAAGACTGTCTTACCATGCTCTGTTCTAATTTCTGGCCCATACACTTTTTAAGCCTACTAAAATGACTGTGTTACGCCACGAACTTTGGAATGGTTTGTCACAAAGCAATAAATACTACAACAGCCTTTGGGTACTAGTAGTGGAGTGCTGCCAAAAAGGAAATCTGAAACATGTGGCATTGGTTATAGACAGAAGAGAGCAGAAACTCCAAGTGCCTTGCGATAACTATTTGAAAGTTTATCAAGCTTGTCCAACCCACAGCCCGCAGGCCACATGCAGCCCAGGATGGCTTTGAATGCAGCCCAACACAAATTGGTAAACTTTCTTAAAACATTATGACTTTGTTTTTGCCTTTTTTTTTTTTTTTTTTTTTAAATTTTGGCTCATCAACTATCATTAGGGTTAGTGTGTTTTATGTGTGGCCCAAGATGATTCTTCTTCTGCTGTGGCCCAGGGAAGCCAAAAGATTGGACACCCCTGCCTCTTAAATGGTTTCTAAGAGACAGTTAGCTAAAGCTAAAGGCCTCAAGGAGGCTGTCAGTGAGGGCTTAACAGAAAGGTATGGTGAATGTTACCAGGAACTGGAGGAAGGGAAGCAATTGGTATGTACTGGCAGAAAGTTTGCCAAGATTGTTTTCTGCAATAACGTAGAAAATAGAAAAAGTAACTAAAATTTGATGATTGCAGAATATTAAAAGGGCACCTATGACAAAATTTGAGAGGAGAGAAGAACTAAAGAATGCACTATTAAACAAAAAAAGACTGTTAATTCCTGAGTTCTAAAGTAAAGCTGCTTCTCATACCCAGGATTTCCATATGGAAAATCATTTTTTAAATTAAGAAATAACTTCTGGGCAAAGATCAAGTCCAGGGTGGTGATTAAGCATCTTTGTGAAGACTTCAGAAATACATAACATAGTGACTGATTTATAACCTTTCAGAGAGACAGAAGGCCCCCTAGGTATCTTCGAGTGGACCACATAGATATTACACATTAAAAAGGAAAGGTTTCTAAGAATACTAAATGTGTTATCCAATGAAAGTTTCGCAGTTTGAGCTCAAGATAGGGAAGGAATAATTGCAAAGAGATTTGTAGGTGTAGCTTTGACCTAATAGAATGTATTATAAGTTGATACATAAGAAACTCACAAGATTTTTTTAAGTAATTGTAACAGCACAGACTCAACAGGCAGAGTCAGTACAGCTCCATCGAACAGGCAGTTCCTCTGAACTCCCAAGTTTGCAAGCTGGAAGCTGGTTAAAAGAATGACTCAGGTGTAAACATGGAGAATTTTTGGTGGAAAAAGAAGATGACTGACTCGGATATCAGAATGAGGAGCCCAGAAGGTGAAAACAAGATCCATGAAAAACAATCTTTAAAGAGCAAGAATAAACCCTAGTCAAGAAAGTGACAACACATCCCTGGCTGGATTTCAGAACTGCTGTGGAACAGTGACTGTTAGGTTCTTCCTGTTTTACCCGTATTTGAAGGGATTTTGTACAGCAGATATTCTGGGACTATCTCAGTATATGCTGAGTGTGTGTGAAGAACGGATAACTTGTCCCTTTAATTCAGAGCTTTTCAGATCAAGAGGAATGGTACTCAAGCAGCTATACTAATTAACCACACCTGAGGAGAATTATCCACACCTAGACTTGATTCAGACGACAGGTACTAGACTGAGCTGTGGAGACTTGAAGATCTTAAAGGATGAAATCATTCTATTAGGCAGATGGAAAGAATGTGAGCTTTTGTGTTCACAGGGCAGACGGCAAAAGAGTATATTTTCCGAAGAAGATTGCAACCGTATCTCCCATTCCACATACTCTTCTTTTTTTTTTTTTTTTTTTTTTTTTTGAGACGGAGTCTCACTCTGTCGCCCAGGCTGGAGTGCAGTGGTGCAATCTTGGCTCACTGCAAGCTCTGCCTCCCTGGTTCACGCCATTCTCCTGCCTCAGCCTCCCGAGTAGTTGGGACTACAGGAGCCCGCCAGCATGCCCGGCTAATTTTTTTTGTATTTTTTAGTAGAGACGGGGTTTCACCGTGTTAGCCAGGATGGTTTCGATCTCCTGACCTCGTGATCCGCCCGTCTCGGCCTCCCAAAGTGCTGGGATTACAGGCGTGAGCCACCGCGCCCGGCCTCCACATACTCTTCTTAAATAACGAATACTACATGGCTTTCAAAGTCATGAAATGTCATGAACTCTACTTTACTCTTTTGCAACATTTTCCTTTGAAACCCAGTCACCATTCATAAAGACACCAAAGCAACTCACAGCAGCCTAGCTGGAGAGGAAATGATGCCCCAGCTGACAGCCAGCCAGCACTAACTTGCCAATGAATTGCCCCATTTGGGCCATCTCAGCTGATGTTGTATTCAGCAGAGAAAAGATATCCTTACCTTTCCTGCCCAAACTGCAGATTTTTGAGCAAAATTAATGATTAGGGTTTTTTTTTTTAATCAACTGAGTTTTGAGGTATTTCTTTAACACAACAACAGATGATCCATTTCTGGCCTCATGTATAGCAGTAGTTCTCAACTGAGGATTAGTTTGCTCTCCAGAAGACATTTGGTAATGTCTGGAGGTATTTTTGGTTGTCATAACTGGAGTGGGATGCCAGTGGCCTTTGGTGAGTTGAGGCCCAGAATGCTATTGTACATTCTACAATACACAGGACAGCTCCCCACAACAAAGATTATCTGTTCCAAAATATCATTAGTATCATGGTTGAGGAATACTTACTTAAAGGTTCCCTTGAAATAAAAATGGCAGGCAAATGTTAAGTAAATCTCAAGCCTGGCAAAAGTAGCCTATATCTCATTGTATTATGGCATCCCCCAAATCCCAAATACCCAAAGGACAGGACAGGATAGGACAGTTGTTAGGATAGGACTACTCTCCAGAAGCAAAATTTCAAATGCCTCTCTGGAAGGTCATCACAGGGGACAATGGATAAAGAAGGGCATCTCAGTAGTAAGAATTCAGTGCATCCAAAATGGAAGACCAAGAACCTAACTCCACCCCTAGGAAAGTTAGCTCTTATTTTCTCAGTTCTGCCTGATATAATATTTGCTGTGAAACAGTGTGGAACAGAACAGATTGCTTTTGTTTTTTTTCCAAGAAGTTTTACTGTCACTACCTTGCTTTTGTTTTCCCAAACAGAAGCAAGTTTATTTGTAGTGGGTTAAATAATGTGCCCCCCAAAATTCATATATGCCCAGAACTTCAGAATGCGACTTTATTTGCAAATAGGGTCTTTGCAGATATAATTAGTTAAGAGGTCATATTGAAGTCGGGTGGGCCCTAAATCCAATGACTAGTGTTTTTATAAGAGAAAGGAGAGGGAGAGTCAGACACAGTCACAGACAAACATACAGAGAAGATGGTCATGTGAAGAACAAGGCAAAATTGGAGTACTGCAGCTACCCCAGTTGAGAACCACTGCTTTGGATGATGCTAGAAATGGATTGTCTGTTGTTGTGTAACAAAATACCTCAAAACTTAGTAGATTTAAACAACCAAAACTATTAATTTTGCTCATAAATCTGCAGGTTAGGCAGGAAAGGCGGCAAGGATACTTTGTCTCTGCTGCATACAGCATCAGCTGAAATGGCCCAGCTGGGACACTTCCTTGGCAAGGTGGTGCGGGCTGTCAGCTGGGGCATCAGTTCCTCTCTAGCTAGGCTTCTAGACTGGGTTTCAAAAGAAAATGTCCAAGCAGGAAAGTGGGTGACTGGGTTTCAAAAGAAAATGCCCAAGCAGGAAAGGCAAACCAAGGAATGCCAAGGATTTCCAGCAAACACTAGAAGCTAGGAAGAGGCCAAGAGAGAATTCTTTCCTAGAACCCTCAGAGGGAGCATGGCCCTTCTGATACCTTGATTTCAGACTTCTAGCTTCCTGTGTCATGAGAAAATAAATTTCTGTTATTTTAAGCCGTCTCGTTTGTAGTAATTTGTTATGGCAGCCCTTGTAAACTGATACACCCACTTTACATTGTTTAAGTTGGCTGTTGGTTATGTTTATCATTTAGCTCATTCGAACAGAATCATGATAAACCACATATAGACCTGATTGAGCCTAATTTGTATCATCCAGATATCCTGGATTTAGAGTTAGATGCAATTGTTATCTTTGAGATGGGAAGAGTTAAATTTTTGTTTATACATGAAACAGATGTATTTTGGCAAAGCTGGGGGTGCATATGAATGAAGAAAAGGCATGTTGCTGTATCAAGAACACAAGGAATAGATGTAACTGGGAATTATTATTCTTTTCTGTTTAGAGCAGAGACCCTCCATTAGCTCTCCGGGATTCCTTATTCTGTGAAGTTTGGTGAGTACGCAAGAAATCTTGTCTATTTGCTCCATCTCAATCATAAGCCCCTCCTGTCCCCATTAGTAACCATTTTCCTTATATTTTAGCCAATTACTTCCTGCATTTTTAAAGAATTTCATTATTCAATCATGTATCCCTAGACACTATGGTTTAATTTTATCCTTGCCTATTTTTAAATAATTGATATGTCTTTTTAAGTCTCCTAATCTATAGGTACTCCTTTCATCCCCTTCTTTTCCTTACAATTTTCTATTGAAGAACCAAGATCATTTGATCTGTAGAGTTTCCTGCAGTCTGGATTTTGCTGATTTGGTGTTCTTGGAGTAGTTCAATATGTTCTTCTGTCTATGGCATTTCCTGCCAATTGGCAGCTGGATACAAAGACTGGACCAAGTTCAGGTGTTATCCCTTTGGTAGACCTATGGGAGGTGTTTGATACATAATGTCAGATTGTGTCTCTTTTTATGATGGCAGCAGTCAGCGATACTGATTTTACTCATTTTTTTGAAATGGTGATATTCTAATTCTATCATTTTTTAATGCATTAATTGGAGTACTTTCTATAAAGAGGTACATTCTACTATTTGGTTATCCAGTGGTACAGTTCATATTGAAAAGACACAATAAATCCTTGATTCTTTCTCTTTACTTACTAATTCTTTAGATCATTGAATGCTTCCCTATTATTCTTCAAAGATGCCTGGTTTTTAAAATATTATTATGAATTTATAGATATTTGATGGGTTTTAATTTACCGTAATTTTTATCATTATTGAAGCTCAAGTTGACCCATTTTTGGCTAGCAAGAGACTCTTCAAGCTGGCTTAACTTCTTTTGACATGATCCCAGTAGTTTTTCATACCCTCCTTGCTCGCTTCTATGACAACATGTTTTACGCTTAACTTACACATTTTCTGCTTTAGACCTGGAATCAGTCATTTTCCATGAAGTTCTAGGTTCCTTTCAGTGAAAATTTTATTTCAAGATCACAATCTGGGTTCTAGAGATACTCTTTGCTACTAAGTTAGTCATTGTAGTCCTTCTCTGTGGAAAAAGCTAGTAAATAGAGAGAAAGTCAAATTCAAAACTATTATAGTTTAAGGAGTTTAGATTAACTTCTTTCTTATACACCTCGAATCCTGGTTGTCAAGATTACAGGGGATGATAAAATTAGACTATCCCCTGATTACTCATTTGTCTTACTTCCTGTTATATGCATAGCAGCAGATTATGCTAATATTACCACCAATATGAATATTGAAAGTCTGTTAAAATTTTTATATGTTTTCCTCCCATTTTATTTGTATTATTATATCTACATTGTCAGATCATATGGTTAATATACATTACACTCTCTCCTTTTTGTTTCTCATCTAGTTTTTGTTCTATAGGAGTCATCTATAGAGTTAACACTCACCTCCTTATTTCAATATCTCTCCAGCAACTTTGGTTGTCTGAAGCTCATTCTCTATAGATTCCTCATAAAGGGCTGATGGGATCAATATTTCTTGAGTTCTCGCATGTTGATAAAAGTTTGTCTGTGTCCTTTACACTTGAAAGTCACTTCATATAAAATCTTTGGCTCACAGCATCTTTCCTATATATCTTGTTTCTCCATTTTTTTCTGAGCTAAAGGATTACTATGTCAGATGATAATATAATTTTCTAAGTTACATACATTTTTAAAAATCTAAAAACCCAAAGGATTTTTCCCCCATTCTTGAAAGTCCAGTAATTTTACTAGGTTATGCTTTGGTATTGATTTTTCTGAGTTGATAGTCTCAGGCATGTACAGCAATCGTTCAATATCTAGTTTTAAATTTTTTTTTAATTCAAGAAAGACTTCTTTAATTATAGTATGTAGTTTTTGTTTTGTTCCTTTGGTTTGGTTTTCTTCTTCAGGGATTCCTATTATCCTTGTGTTTCACATTTTTAGTCTGTTTTCAATACTTGTTACTTTCTCTAGACTATTTCTTTTTCAAATATTCTTCTTCTGTTTTACCTTCTATTGGTCTTAGCCATTATTAGTGTTTTGCTCTTTTATTCTTTTACTTTAGTCTTCATTTTGTTAATATTGTTTTCTTAATTTCTAATTTTTTCCTAAGTTCTCTCACCTCACTTCTGAGTTTTTTAAATTCCGATTTGTGTGATCCTTTACATATATTATCTTGTTAATGCCTTTTAGCTTGTTTTCAAATAATAGCTTATAGTTTTGTTTTGTGGACACATTTTTCTGATGCTCTTTCACTATCTGTAATGATGTTATGCTGCTCCTTTTTTCTCTTTTTTGTTATGACAACTTTGTATGGAATTTTATCTTGATAATTTACTGTTGCTCATTTTCATGTGGTATTAGCTTTCCTGAACTTTTATAATAAGGCAAAGTTCAGGAAATCTTGCCCAACTCTAGAGAGCTCCATCTTTCTTTGTTTTTTATTTTATTTTATTTATGTATTTATTTATTTATTTGAGAAGGAGTTTTGCTCTTGTTGCCCAGGCTGGAGTACAATGGCGCGATTTTGGCTCACTGCAGTCTCTGCCTCCTGGGTTCAAACGATTCGCCTGTCTCAGACTTTTGAGTAGCTGGGATAGTAGGCATGTACCACCATGCCTGGCTAATTTTGTATTTTGAGTAGAGACAGGGTTTCAGCACGTTGGTCAGACTGGCCTTGAGCTCCTGACCTCAGGTTACCTGCCTGCCTCGGCCTCCCAAAGTGTTGGGATTACAGGCATGAGCCACCACGCCTCGTCTCTTTGTTTTTATAAAGTGCTACAAATAAAAATAAATAAAACATACAGCAGTACTTTTGAGATTTCCTGACACTGCTCCCCTCTCTGGCTGTTGAACATTTGAAACGTGGTCAGTGTGACTGAGAAGCCAAATTTTAAATTTTAATTAATTTTAGCTAATTAAAACTTAAATAAAATTAATTAAAATTGAAATAACCACACGCAGTTAGTGGCTACCAAATTGGATGGCGCCCCTCTAGGCTTCTTTCCATTGCCTCTGCTGCCCCATCCTGCTCAATTTTGATTTCTCTTTAAGCAATTTCTGATTGTGGAAACTCGTCCTAGAAGAGAGTCCTGGAGGGTCAGCTTTGACATAGCACAAGGGCTAGATGGCTTCATTTCCTCCCTTCAATCCTTTTTACTTTTCCAGCTGCTATTATAAAATTGGCCTGAAATGCTTTACAATAAATAACTGGAGGAGAGCAATCTAGTTCTTCCATCCATCAGACACCACCCCACTGTTTTCTTCCCTCTTTAAAACATAATCGTTTATGCATATATGTCTTGTGACTTTCGGTGGTTTGCCGTCATCTGTTGTGTTTTGGGGTTTATGAAGATACCTTATTATTGAGTTTTTTCTGAAGTTTGTCCCTGGGCATTTGGTTTTGCTAATTAGTGGATCTGGTTTTTGTTTGTTTGTTTCTTAATGTAGGCTTTTGTAGAGACTGAAAATTACACTGCCACTGCTCTGTCCCCCTAAAATGCTTGAAATAATATATTTTTAAATAAGGTTTTTTCATTTAAAATAGTCATACTAATCATGGAATATTTTTAAAAGGAGGAAAGAAATCTCCATGGACCCACCAATCAAAGGCAAACTGCTGGTGACATTTTAGTGTATTTGCCTCATGTTCTTTTTCTATGCATGGTATATTTTTGTATAGCTGTGAGCATACTGTATATACAATTCCATATTATATTCTGTTCCTCTAACATAATAATTGTTTTCCATTACAAATGTTCCTAAGTATCATTGATCAGTAACTATGCTAAATCTATCATGTGGCTCATCCATTATTTACTTAGCCAATCCCTAATTTTTGGTCAATTAAAAACGTTATGGGATATTAATTTGCTCTAAGCTACATTGACACCTATTTTCTTTTAAAAAAAAACAAAAAATGCCCCTAGAGAACAACCTGTAATCTTATACAAGCTGCTAATGAGGAATAATAGCTGTGTCAGACTCACAAAGGCATTCCTATGACAGGTGTTAATAACTGATTAACATATCTAAAGAGACCTCTTGGGATCACATTAATAATTGACGAGACAGGTGTATCATTTTCCTCTTGAAATTTTTACCTCATCTAGTATAGAAAAGTTTTCAATAATTATTTTCCCTGGTATATGTAGTGTTTACTCTGTGTGTGTATTTATGTGTGCATATGTATATATGTTTATGTATGTGTACTTGTGTATGTAGCATCATCTGTATCTTAAGCCCAGATATTTCTTTTGTCCACCAGACTCAGATCCTATTGGCTTTGCCAAATCAATACATACGAAACAAAACCCACTATCTTTCTCAGTTAAATTTTCTTCTCCTCTTTTGTTTTTTACTTTAAGGTGTGTGTTATATCTACCAAGTTGGTGACCCAAAATAGATTTCTAAGAGATAGGAAAATAGAATCCTAATGGATTCCTTATCCTCTCCCTTTTCAAGAATCAGTCAAGTCCAATATTTTCTACCTCTTTAATATCATTGATAAATCCTTCTAACTCTCCACACTCATTCCTACTGCTTTACTTAGGCCCTCATCATATTCCTTGTGGGCTATAGCTAGAATCTCCTGATTAATTTTCCATTCTTTAGACCTGTCCCATTCATTATCCACCCCCATTCCTAGCAATAAAATAAACATCTACAACTTTTTGCCCAAGTGGGGTTTCTGTAATTTAAATAGTTTTTGAAATGTTCAGAAACATTGAGTACACCAGAACACATAGAGCAATAGACAATGGTGCCCACTTGAGGTTAGAGGGTGGGAGGAGGGTGAGGGTCAAAAAGGTACCAATTGAGTACTATGCTCACTACCTGGCTGATGAAATCATTTGTAAACCAAACCCCAGCAACATGCAATTTAATCATGTAACAAACCTGCACATGTACTCCCAAACCTATAATAAAAGTCAAGGGAAAAAAGTTCTCCAATATCGACAGAAAGAAAAATCTTCTGCTTGTACTTCCTAAGCCTCTTTGCTAATTTCCTTATAACATCTGCAACAGAGATAGATATCCTTGGAGGCATTTGGAAAACTCTTATTACTCCCTATAAGTTTGGGCTTTAGTCTATGTGTTGTCCTTTGTGTCTCTCAACTGGCGCCAGCTTCAGCTAATTGAATCAGAAGTCTGAGCTTATCCAAGCTGGGCTATTTAAAGTCTTTCTGTTAGAGGGATTGAAATCCCAAATTGGGTATTTTGCTTGAACTAAGGTGATGTCAACTAATGAGCTGAGACTGCCTTTATTGGTTGCCCATGTGTGCAGGAAAACAGAGTCTTCAAAGAGGAAGAGCTAAAGCTGATGGAGGCCAAGCAGCAAGATGAGAGACCACATGACTCCAGTGAAGGAGTAGATTCCTTGTTCCAGATGTTGGTAAATGCTTGGTCTAGTTGCAAATGCATCTGGCCCTTGAGTTTTGCAACATACCTCTGTATCCTTAAAATAAAATGCCACCTTTTTAAAAGTAAACTAGCTTGAGGGTTACTATTACTTGTGATATAGTTTGTATATTTGTCCCCACCCAAATCTCATGTTGAATTGTAATCCCTAATGCTGGAGGTGGGGCCCAATGGGAGGTGTTTGGATCATGAGTGGCTTGGGCCATCCCTTTGGTGATAAATGAGCATTCTCTCTGAGTTCACAGGGGAGCTGGTAATTTAAAATTGTGTGGCACACCTCATCCTCCTCTCCACACACATTCTCTCTCTCTTGCTCCTGCTTTTACCATGTGAAGTGCTTGCTCCCACTTTGCCTTCCGCCATGATTGTAAGCTTCCTGAGGCCTCCCCAGAAGCTGATGCAGAAGGTATGCTTCCTGTACAGCCTGTAGAACTGTGAGCTAATTAAACCTCTTTTCTTTATACATTACCCAGTCTCAGGTATTTCTGTATAGCAGTGCAAGAACAGCCTAATATAACTTGCAATCAAGGGTTTTAACTAAGACACTTATTCATCTTCCAAGACTAAGCCAAGGTTACTCTTTTCTAAAGATTTTACAAATCCCAATACCACCTTCTCCCTGACTCTCACGTGTGCTTCCCTCTACCTGTAACACTTCATTACTCTTACATGCCTGCTACTCCCATACTAATCTATAAACTGCTAAAGAACAAAGGGAATGTCTTATGTATTTTTACATCTCTCCAGTGATCGTTACGAGGAAGGGTACATACATGTTTAACACATTTCCCTCATTGGATATTATAATTTGATAGCATAGAAACTGAATTCAACCTGAATAAATATTTTGTTCTCTCTCTCTTTCTCTCCTCTGTCTCTGTGTGTGTGTGTGTGTGCCCCTGCACACGTGCGTAAAATCTAATATTTTTATTTACTTTTCTAAGGATAAAGATCTTAAGAACATTCCTTAGTATTATTCAGTATAGTATATTGATTTCCTCTCTACTTGATTTAAACAGCAGAGTTGGGCATTTATTTGGCTGATGTTTCCATAAGTTTTGTGGAAAAGTCAAGTCCAACATTGACTAAAGCACTCTGGTGGTAACAAAGTGAGATAAAATTGTAAAGTAATATCTTTCCCCACAACTTTACCAAAAATGCACTTTCCAAAGTCACCAATGATCTCCTTTTTGTTAAATCCAAAGGGCATTTGACCCTTTTCTACAATTTGACATTTGTTAACTAATTTCTTCTTCAATTTCCTTTCTTGATTTCAGGGATTTGACTTCTAATTTTTTTCTTACCCTTAATCTAGCCCTTATCTCTTTCATGTGTTTCTCTTGCTCAGTCCTGCTCACTTGGTGTCTTTGATATTCTTCTCTTTTATTTTACTATCTCCCAGGCTCATCTTACTTCTCAGCCTTTATTTATTTATTTATGTAGGATGTGAACCCCTAAATTAGCACTCTAGTCCAGGTTTTAGGATGTATATTTGTCTACTTCATTTCAATGTCTCAGTCTCAAACTCAATATATTAAAAATTGGATCCTTTATGTCTACCATCAGAGCCAAAGAAAGCACAACTGAACAAAATCCTGACTGTCCTCCTATATTTTCTCTCTTCCTGAGCCATCCATAGAGGTGATCAAGATAGAAATGTGTGCCATCTTCTATTCATTCCACTGTCATCAACTACACGTAGTCATCAAACCATGCCAGTTCTACCTCCTTAATAACTGTAGCTTAAAACCTGAATAACTGAACAAAAACTTGCAATTTAATTCTTTTAACACTTATCTACCTCAATTTTATTTTTATAATTTATACATAATCTATAATTACTTTTCTATAATTGGCACAGTGACAATTCCAGATAAAACTCACTGAATTTCTATTTCCATCCTTGTCAATGATACACACACAATGTAATGGTGAGAGGGTTGGGAGGGAAGAATGGGAGAAAGGCAGAAGTTGACAGTTTAAAAAAAAATGTTTCCAGATGGTTTTCTTAGTGTCATCTCTGCAACCTCATCAAATAAGGGTCCAAAATTTATGTTACAACATTTGTTTGATGCCTTATTTAAATTGCTTTACTGGACATTTTCCATCTGTTAAGCTCTCTGAAAGAAACAAAATTGTCTTGTCATAGCTAGACCTCATGTTCCTGTACACTTACAGAGGGCAAACTTTGCAGGGGCCCACAACTTTCAAGGTGATTTGGGAAAATGATACAGAAAAGTTATACATCAATTAAAAGAAAAATGTGTAACTCATTTTGGTAATTTCAGTGTTAATTCTTAATAGGATAAAGGAAACATGCACATTATAAATCAATGCTCTGTGTTAACAAATAATCAAGTAAGCAGAGTTGCAAGTATTGGCTAAAATGAATTTTGGATATTTTTAGCTACCAAATTTCTAGAGGCAAGGTAGACATACATCTGGACCTGAATATCTGCATTACTGGGGAATTTTTGTTTGTTTGTTTTATATTGTTTTGTTATTTTTAAAAGTAGGTGTCAAATTATGTCACCTGCTGTCTGGGCAATGTTATTTTTTGCCATAACCACAAATTGAAGAAAATTGACCGCTCTTTTTCCTTAGTCAACATGCTCTGCTTCCAGCCCCAAACATCTTTGAGAAGTTATTTAGATTCATGAGCAATGCCTCTGTCCCCAACAGGCTAAGACATTAGGCAGGTCCCTGCACCTCTGGAGTCCTCAGTTCCCAGCAAAATGAGGAAGCTAGACTAAGTAATCTTAGGCTCCCTTCCGGACCCACCAATCTGAAGGTATTAGATGCAATTGCTCCTGAATTAGGGCATGAAATGAGTTCAGCTCTGGTGCACCAATGTGATGACTCTGCGTCATCAAAGCCTGAGCACGCGATAGGCCTAGCACCATTTCACACAGCAGAAAGGGCAACCCTCTACTTCCAAAGGAATGACACCTGTTTCTGAAGTGATTCACATCATCTTTACTTTTGAACAACCCAATGCTCAGGAAACAATCTAAGAATATTCACTGACGTTAGGGATGTAAGATGCGGTTTCTTGACAGTATTTGGGATTTTGGAGAAAAGCAATCGAGGAAAGGGCATCTCCACAACGCAATAGTGAATTTAGTGCCCAAGGTCCATCACAGGAATCCCTAACGATCCCTACAATCTCTCTCTTTCTCTTTTTCTTTTATTTTTTCTCTCTTTGCTCTGAAAATAAACTGAGAAGTTAGTTTGAAAATAAACTGAGAAGTTGGGATACCTATTCCCCTTGACCCAGATAAAAAGTCCTGGGCAAACACAGGTACAAATTGCCAAAATGAAAAAAGTTCTGCTCTATCTTCAGCTAGAGGGAGGCTGGATCCCAGCTCTTTAGAAGCGGCCCGTGGACGCCCAGAGCATCCTCCGGGGACCAGGTCAGGGTCCCCGAGCTTGCCCCGCAGGGCGCCGCCCCGGACGCGGCCCCGCCCTTCACCTTGCCAGCGCCGAGCTCGAGCCGCGAAGGTGCGTGCGGCGCTCGGTGATTGGCGGCGGCCCGGGGCTGCCCGGCTGCCATTGGCTGCCCGGCCCTCTTTGTTCCCGGGTCCCTGCCGCAGGCCGGCTGCGGCGGACTGGGCGGCGGAAGTTCGACGGCGCCGGTCTAGTGGCTGCTGGGCGGCGGCGTGGGAGTTCCACAGGTTCCCCGTGTCCGCAGCGGAGCCGGAGGCCAGCTGAGCCCGGCCGTGGGATCCCGGACTGGAGGAGGAGGGGACCCATAGGACGCATAAACATGGACCTGGAAAACAAAGTGAAGAAGGTAGGGGGGTGCTCAGGGGGGCGCTCGTGGCGGGCAGCGGCTGCT
The DNA here is from genome assembly GCF_037993035.2 of Macaca fascicularis. Classification (NCBI taxonomy): domain Eukaryota; kingdom Metazoa; phylum Chordata; class Mammalia; order Primates; family Cercopithecidae; genus Macaca; species Macaca fascicularis. Next base: position 157,678,655 of record NC_088377.1, read on the forward strand.
TCACCTGCGCGGGTCGAGCGGTGCGCGGCGGCCGGAGGTGCCGAGGCGGGTGGGGCTTGCGGGCCGCCTGGCGTGAGCCCGGCTCTGGGTCTGCGGTGTCCCGGGCCCAGAGATCCGGCCCCCTGGGTAGAGTAGGTGCCCGCCGGCCCCGCCAGCTCCCCAAACTCGAGAGCGACAAAATTGGAAGCGCGAGCGAGGGCGGGCGCGGGGCTCTTCTCTCCCGTCTTACGGAGTCCCAGCGGTTGGAGGTGTTGGAAACTTTACTTAAGATGTTTCAGCTCTGCCTGTGCCTCCTCAAAAGGACGAGCTTAGGGCGAGTGCGGGCGAGACCGTGACACTTCCTGGCTCAGGAAGTTCAACTTCATTAAGCCTTTGTGGTTTGGGGCTCTGCTGTGCTTTGACAGCTCTGACCTCCTCCCTTCCAGCTGGGCTGCCTGGGGCCCTATAAAATGAGTGTTGATTTAATGCACTGCCTTCGCACCCGTGCTGGTGATAACTTCTAATGTGAATTTTTTTTTTTTTTTTTTTGGTCATTCATTACTTGTCTACCGAAGCACTGCCTCCCTCTTAGGGAATTATCTGTCAAAGCGCGCATTCTCCCTGTTTGGCAGGGAGTCCCAAAGGGCGGTTGTCACCAGCGTCTCAGCGCAGGGAGACATTTCCAGCCTGGCTGCTGCCTCGCAGGCATTGGAACCGATGGCCTTACCTGAGCCACTCCCGGGTTATGCGGAGCCTGGTGTCGCCTGGGAGAAAAGGGTGGGGACCAGACTGTGACTCAGAAGGAATGCTGATGTCACATTCGAGTGAATTGCCCTGTGCGAAAGTTCTCCGCGTTCCAGGGGATTTGCTCATATTTTACTTTGTGGTAAATTTAAGCTAGCTCTCCCTTATCGGATAGGGAAGTTTTGCAGAGAGAGGAAGGGAAAAATAAAAGTTTGTTTTTTCTCTTACTCATGGTTCCTAATATTCTTATTTTATCTTCTAAACACAAAGTTTCTGACTTGAGCATTAATTCTATTTTATGCCCAGAATTGGATTTTTGAAAATGGATAGAAAGTATTGTGTTAGGACTGCAGAGTTTTCGGTTAGGAAGCTGTTGACCAATAAAAACTTGAAATGAGAAAACAGTTTTTTTCATTCCTTAGGACTGAAATTCGCAAGCACTCAAAAAGGTATCCAGGAACAGAAAAACATAAATTGTTGAGAGTAGCGTGATTGCATTCTATTCTCTTTCCATTTGGTTTCTTTCTTTTTTTCTTTTAAGTAACTGATATTTTTGGTTAATCTTGCTTGTCATGGGGGAAAAGCGGGGAAAGCATTTTTCTCGCTTAGCTTTCTGTTGATGAATACTACATTCATTTAGTTTTCAAGTGGGTAAGAGCTACTTAATTTAGTACTTGTCTAAAACTTGAGGGGTCTTGTCCTTGCTTTTAAGTATTTATTTGAAGACAACTTTGTCAAAGTAAACATATTTTGGGTTGGCCAGGAAGAACAGGTGAAGCACAGGATTTTTAGGGTAATGACCCTATTCTGTATGATACTATAAAATGGCGGATACATGTAATTATACATTAAAATCCATAGAATGTAGAACACCGAGAGTAAACCCTAATGTAAACTATGTATGTTGGGGATAATGATGTGTCAATGTGTTTCATCACTTGTGACAAATGTACAGCACTGATAACGGGATGTTGGTAGTCCGGGAGGCTGCTTGGAGATGGGGAGGCACGGGGGAGGTACATAGGAACTTCGAATTTTCTGCTCAATTTTGCTGTGAAGCTAAAAAATGCTTTAAAAAACAAAGTCCGTTTAATAGGGGAAGAAAAATCAAAGATATTTTTGAAGCTTTTTGAGACAAGGAGTAATTCTGAGGGAAAAAAGTTCAAAGTTAAAAATTGTATGTGCTTGCAAAGGAAAAATGCAGACGTTGTTTATAAACAATTTCCTTAGAGTTTGAAAATGTGGATTATGATAAATAATGCCCTTGACATATGGTATAGTTTTCCTCCTTTATCCCCCACTTTACCTTTAAAAGTTATGTTTTCAACCAAGAATCTTAACTTCCTCTAATTCTCCTCCTCTCTGCCTCTACCACCCCAAAAAGATTTCCGTAAATTAAAGGTTTTAGAGAGAATCTCATGATACAGCAAATCCCTGTTTCACTACGTTGTCTTCACTGATGATTCTTAGAACAGAATCCTCACCTGGTAAATTGGAAGCTATTAAAAAACTGCAAAGATGTCCTATTTGACTCCAGTTTGTGTGGGTCCCTTAATAGATTTGATATTCTAACAAAAAGTTCCCCAGTACAAAAGTTTGGAAATCTCAGGAATGTATTTCACAATCTTGGCCATACTCTCAAAAAGAAATTTACGTTCCTTTTAGCAATTGTTTTCTAACACATCCAAAGAAGGAAATATTACAAGACTATCTGATTTACCAGCACAGTCTTCTCACCCTATTTTGGTACCTAGTTTTCAAGTCGCCTTTCTTTTTGACTCAGTTATACAAGAAAATTAATAGTTTGAATGTACCTTGAGAAAAGGCAGATTAAAAGTTGGAACAAAGACACAACCATTTAAAGACAACTAATATGACTTCTGTTTTAAGATGTGTGACATTTTTTTCCTTCCAAAACTTTTACATTGTTGATTTCATGAAGAATTTCTTCCAGACAGATGAAACGCATTATTTTTCCACATTAACATTTCATGTAAAAAGAACTAAAGAGGATTGTCTTTATTAAGCAGTGATTGAGATAGATGATACTGTTATAAAATTCTTGGCTTGTAAAAGGAAAGCTCATCCACATCAGTTGTACAGATTGGGATTAATTACCAGTTAAAACCCACCATCACAAAGACAAAGGGTTTTTATAATTAGATTTTGCTATATTTTGTTTTGTTTGAAGTAAGCGAGCTGTTGCTAGGATGTGAGAGCTGGTTTGGTTATACAGAGTTTTTGTTTTAATAATACTTTAGAACAGAATTTGATTCTGTGTCCTTGCCCTGTCTTCTGAGTTACACATCTAGACCTCTTTCTTATTGTTTAAGTCTCTTGTTAATTGGCTTTGTGTCAGTATGGTCCATGTCTGCTTGGGAAAAACAGTGGACTTTGAGAAAGAGAAACAGTCTCATTTTGCGGTAAATGGTAAATCATGGCCAACAGCCAGCTGTTTTCCTCTTTCCTTTCTGTGTTACTCTCCCATGAGAATTACTTTTTTCAATTAAGAACATACCAACAGAGAAAGAGAACTTCAGTAGTTTCCCTTTTACTGCCTGGAATTGCTGCAGGACTTTATTTTACCGTGTTCATTTTTTGTCTCCTCTCTAACGCCTTTATTTTGATTAATCCTAAGATTAATCCTAATATTTTGCATACTTTTCTTAAGACTCTTATTTCTTTAATTTTACTTTTTTAAAAAGTGGTGCATTTTAAAGATCACGTGTTACTAAAAATCCCCTTTCTCTGTATCCAAACTTGTTTTCAAAACCTTTGTCATTAGCCAAAAAAGCATAGTGAAACCAAGTGAATACTATTGGAAAAAGGACTGAACTACAGAGATTATTTCCATTGGAAATTAGAATGAGTTATTTGCCTGAGGTGGCCCCTGGTTGAAGTGGAAAAGGCAATATATGGTGACCTGGATGCTCAAATCTACAATTGGATTCAAGACTTGAAGCCACTCTTGCTGCAAGAATCATTGGCAAGGCTAAGGGTAAAGGTAGGGCAGGACACATCCAGGGCTTTGCTTTAGAGGTGTTCTGCCTCTCAGAGCAAGTGCAGAAGAAAATGAATGGTCCTTGGCTGGGCTTTTATAAAACTATTCTCACCCGTGGTGTGATTCATTACATTGGTAGAATATGAAAAGTCCCTTTCTCTTAATTGTCCTGAATATTGGTTGGAGAAAAAACTATAGTAGGTTTTCTATTGATTCTGTTCCTTTATGCTGCCCTATGAAGTAGAAATAGGAATTTATATGTCTACTGGCTATTACCTGTGTTCCATCAACTCACACCATGACTTTGCTTGTGCATGCCCATACTCCATCCATAGTTCTACATTTTTTCCATCCTTCAAGGACCAACCCCTCACGCTGCACACTCCTCTAGGAAATCTTTCTCCATGCTGCCACCTAGATGAAAAATATTTTCTTCTTTTCTCCTGAATTCCCAAAACATGTATTGGTAACACTTAGGACACTAATAACTCTCCACCTCTGGATTATACTTACCTGTTGTATGTTTCACCTTCTTACCTTGCTTACAAACTTCTTGAGAGATGAATCCATATCCTGTTATAGTTGCATGGTTATTTTGTTTGCTGTTCAAAGCAACCTTAGGAAGTAGGCCTTAGCCCCACTTTCAGGATGAAGAAACTAAAGTTTAGATAGTGTAATCTGAAACCTTTCTATAGAGAACTTTACTATGAACTTCAACCATAATCTGAAGAAGCCATACTCCTTTCATCATGTCAACTAGCCCGAGTCTTATGTCCTTCATCTTGCTCACTAAATATATGTGGAATGGTAACTGTTACAAAAAGAGAAATAAAATAAGATACATTTCAACATTTTCACTCATGTTTTAAAGGAATTATATTTGAGGAAATGGTTTATATTCCAATAAAATCACCATCCTACTAGTTTCTGTATATTGTTTCTACTTTATCCATGTTGTATGTATTCCCTTTAGTGTAAGTTGCCATTGACATTCTTTGGGCAGAGGCAAAGTATACAAAAGTACAAGTTTGTGAAAAGGAATTTCTGGGAAACTTCTACAGTCAAAGAAATAGCATAAACTCCAATAATACTCTCTACCTGTCTTCTAAGTTTCTTCCAACTTCCTGACTTTGGTGTGAGCCAATGATAATGCTATCTCCTAACTATGTAAAATGGCCCTGGGCAACAGTGACGCTGTATTTGGCTCTCTGTTTTGTTAAGTTTAACCAATGGCATCTGGAACTATAAAGGGATACTCATGGTCTTTTCTCCCTGTTGAGCTCTGCAGTTGATAGAAAGCCTTACACATAGCATGAGTAGGCTACACCTCTTTTCCCTAGTAGGAAAGTGTTCAGAGTACCTCTGGAGTGACAGTCCAGACAGCTAAGAATAGAGCAGCTAAAAAGAAACAACAAATAAACAAACAAACAAAACCTCATAATATTGGGAGGAGAACTATTTTTTTGTTTTAATTTCCCATTCTTCATGCAGAAACATTTCTTGTGAAGCTGAGAAGCTGTGCAAAACACCACAATGATCAGATATTTCATGAGGCTCTCATGGAGCTCCAGCATGACATCCAGCATTATGAGCATGGGATCAACATCTTAGCTCATCAGTGTGCAACACGAGTTACCAAGAGGGGCCTTCCTAGTGGAAAGAGAGTGATAAATTGGTAACATGGAAGCTACTTCCTGTGTTCTTTTTCTGAGAACTAGAAGAAGGAATACAAGTTGGCCCCATGCTAATGTGTATATACCTTTTTTACATACCAGTCACCAAAGTGTGTTTAGAAATTAGGAAAGGTCAGTAAGTCTCCAGTATATATAAACATCTATAGTGTATGGAAAGGTCTTCCATAATATATCAGTTTTCTCACTTCCATTTATCAGTATAATATATTTAAAGTTGCCCTAAGCTGAGAGTTGGTAGATCCAAGTCCACTGTTTTTTGTGATGCTGACCACTTTGGCTATCAATTTCTATTTATATAAAAATCAGTAGGGGAACCAGATGATTTCTGAGACGTCTGCAAGTCCTGTGACTCTTTGATCATAGGAAATAATATCAGTAGTCTACCACGTGTAATGGTCCACAGCGCTTTAAAATCACACAAAGAACATATAAATATATGTGTAAATAAATACATAAAGGAGATGGCATAGTTTAAATGTTAGTGAATTCCATGAAGACCCTATAGATTGAACCAAATAATTTTTTTCCACAAATCTTAGCTCGTTTCGACTTGTTTGTACTTAATTTTCATAATACTTGTGGAGGTATTTGAAGATATTAGGTTAAGTTTAATTAATTTAAATCTGTAGTATAAGGCTCTGAAGGCTGTAATAGTGTGGGTCCCATAAGTCTAGGGGTGATACATTACTTACCTTGGTATTTAATTATGGGAAAATGAAAAATAATGGAGCGTTTATTTTCTTTAAAAGTTATCTCTCTCAAAATAAGGCTGTTAAAAATTTTAAAAAAAATTTTAAAACAGAAAAAAAAAACCTATATGAGTGCTTTTTTACATACCATGCACTGTTCTAGACTCTGGGATTATAGTAGTGAACAAGAATGACACTGAACTTAAGCTTATGTCATAGAATTACGCTATTACAAGTGATGATAGAGCAATGTAAATGTTGAAAGTAAGCACAACTGGGATTATACCCATTAGAGAACTCTTTATAGGTTAGCAGTACCTACATTTCTAACACAGACAGTCAGCAATTTTGGTGGTGATCCCTGGGCTTGATTCTTGGTTTTGCAGACTTTGTAGTTAGGGGTTCTTATTTCAGTTGTTTTAAGTAATGGCAAATGTAAAAGAAATGGGAAAGCAGCTTTTATGTATTAGAATGTGAAAAAGATTATGAATGCATAAAGCTATACAAATAGACTTACACCTATAATATACACAAACTGTAAGTCTTCTCCCTGATTACAAATGCATTACAAAAGAGTCATTCTTGGATTTCCTGTTTGCAGTCATAGCTAATTTTTGTTTGGTAACTACTGCCATGGTAACCAAAATTATGATTTTAAAAGAATTGTTTATTAAATCATTAATGTACAGGAAATTGTTTTACTTTTTACAAGGTGGTGGTATCCAGGGAAATTATATTATTAATTATGAAATCAACTTTTTCTAGGAGAGGAAGATAAGGAAACAAAAGACTAATCAAAAACATTTCAAAACCACAGATTTTCAGGATTTTAAAGAAAAATAATTTGGTAATTGATAACTTCACCACTGTTCTTTGAGTAAATATCCATGTTTAAAAATTGCCTCAAACACTATTAGAGGATTAAATTTAGAAGTTATGCTTTTCAACTAGCCAACTACAATCTTTGACTCTCCTACAAAAGAGCTGCAGTTTAGCGTGGTTTTGTCAATTTTCTGTTCTAAGTGCCCTGTCTGCCTAACATTCTAGTTAGTAATGGGGAATTAGAGCAATAAGGGTATGCATGACTATAATTTTCTAAGTATCACTGCATTTATTTTGGTCAAATTCAAAAAAGTAAAAGAGCGTAGTTTAGAATTGCCAATTTCTCTGTTCCTTAGTCTGTTAGAATGGTGGGGTGTCTGCTCAGATTTGAGCATGGCTTAAAGTGGGAGAGCTTTATTAGAAGCCAGCCAGTGGGGATTGCTGAGATCTCGTCTGCTGAATAACAGCAAAGTTACTACTGTGTAAATATACTTAATCTGAAATGCTGAATTATCCTCAAACTATGAGTGATTCAACTTGTGTTTATCATTGTGACATTCTGGCCACTGTGAAAAGCTGTAAACAGGAGTTTCAGGGTGTTCAATGCATAGCTTATCTGAGCAGCGAGCCCGGCAGAAAAGATGGGCTTTCAGCCCAACAGAAATGCCTTGATATGGAGTCCATTAATGCATCTCTAGCCACAGTGAACTTTTCCCTTGCCTTGTTTGATGATAAAGTGATATCATGTTTCATTGAAAAATGACCATGTAGATGTTAGGTGGATTTTTGTTTTTATATGAGTGTAATGTGACAGTCTTAACAGAATGAGTCACAAAGTAAGGATCAAGGATCTGATTTTTCCTTTATGAAATCCTGGCCTACAATAAAAATAACTTGGGGTTAAAAAAAGTTACCGTTTGTTTTTCATAGAGAATATTAAAAGTGCAGTTTAGATTTAAAACTACAGACTCTAAACTCCATATCTATCAGTATCACCTCTTGAGCAAAATATGGATGTCAGCTTTGATAGATTTAAAAAACAAAAAGGAAGGAAGGAAGATGAGTGAGCAAGACAGATGTGTAAGTTAACTACAGTGCTGGATAGAATGACGTAAGTGCTATAATACACTGTTTTTCTTATCTGGGATAAGAAACCTTTTTATAAACAAAAATTTATCATGGGCTGATATTTTTAAAAACATAGTAAAAATTACTAAAACAAAAGACAAATACAGGACCAATTAAAAAATATTAAATGCAAGAGACACAAAATTACTTTAAGTGTATAGTAGTTCCTAATTGCCTACTGTCAGTTTCTCTGCCTATCTCATCACAGACAAGTGACTTACAGTTTGTGAACTGCCACTTTGAGTAGCACAGCAATAATAGAAATACAATGGTTATGAAGTCTCAGAAGCAGAAGTAACTAACTTTAATTGTGTGGGTTGAGATTATTTTATCAAGGAAACACCTCCTATAGAATAAAGAAGCTTTCATTAGGCAAAGAAAGCATTCTATAAAGAGGAAATAGCATGAACCAAAGGTACCTGGCTGTGAAAAGTCAGTAAAACCACCATTAACATTTTCAGTTTTGTCTCTCCTAAAATAAAGCTAAAGTAGATGAGCGGCAGTAATTTGTAATTTTTCCACAGTACAGATTTGAATTAAAGATGTGTATCACTGAGCTAGTATAAGACCCTAGGCCACAGCTGAAGAGTTTCTGATCTCCCTTGACTTGGATGATTATTTAATACATTGTGTCATCTGCTGAGAGAGAGGAGGAAATTTCACAGTAGAGTCTAGCTTATGTAGGCTGATCTGGACTCGGAGCTGTGGACTGGGACCACATTGGTGCTAGGTTTTCATCCTCCTTAGATCAGTGAAGCAAACAGTAAAGGTCTTGCCCAACTGAAGGAGCACCTTTTAAGCCTCTTCTTATGCCAAAGCAGTCACATGTCCAGTCCTGAAGTCAAGGAGAGGAGAAGTCTAGTCTAGCAACTATGAGGCTGCGGCAGGGATATGATGTTGAATGCTATTACGTGGGAATGAAGGATTGGGATCATTACCTCAGTCTACCACGTGTGCTACAGAGGGACAGTTGAATGTAGGGGCTTGAGGATACTTTTCTGAAGATCTTTCATGTATCAAGAGTATTCTGAGATGATATTCTGTACAGTATCACAGACTACACATGTTTTAAAGCAGGGTAGTTTTTGGTCATTCCAAAAAACTGTAGAGGAGAGTTAACTTTGCAGTATCCCTTACTTGATTTTTAGGGTGTCCATTTTTCAATCTAGTCACTCTTCTGTTAGCTTTGAAACATAGACCTCTCCAAATTCATTCCATCCAGGTCATGTGACTTCCGTGTTACATGAAGAAATGTAAAACTCATTTATTTGGGAAATGGCAAGTTGCCTAAGGTTTTGAAGGGGAATTACAAAATATTACCTTTTATGTACGGCAACAAATGGAAAATATATTCTGTAAACATTCCGATAATATGGGTTAGACTCTATCTGTGGTAACGGAATAGAAGAGAGAAATAGCAGAATTTAAAGCTAAAAAGAGGCAGGACAGATTTCAGTGGCCTAACTCCACAGCTCTTTTAAGATGTCACCGGTAAACCAGTAGTGATGTTATTCATTGTTACTTTTTCATGGACCAGATGAAATTAAGCCAGAGGATAGAATCATCCTGTGGACCACCGTTGCCCACTTTTCTCTAACAGTTAGGGAATTTAAAGGGAGCAGCGCAGACTTTGACGTTTCCAGACATAGATTTGGATCCCACCTTTGATATTTACTCAGTAGTTTGGCAACAGTTGCTCCTTGGTTTCAGAGATCTAATCTGCAAAACATGGATAGTACTTCTTTATTGGATTATTGTGTACTGTAAACGTGTAGAACAGTGCCTGACATATAGCAAGTACCTGATCAGTGTTGATTATTAGTGTTCTCTGATCAGTTTTAAAGGCCCTGGCCTTTATTAGCTGTGTGAATTTGGGAAAGCTACCTAGCCCTGTAAACCTTAGTATCCTCATCTGAAATGGGTTTCAACTATCTACCTCACAGGGTTGTAAGGATAATCAAGATGAATATCTTAAAGCACAAAGTATGGTGCCAAAACATAGACAATAAACAAATGTGTCATAATCCTCTTCAAGAAATCCAATCTAGAGGGAAGAAAATCCTGCATAGATCTTCATGCTATTTCACAGACCCCTGAATATATCACCAAGAATTTTATGATGGCATACTCTCAGTAAATTATTGCCACTTGGTGTTTTGTTGGACACAAAGAAATAGCCATTTAAAGTTGGATAACTGTGGGATATATTAACTTACTGGATTTAATATATCTTTTTGCTAATTTAAAATTTAATATATTTAATGTATCCTTTTGCTAATTTAAAAATTATTCTGATTTTCATTTTTACAATGAAATTAAAGTTTATAAATATTTCCAGAACTTGAGTACCTACCATGTGCCAATCGCTATGCAAAGGATTCAAGGCTGTGTATATTAGGTTCCCTGAGAAAGCACTTGAGTGAACACTGCAATGTATTGTGGTCCAGTATAGGAAACTGGCATGTTTCCCTGATTGGAATCTTCCTCAGAGTTTCTGAGGTAAATTACAGAAATGGTTACAATTCTTAGCAGCACCTCCCATTAAAAAGTGGAGTCTATTTTCCTTCCCTTTGAATCTGGACTGCTTTCTGACCTACTTGGACCAGTAGAATGTGGTAGAAGTGGTGTGTGAGTCCTAAGCTTGGACCTCAAGAGACCTTGCTTGCTTCTATTGCTCTGTTACTGGTATTTAAGTCTTCACAGCCTCCTACGGTGAAAGCTGTGTAAAGAGTCTTACAGAAGACTGTCCTCACTTGAATTACCCTGATATTCCTCTGTACATATGAAAGAATCAAGAATCGATGTACTGAAACTTCTCTGATTTCATTGCTGGCTTAAGACTGAACCCACTTTCTACTCTAGACGAATCTAATTTTGATTTTTGTGCTTCTTGTTCCATTAAAGTGAAGGAAAATTAAATTAACATGCAACTGCAAGTTTATCTTAGTTGTAAATAGGTGGTATATGCATATTTTGAAAATTGTCTAATTTCCTTGAATCACTAGACAAATTTTAAGTGATGTCTATGTAGCTTCTTTAGTGGTATAGTCTAAATATAGAGCAAAAAGTATGGTAATCCAAACTACTTCTCTGATACATCAGAAGTTAAAACATGGGTCAAAAATTAGTTAAGGCTCTTTGATTTATGCAGCACAACATATCAATAAACATAATTCTTTTTTTCCCCCAGAATAAGGGATGGTATGAAAAGGGTATGCAATAAATAAATAAGCAAGCATGAGGACCTGGCAGTAGGGTTCTTACATCTCTCCCTTTCTTTCCTGGTTTCCAAGACCCCTATCCTTGCTGTAAGACTGTGTTTTTGTTCTAAATGCCTGTGAACGCTAATTTGGGGCAAAAGAAAAATGAGAAGACTGTCTTTTTCCACCCCCTTTTCTGTTTTCTTTGCTGTCTCTGTTGGGCATTACTCTGTAGGTTTCCTTGGATCCTCTTCTGCACAGCCTCCTTCAGTGAAGCCTTCAGCCAATACCATGAGCGTTTTCTTTCATTCTCCAGTCTGTGAAAACACATCTGTACTGCCATCTTTATCTGTATGTGCTCCAGTTAGATAGTTAAAGAATTAGTGGCAATAAATCACTTAAGTACAGTCACCCTACTTATACCCTCACCCATGTATTATAATGGGTTACCTCTGAAGAAATAATACCACAGCCCTTAGGCATGGCAAGAATGATCACAGTATTCAAGTTTGGGGATAAAGAGCCTTAATTAAGACCTCTCAAAGCAGCTCTCTGTAGGATCCACCCTTTAGAAGCAGCTGTGGAGATAGTGACACAAGACCAAATTAGGAATGGTTGCCATGATCCAGATTCTTTTACGGAACTCCTACAGATGCCTTTTGGAATCAGGTTTTCAAAGTCCCTTTTATAGCAAATAAATAGGAGGTTTTGAGGGCTGTTATGAACGCATTCCATTGCAGTGTCCTTCAGTGGAGCCAGAGCTCAGCCAATCCTAATTAAGAAGCAATTTCAGCTGCAGTCATAGCTTATTATAATAATTTGTGACATTTTTATAGCCCTACATTGTCTTTCTCAAAGTAATGGATTCTGGAGGAGGCCGTTTCTGAGTAGAGTCCACAGAAGAGGTATTCTGTTAGTAAGCATTTCAAATGACTTCCTTCATACAATAGTATAAAAATAATTTGATAGCAGTCTGTTTGAAAAATGTTTATAAGGAACCAGCTTAAACTGAGCAGATGCAATATATTTTCAGCAGTTGCTTACCTAAAATAAGTACAAACCATTTTTATTTTTAAAAAGGGGGGCCTAAATTTTGCTCCTTATAATATTGTAAGGTTACATATTAGGATTCAAATAGAGAAGTAGAACTGTGAGGGAAGGAGCTGCTAACTGTAAATACTACATAATTTGAATCAAGTAATTTTGGCTCCTTTTATCACATAGAGGTACTGAAATTTATTTTATTTTACTTAATTCCATCTCCAGGTGGATTTATATAATAGAATTTAAAAGTTTATATAAATCTTTTCCAATTTTTATTCTGTGTTCTTTAAGGACTACTGTGGCATATTATAAAAATTGTGAAAATTTCCTCCCAAATATATTTGGTATTTTAATAATCTGGTTTGCAGCTGTCTTCTGTAACACAAGTGCGTGTGTATGTGTGTGTACACAAGTGTGTGTAACTATATATTGAGAAAGAAAATGAGACTTAGAGGCTAAAAATCATATTCTACCCTGTCTTCTGAAAGATCATTTCCTGGTTCTGAGTGAACAACTAACAAATTGAGGGGAACGAGAGTATTTATGAGGAAGGAACAAAGTTCTGCTTTAGATACCCATTGGGTGAAGAGAATTTAAATATTTGAGATGGGCAGAATAAAGAGAAGTGGTAGATAAGCACCCCATATGCCCCTGTTCCCCTTTATAATGTCTGTCTCATCACAAATCACTTAGTCTTTGAATTTAAAATCAAAACAGAAAATAGGATACAGTAGGCAGCATCTGAGCTGGTTTCCAATTACTCCCACCTACTAGTAGTCACACTCTTACGTATTGCCCTCCCATTGAGTGCAGGCTAACCTGATCAGTTGCCAAAAAATGAAATATGGCAGAAGCGATGGCATCACTTCTAAGATTAGAGATTACAACTTCTATCTTGTGTGCTCTTCCTCTCTCTGGAATCACTTGCCCTGGGGAGAACCAGCTACCATGTCCTGAGGTACCCATGTGGGTAGGCCCATGTGAGAAATCTTAGAAGTGGGAATCTCCCTTGTCGATCCTTGCAGCCCAGCTGACCCCGATTGCAAACTTGTAAGAGACCCTAAATCTGCGCATCTACTTAAGCCACTTCCAAATTTCTGACCCACAGAAACTATGACATGATAAATGGTATTTTCAAACCCTAAGTTTTGGGGTAGTTTGCAGCTAATACAAAGGTTGTTCCATTATGAATCTAGAAATTTAGTGATTTGAAAAATATGAAAAGCATATTTTGCTTATTATATTGCCCCTGACTACTGCATAGTGAAAACATCTTACATGTAATATAGCAGATAATTTTTAGTACTAGTCATGTCTACATGTTTTGAGTAAACGCCTTTCAACTTTGAAATAGAATTTGTTCATTTGTATTTCTTGCTCATTCTTTTAATTTTTTTTTTTTTTCTCTTGCTGTAACATTGAAAGAGACCTGTTTTGCATCAGGACCCTGGAGATTTTTCTTGACTCTCACCTCATCCTTCTGAGGATCCCCTTGTGTGTGAATTTATTACCTCGGGGACTTCCATGTTAGTATAGCTGGTGTGCAGACATTCAGGTTCCTCATAATAAGTCCCAGGTTTGCCTAGGACGGAGGAATTCCTGCCTAGCAAGCAACGAGCAGTCTTTCAGATCAAAATTGATTGTTCTAGAGAAGTTACAGATGAAGAATATTACTCTTTAAATTACTATTTACCTTTGAAGTTTCAGTTTGGAGGGAAAAAAGCAGTGACTTTGTAGTTAAGCGCATAGGGTTTGAGTCAGAAATGCCAAGATGCAAATCTTACTTCTGCCACTTGCTAGCTGGGTAGTCTTAGGCAAATTAATTTCTCCGAGTCTCAGTTTCCTTTTTATGCAATAGAGGTGATAATACTTTTCCAATAGGTTGTTGGGGATTAAATGTGATGGTATATGTATTTTGGCTGGTGGGTAGTAACATTTTAACAAATGGTGGTTGAGGTGTTTTTACTAACACTTCTACCATCACAACCCTCAGTGCTCATTTTTTAAAGTATAGTTAAAAACACTTCAACGTATCCTGCCAAAACAAAAATTTATTACTGTTACCTAAAAATATAGCAGGATGTATTTCTGCTCTTCTTCAAATATGATAGCAGGATCTATTTCTGCTCTTCTTCACATATGTTACCGTATTTATTGAGGTATAGATGTTTTGGGTAATCAGCTACAACTTGATTACATCTCAAACTCAAGTAGAGAAATTGTCTCGATGACAGTACCTTTGTCATTAACTTAATACTGTTACTGCCTTAAGAAATGTAGGGACAGATTAAGTAGGAATAGTCTACTTTAATTTGTTAAAGTCCCAGAAAACTTGACCTATTACCTCCAGAATATATTTTACTATAAAATATTTAGGCAGAAAGAACACTTGTTTCCTTTTCATTCCTAACATAATAGTCTATGTGATTATTTACTGCTGTCTGTGAACAAAAAAGATTTCTGACCATTTGGCTTACAGTGGATTTCATAATAGAGATGCATACAGGGCTTCTGGCTTTATGCATCCTAAGCTGAAAAGGTAAGGGGATGTGGAAATGAATCCTAGAATCTGCAGTAAATAGTTTTATTCCTGTTTCCTTATGGATGATCTGTGTTGACAAGTGAAGACCCTTAATTGATTATTCTATTCTTGAGCTATAATACTTGGTCTTCAGTTAAAAATTCCATTACATTCTATTTTTTTAAACGCATTTAGGAAATAGTGCTTCTTTATCAGGGCTTTCCATTTTATGATCTATCTTTAGGCACTGTTTATTGGTTAAGAGCAGTCATAGCTCTGTGTCAGTTTCTTCATGTGGATGAAAATGTGAGTAGTAATAGTATCTCAGACTCTCATAAGAGTGTTAGGAGGATAAAATGAGATAATCCATGTAAAATACTTAGAACCATGCATGGCAGTGTAAGTGCTCAGTAAAAATCAGCTGCTGCTTTTATTATCACCATCCCTTCCAGTGTCTTTTTTTGTGTGTGTAAAAGGCAGTGGAAGTGCCTTGGGGTAAAGATACATTATGATCAAGATAGTTTGATAATTAAAACAATTAAATAAATAAAACTTTCTAGCACTCCTGTAAATCTCAGACACTGTGGCAGTACTAGCAGTTCAAATCTGAACAAGAAGTTCACAATCTAATGGGGGTAAATTGATGTACACACAATCATAGGATGGTAAGGAAGGACTTAATAACACCATTTGTGCCAAGGGGATAGTTAAAGAAAAGTATCACAGTTTCTGACATTAAAATTGATATGTGGGCCCAATAGAGAGAATGACTTTGGCAGATGGAGAAGAAGAGGAACAGAGATTCAAGCAAAGCGAAAAGCTCCCCTTAAAACAGAGAATGGCTGGAGGGGAGTGATGTGAGGAAGGCATGGCTGGAGGGGAGTGATGTGAGGAAGGCAGGCGGTGCCAGGCTTTAAAGGATCTTCTTTGCATGCTAAGAAAAGTGAAATTCATTGAACTTATTAAAATCATCTAGCAAGGGGAGTGTTATGATTATCTTTAGGTTTATCAAAATAATTTTGAGAATAGCAATACAACATCATACAAAATGATCAGTTAAGAGAGCGTGGTCTCAGGATGATATGATGTGAGTTTAAACATGAACCCTGGAGTGCAGATGAGGGAGGAGACTGTGTGACTTGTAGAAAAGAGACACTAGAATTTGGAGCATAATAAACATGCTAGACAAGGACAAGGAGGCCTCTGGGCCCCAGGTTGGGTGACCAAGTGGGTGATGACAACTTTGTCTTCAGTCTTCTTCTCATGTATTTCAGACTTGAGTAACTGAGAGATGGGAAGTTTTTGTTTTTATTAGCAAAGAAAGAGAAATGTAGCAGCTTTACTAGGAATGACTAATTGTAGCTCTTAATCACACTAGTTCTTTGTATTCTTACCTAAGAAAGTTGGCAAACTAATAAAGTGTGCAACTATTTTTATATTTAAGTTTGGTTATCTGTGTAACCTACACTTTTCTTTTTTTATATTTATTTATTTATTTATTTATTTATTTATTTATTTATTTACTTTTTGGAGATGGAGTCTCACCCAGGCTGGAGTGCAGTGGCATGATCTCAGCTCATTGCAGCCTCCACCCGCTGAGTTCAAGCATTCTCCTGCCTCAGCCTCTCGAGTAGCTGGGATTACAGGCACCTACCACTGTGCTCGGCTAATTTTTGTATTTTTTTTAGTAGAGACGGGGTTTCATGATCTTGGCCAGGCTGGTCTTGAACTCTCAACCTCGTGATCCACCCACCTCAGCCTCCCAAAGTGCTGGGATTACAGGCATGAGCCACCGCGTCTGGCCAACCTACACTTTTTTGGTAATACAAATCTTGTTAGAGATTTGGAAACAGGCAATGAACTAAAAATTTCAAATAATTTTAAATCTTGTATCAGATCTTAGTAAAAATATATTCCTTGGGTGGGGGACTTCACAGATCACACTAGATTTCTAAGGGAGCCATTTGCTAAGATGAATTATTTAGATATGTAGTTCCTTTGTCCAGAATATTTATCTGGATGAACAAAAATCTAAAATGCTTCTTTAGGAGTATAATATGAGTATATATGTGTGTGTATGTACATGCATATGTGTGTGTATATGTGATAGGTAGATAAACATGCATGCACATACACACTGAGAAAGGGGGAGTGGGAGAGAGATATGTATATTTCATATGATCTACCTTCATTCCAATATTATTAAAGAAGTCTTAGTAACACTTGCTTGTTTAGTAACCACATAGGATTCTTTACTCCAGAGGGAGTTTGGTTATGAAAACAGCATGAATCAGATGATCTCACCCTGAATACTGCATAATATCTTCCAGACCCAAATTGTCTCCAAATCAATTCAGACCATGTTTGAAATACCAGATGTTCCATACTCTTTTTTTTCCTTTCTTTTGTTTTAAAAAAGTATCTGACATGCAATACCTTTTTCTGGGTCAGAAGGGTGACCTGAAATGTTGCCAACCTATTTGACTGCTTAAAATTATGAATATGGATAAATTGATTCCATTCCGTTTTCTTATTCTAAAATAAGCAGGGTATAAAAGAGTGTTTGGAGGCACAGATCATGTGAATATAAATTCAGTTTGTGGAGCCTGCAGTTAAAGATACTTAAGTCCTATTTGTCTGTGATTCCTGTTTCATAGTAAATATTATATAGTCACTTTTATTTTTTTCTTAGGATATTGATAGATATTCCCAAAGCCTGACTATACTTTCTTCCAATATAGTCAATCCAAAGGACCTGTTTTCTTGGATGCTGAAGAAAAAAAATTATTCTGTCATATCCTTTTATTGATGCTGACCAGAATGTGTTACTAAAATGATATGAAGTAGACAGCTTTGAGACTTTTGTGCTTATGAAAAACATGTGTTTTTAGGCACTAGGTGTTGAGTCTGCAGGGAATACCGTATCACATTTGCTGTTGAAATAATTACATGCAACAGGCCTGAGTTTTATCATTCACAATTTAAGTCTTTTGTTTCCTATGCATACTTTGTAAAACTACTCCACCAAACTGAGTTCCAAGTGATTCTGACTTCTCAGAGTCATTAATATATTAGCTTTTTCAAATAATTATTTTCTATTTAGTGATTAAACTTTGAGCAGTTGACCATGCTGAATAATAACCAAACTAAGAGTTAATCTGACACGATTTGCAATAAAATTAAAAGGTATCTTGGAGGCAATCTAGTTTAATTTCTTCATTATCTAGATGAAGCCTGAAGAAGAAAGATCACTTTCAAAATCCCTGAACTCACCAGTGACACTCTGGGACCAGATCGCAGTTTTCCTGACTCTCCTCCAGGGATCTTTCTACATTTTCAAAGTTCTGCTCTCCTCTAGGGATCTTTCTACATTTTCAAAGTTCCCCATTAGCTCACTAGTATCTGTAACTATATATATATTTTATCATTTCCTTAACATTTGGTAATTCTCACAACATACATATGACATACAGGCACACGTATCTTGATTATATTAGTCCAAGGATCTAGATTTCACTTTCTAAACAGCCAGTTTGCCTTAGCTGAGGAGCTAACCCTCTCTAGGCTCCCCTTCCTCCCTACCACTCTCTCTCACATACCCCTGTGTGAACCCTGGGCATCATTAAATAACATTTTCCTTATTTATATCCCTCGCCAAGAGTTTTCTCCAGCCCAGTCATCTGGGCAGAGACTAACCTACAAGATTTGGATGTTCAAGAATAATAATAGCCTTGGCTCTTCAGGAAAGCAGAAGGACCCTAAGGAGAAGGTGTGGTCTATGCTGAGGGTAAAGAGAAGGGATGAGAAGAATTCTGGGTCCTGGACTTCAGGGAATCTTGAATACAAAGTGAATAATGGAGAGAAATTAGAGAAGCCCTTAGAGTAGATGGGGTTCCAGATCCTTGAACTGAAACCAAGAGGAGTTGAGGAACCTCAGTTCTTGTGACACTTTGCCCAAAATAGGCCCTAAGAAACTGTGCTTGGGGCAGTTCTGGCTGTGAAACTCCTCTTACCACAGATTAGAGTCCATATGCTTTCCTTCATCTGATGCACGTTTGACTTAGGAAGGGGAGAATAGCAGATGATTAGATGCCTCAGTTGGAGTGGGAACAGAGCAGAAGAAATCTGCCCCACACTGGTAGAGGTATGTCTGCTACCGTGCAATTTTATAATATAAATTGGATTTAACAACTGCATTCTAAATTATAATTCAGTCTGAAACTAGGCACATCCTAAACAAGGAAAACACTAGAGTGTGAATCATGTATCTTCTTTCTTGGAGAGGCATTGTGCTTGTTTCCTAACAGAGGGTTGATAAAGACAATAAAAATATGGAAAAAGTTCTCACCCAATAATGTGGCGTAAGTCAGAGATCTTCCGTGCTGGTGTCAATGAGATTTAAGTTTTGTAGCTGTATACTTGTAGCTATAAAATAAGTTTCTTACTGAAATGTTCTCAGGAAAATAAGTTTATTGCCAGTCTGAAACTCTAATTGCTCTAGCTGTTAAAAGTGATTTTGAAAACTTGGTGTCATTTTTGTTTGTGTTTTGTGTGTGTGTGTGTGTTTTAATTAGGACTGTTTCCATTAGGTT
The DNA here is from genome assembly GCF_037993035.2 of Macaca fascicularis. Classification (NCBI taxonomy): domain Eukaryota; kingdom Metazoa; phylum Chordata; class Mammalia; order Primates; family Cercopithecidae; genus Macaca; species Macaca fascicularis. The sequence goes on from NC_088377.1 coordinate 157,698,069, forward strand.
ATGGTAGGGGAAAGTGTATCATATTGCCGTGACCCATTCCACTCTCTTTCACTTACTTGCTGTCTGTGATGTTTAAAAGTTCCCTCACACTTAAGTCTGAGCACATGGGGAAGATGAAAGTGTTTGTGTTTGGAAAGGTAGAGGGGCACTTTCTCCAGGCAATCACAAGTCTAACTGGAAAGAGTCCATAAAGAGATTAAGTTGGCCTTCCAGGCAGGCCCAAGGGCAAAAGAACCCTGGAACAATACTTTCTGGGTTTTCCAGGGCAGCCTACAGAGCCCGTTTCTCAAGTTACTGCTTTTCTTTTTTTTTTTATTTATTTATTTATTTATTTATTTATTATTATTATACTTTAAGTTGTAGGGTACATGTGCATAACGTGCAGGTTTGTTACATATGTATACTTGTGCCATGTTGCTGTGCTGCACCCATCAACTCGTCATTTACATCAGGTATAACTCCCAATGCAATCCCTCCCCCCTCCCCCCTCCCCATGATAGGCCCCGGTGTGTGATGTTCCCCTTCCTGAGTCCGAGTGATCTCATTGTTCAGTTCCCACCTATGAGTGAGAACATGCGGTGTTTGGTTTTCTGTTCTTGTGATAGTTTGCTAAGAATGATGGATTCCAGCTGCATCCAAGTCCCTACAAAGGACTCAAACTCATCCTTTTTTATGGCTGCATAGTATTCCATGGTGTATATGTGCCACATTTTCTTAATCCAATCTGTCACTGATGGACATTTGGGTTGATTCCAAGTCTTTGCTATTGTGAATAGTGCTGCAATAAACATACGTGTGCATGTGTCTTTATAGCAGCATAATTTGTAATCCTTTGGGTATACACCCAGTAATGGGATGGCTGGGTCATATGGTACATCTAGTTCTAGATCCTTGAGGAATCGCCATACTGTTTTCCATAATGGTTGAACTAGTTTACAATCCCACCAACAGTGTAAAAGTGTTCCTATTTCTCCACATCCTCTCCAGCACCTGTTGTTTCCTGACTTTTTAATGATTGCCATTCTAACTGGTGTCAGATGGTATCTCATGGTGGTTTTGATTTGCATTTCTCTGATGGCCAGTGATGATGAGCATTTTTTCATGTGTCTGTTGGCTGTATGAATGTCTTCTTTTGAGAAATGTCTGTTCATGTCCTTTGCCCACTTTTTGATGGGGTTGTTTGTTTTTTTCTTGTAAATTTGTTTGAGTTCTTTGTAGGTTCTGGATATTAGCCCTTTGTCAGATGAGTAGATTGCAAAAATTTTCTCCCATTCTGTAGGTTGCCTGTTCACTCTGATGGTAGTTACTGCTTTTCCCAAGGCCTGGTCTCCTGGTCTCTGTGAGGGCTGCCTGAGCTTCTGCTAGCAGAGCGTGAGAGGTGCTCCTGCTCCTCACTCTCCCCTGTTGCCCTGTGGCTTTCCTCTTTACCAGTCTCTCCTATCTCTGAGGATGTCTCCTCTGTTAAGCCAGTAGCCTAAGGCATGGCATTGAATGCTTCATGAAGTTTAGTTTCTTCCTTGGGAAAATGAAAAGGAAAACAAAACAAAATACTCCACCTGCTACAAGGCCAGCCCTGTCACCCTGCAAGTGCTTTACAGTTTTTTGGCTCTTTCCCTTGCCCTCTTCTGCCACAGGCCTTGTGTATAGTGTTTCCTCTCCCCTGAATGCACTTCTCTGAGCCAAATTAGATACTGGTCATCCTTTCCATTGTAATTCATACACCTCTCCTTCAACAAAGCTTCCCCAGCCTTCCTTATTTAACTTACTTGTCTTCCTTTTTAAAGCTCTCAGAAAGTCATCTACACTTAGAGATGGTGCAAGAGTGTTTCTGGATTGGTAGTTCTTTTCCTTGGGGCAGAAATTAGCTAGTGACTCTCTTTGAAAGACAAGAGCTCCCGTTTGACACTCTAGTCATCTGCCCCAAAAGAACAGTAGCGCAGGAGCCAGATGCTGAGTTTTAGGTCTGGTTTGCTGTTTAGTAGCCGTGCAACCAGGAGCAAATTCCTCATCCTCTCTTGATTCTGTTTTCTTGATCTCTTACATGAGGGAGATGCCTAGTCCTGTTCAGAATAAGAATATGTGGGACACTTTAAAAGAGCAGCAGTTCATGAAATACCACCAGCTCTAGTAATTATAATAAATAAACCGATAGCTATTTTAAGAACATATTGATGTAAAGAGTCAAACTCTGTAAAAGTATTTGAAGATCTTATTCTGAGCCAAATATGAGTGATCAATGGCCTATGACACAGCCCTGAGGAGACTCTGAGAACATGTGCCCAAGGTGGTCAGGCTACAACTTGGTTTTATACGTATTACAGAGATGCAAGACATCCGTCAATACGTGAAAGATGTACATTCCTTCAGTCTGGAAAGACAGGACAGCTGGAGGTAGGGAGCAGTCCTTCCAGGTCATGGGCAGCTTCACAGATTTTCTGATTGGTGATTAGTTGAAAGCCTTATTATCTAAAGACCTGAAATCAATAGAAAGGAATGTCTGGGTTATGATAAGGGGGCTTGTAAGGACCAAGGTTTTATCATGCAGATGAAGTCTCCTGGTAGCAGGTGTCAGAATAGATTGTAAATGTTTCTTATCAGAGTCTGTTCTGTCAGTCTTAGGTCTCTGTGTTTATGCTAATGCTGGTCATCTGTGAAGCAGCATGCACCGCGCCCCCCCACCGCCCCGCCCCAACTCCCCATTTCCTATCATGGCCTGAACTGGTTTTTCAGGTTCACTTTGGAATGACCTTGGCCAAGAGGTGAGGTCCATTCAGATGCTTCTTGGGTTTATAATTTTATGTTTGATTTACAAAGATAAAAAGCTGGTAGGAGAAAACAACTTGCCCCTTTGCAAGATTGACTTTGTAACAGTAGTGAGCTACTCCAAAGCCTTAGTGTAAAAACTCTGCTGACTCATGGAGGTTCTAGTTACATGAGCTGAACTTTCAAGTTGCATTCAGAAATAGAGAATGAGATGGTATTGTTCCAGGATGTTTGCAGTCTTTTATAAGCCCAGTGTTGTTCAGACCAGGCAATTCTAATTTGAAGGCATGCAAGAATTTAAGTGGCCATTTAATTTAGAGGCAGAAGCATATTTCTAGATATTATCTGTCCGCAAATATCAGGATTTTATACACACATGTAAGTTTGTATGTGTATATGCAAGTTCTATGTCATGAGGTAAAATGTATTCCATGTTGTGAATTACATAAAAGAGAGTTTAAAAACCTCTGATTTAAGCTAAGCTATGTGATTAAGGCTTAATAATGTAATCAAAATTTTCATTTGGGATTAGAGTTTATTTAGCAGGAGATGCATGAACATAGTATGAATCATATCCATACTCCAGGCACATTCAGAACTAACTCTTCTGTAATGGAAAATTAGAAAGGGCTTGAAAAACAATACATGTTTTTGGATTTGCTTTTCATTTTACTATGGATATTGTAATAGAGAAAACATGTAATTGTGCTTCTTACACAAGACCAGAAAACAGTCTCTCTCTGTCTTTTGTTTAACCTACATTATTTCCATACTGTGTGAACTGTGATCATCAGTGACAAGGAAACAATTTGTTTTAAAAAAAAAAAGCTTAGTGTTGACGTTAAATATACAATTTAAAGACTTTCATTTCTTTTGAAATTGGTAATATGGACATGGCAAAGATGATAAAGCTTAACTAATGCTGGGCAGGTGTTTATTCTTTAGAGAGTATACTTTATATGGTCTAACTTAAAAGTAATGTGGGGTCCCTTAAGCAGCTGGGTGGACCAGCTGGGTTTGAATATGGCCTTAATTATGGAAAAAGGATGTGGTCATTTTCTTTAGAACAAAAGGAAAGGCTTCACTTCAACTTCAGGGCATGTCAGACTGATCTTTCAAGGAACAAGTTACAATGTGGTTTTGATTGCATAGTGACAAACAGAACTTGGTAAAGTTACAAAAGAGGGCCATTGAAAAATATCCATTACTTGTCCAGCTTGAACTGCTACTCTAGGCACTAACCAGTAACCAATTCCTCATGGTCACTGATGTGATATTTAAAACACGGAATAATCTGGTTACTGGTGGTTTGCCACTGTACTGATGTAAGACTGGCTACTCTTTTTTTTTTTTTTTTCAATATTGGTAGTTGGGTAAAAGAGCTTAATTACCATCTTGTGTCCTCTGCCATCTGCACCCCACTCCTTCCACATATTAGGCCATGTCTCAGCAAGTTCTCAAAGACTATTGTTTAATATGGTAAAGAAGAAAAGATGGTTTACTATAGTAAGGGTGGTAATACAGCTCTCCACTCCTCGCCTCCCTACAGCTTCAGGCAGAAGAGCGCAGGCCTTGGAGTCAGAAAGACCTGAACTCAAATCTCTACTCTACCGTTTATTAACACTTTGATCTTAAGCAAATTCCATAATCTCTGAGTTTCAGCAAAAACGTGTCAAAAATGGCAAATAATATTGCCTACTCTGTAAGTATTTTATATGGTTCTGTAAGATTTTTTTTTTAATAAATTACATTCTATATAAAAATATTTTCTAAACAAAAAACACTGAGAAAAGTAACGTTTTTACGAGAAAACCCTCTAATAGACAACATCTAGATTCTCATATCTGCTATAGAATTCTATCTGTTCTGATATGCCGTTTTGGTTGATGTACATGAAGAAAAGTTGGTTTAACTCAAATATGTAACTGCTAAAAGATAAAGTATATATATATATTTTTTTTTTAATTTTATTATACTTTAAGTTCTAGGGTACATGTGCACAACGTGCAGGTTTGTTACATATGTATACATGTGCCATGTTGGTGTGCTGCACCCATTAACTCGTCATTTACATTAGGTATATCTCCTAATGCTATCCCTTCCCCCACCCCCTCCCCACAATAGGACCCGGTGTGTGATGATCCCCTTCCTGTGTCCAAGTGATCTCGTTGTTCAATTCCCACCTATGAGTGAGAACATACGGTGTTTGGTTTTCTGTTCTTGCGATAGTTTCCTGAGAATGATGGTTTCCAGCTGCATCCATGTCCCAACAAAGGACACGAACTCATTCTTTTTTATGGCTGCATAGTATTCCATGGTGTATATGTGCCACATTTTCTTAATCCAGTCTGTCATTGATGGACATTTGGGTTGATTCCAAGTCTTTGCTATTGTGAATAGTGCTGCAATAAACATACATGTGCATGTGTCTTTATAGCAGCATGACTTATAATCTTTTGGGTATATCCCCAGTAATGGGATGGCTGGGTCAAATAGTATTTCTAGTTCTAGATCCTTGAGGAATCACCACACTGTTTTCCACAATGGTTGAACTAGTTTACAGTCCCACCAACAGTCTAAAAGTGTTCCTATTTCTCCACATCCTCTCCAGCACCTGTTGTTTCCTGATTTTTTAATGATTGCCATTCTAACTGGTGTGAGATGGTATCTCATTGTGGTTTTGATTTGCATTTCTCTGATGGCAAGTGATGATGAGCATTTTTTCATGTCTCATGGCTGTATGAATGTCTTCTTTTGAGAAGTGTCTGTTCATATCCTGACCTCTTCAAAGAGAACTACAAACCACTGCTCAGTGAAATAAAAGAGGGCACAAACAAATGGAAGAACATACCATGCTCATGCATAGGAAGAGTCAATATTGTGAAAATGACCATACTGCCCAAGGTAATTTATAGATTCAGTGCCATCCCCATTTAGCTACCAATGACTTTTTTCACAGAATTGGAAAAAACTGCTTTAAAAAGTTCATGTGGAACCAAAAAAGACCCCGCATTGCCAAGACAATCCTAAGCCAAAAGAACAAAGCTGGAGGCATCACGCTACCTGACTTCAAACTATACTACAAGGCTACAGTAACCAAAACAGCATGGTACTGGTACCAAAACAGAGATACAGACCAATGGAACAGAACAGAGGCCTCAGAAATAATACCACGCATCTACAGTCATCTGATCTTTAACAAACCTGACAAAAACAAGAAATGGGGAAAGGATTCCCTATTTAATAAATGGTGCTGGGAAAATTGGCTAGCTGTAAGTAGAAAGCTGAAACTGGATCCTTTTCTTACTCCTTATACGAAAATTAATTCAAGATGGATTAGAGACTTAAATGTTAGACCTAAAACCATAAACACCCTAGAAGAAAACCTAGGTAATACCATTCAGGACATAGGCACGGGCAAGCACTTCATGTCTAAAACACCAAAAGCAACAGCAACAAAAGCCAAATTGACAAATGGGATCTAATTAAACTAAAGAGCTTCTGCACAGCAAAAGGAACTACCATCAGAGTGAACAGGCAACCTACAGAATGGGAGAAAATTTTTGCAATCTACTTATCTGACAAAGGGCTAATATCAAGAACCTATAAAGAATTCAGTCAAATTTACAAGAAAAAAACAACCCCATCAAAAAGTGGGCAAAGGTTCTGTAAGATTTCAGTGAGATATAAGTAAAGTACTTGCCTCTATTCCTCGTGTCTTAGTCTATTCCTGCTGCCATAACAAAATACCTTAGACTGGGTAATTTATAAATAATAGAAATTTATTTCTTAAGTTCTGGGGACTGGGAAGTTCAAGATCAAGGCACTGGCAGATTCAGTGTCTGGTGTGGGCTTGCTTCCTGCTTCCAAGATGATGGCACCTTGTTGCTGCATCTTCACATGGAGGAAGTTTCAGAAGAGATGGAAGAGAGGAAGCCCCATCAATGAAGGTGGAGCCATCATTGCCTAACTACCTAATCATTTCATGAAGGCCCAGCTTCATGATATTGGTACATTGGGGATTAAGTTGCCACATGAATTTTGGAGGAGCACAAACGTTAAAGCCATAGCACTGGCATTCAATAAGTGTATATTGTAGCTATTAATATTTATCATAATAAAAATATTACTTCAGTTGTAATTCCTAAAATCTTTAATGCCTTGTTTGATGCAAAATATGTTATTCAGGATGAGAGCTTTTTAAGCTATGGTTTTCTGAGTGTTGTACCTGTTGTACTACAGGGCTGTACTACGAAGCATGTAGTGGCCAAAGACATAAGTTCATGACTTTTTGCTATTTGCAATATTTGTAGTTTTCTATACGGTTATATTCTGATGCTTTTCTTTCTATGATAAAAGGCAATCAGAATATAAAATATGTTATGTATGTACTTGGAACTGCCATGTACATACCTGGGTATCATCACTGACTAAACATAAGATTTGTTTGAAAGTTATATCAACACAAGTGGTAAGTGGAATTAAAACTGCAATTTATTGAATTTTTAGATTTGTAAAGAATGTAATAATAGATTCGCAATGTTTTCTTTTTAACAGATGGGCTTAGGTCACGAGCAAGGATTTGGAGCCCCTTGTTTAAAATGCAAAGAAAAATGTGAAGGATTCGAACTGCACTTCTGGAGGTATTGTTTTGAAAACTGCAACCACATTAGTAATTTATACTTTTTGCAATACTTCCTTAGACAGTGGAAATATTTTCAAGTTCTCCAGCATGCTTGCTAAGTTGCAGACCTGTTATTGTCTTTTCTGAGAAATGAATACAACATAAAGTGTTCTTACTGCCATTAAGTTTGACTTAGTAAATTGGACCATAATAACTATATTTAGAGTTGTTGGATTTGCTTGCTGTCTTTAGGATTTCCTTTGAGCCTGAAATACTGAATATATCTTCTGGTAGTAAATAAGTTTGTAGTAATCCTCCAGGACTGTTTAATTATTTATTTATTTATTTTATTATTTATTTTTTGAGACGAACTCTCATTCTGTCACCTAGACTGGAGTGCAGTGGTGTGACCTCAGCTCACTGCAACCTCCGCTTTCTGGTTCAAGCAATTCTCTTGCCTTAGCCTCCTGAATAGCTGAGATTACAGGCTTGTGCCATGACGCCTGGCTAATTTTTCTTTTTTGTATTTTTAGTAGAGATGGGGTTTCACCATGTTGGCAAGGCTGGTCTCAAACTCCTGACCTCAAGTGATCAGCCCACCTCAGCCTCCGAAAGTGCTAGGATTACAGGCGTGAGCCACCACGCCTGGCCCTGTTTAATAATTTAATTATTTTCTTCTTAAAAATTAGTAACTTCACATCTCATCTCTACATTTTCAGTAAACAAATATGAATACTAAATTGAGAATTTATATGTTAGTTATCAGGGAATGAAGTTGAATTTAGGTCTCTTTAAAATTTTCAGCTGTAAGTTACCAGTGAAAAACATTGAAACACTTGAATTTTTTTTAAAGAAAAAAATTAATTGTAGTGTCTTGGTTTGAATGAAGTGCAAATATACACAAGACATGTTAGTGGGTCAAAAATGTGAATTTTATATAGATCTTTAGGTTGTTTTGAAAGTACTACTGCATATCATATAAATCTAAAATCAGTATTTGAAACCTGTGCTTATGAATGACTGTCAAGTCAGTAATGGTAGTTCACAAGTCTGCTCAAAGTTAGAATTAGCAGGAAAAAAAAAATAAAGATAACTATACAATTTTAGGATGGCAGCTATCTTGTTAGGATGACTGTCATTTGAGAGCCACTTCTGTACTACAAATTTCCACCGGAAACCCTTTAGAAAACACACTTTCATCAGCTCTTGGAAATGTGTACAGTGTAATTAAAGGAGATTATAAACAAATAAAATTTTAGAAATTAAGCTCTTTTAAAAACTATTTATTGAATCAGTTTTCAGAAACAAAGGTAAATGTGTAAAATAGCAAAGTCAGTAGAAACCTGCTAGAACTGATACAATTCTTCAGTTTTAGGGAGCTAAAGTTTTCCAGGAATTTTTTTTTACAAGACTTAAACAGCTCTCCCTTGTGCTGTCTCTTCAAGGGATATAGAAGTGAGGCAGTATGTCTCTCATGTTTTAAAAAGGTAAAGTGACTTAACACAAAATAGTTTTCGTGGATTAGAACGTCTCTGCTCTTAATGCTCACACTGTTTTCTATTGTCCCTATCAGTTAACTTTACCGAAGGCTGCACTGCCCTCTCCTGGGCGTAGTTTTTACCTTACAATCTTATAATACCTAAAATCCAAAATCCAAAATGCTCCAAAACCAAAACTTCTTGAGTGTCAACATGATGCCACAAGTGGAAAATTTCACATACCTGACCATGCGACAGGTCACAGTCAAAATACATTCAAACCTTTGTGTCTTGTACAAGATTATTTAAAATATGTATAAAATTACCATCAGGCTATGTACATAAGCTGTATATGGAATAGAAATGAATTTTGTGGCCGGGCGCGGTGGCTCAAGCCTGTAATCCCAGCACTTTGGGAGGCCGAGGCGGGCGGATCAAAGGTCAGGAGATCGAGACCACAGTGAAACCCCGTCTCTACTAAAAATACAAAAAATTAGCCGGGCGCGGTGGCGGGCGCCTGTAGTCCCAGCTACTCAGGAGGCTGAGGCAGGAGAATGGCGGGAACCCGGGAGGCGGAGCTTGCAGTGAGCCGAGATCGCGCCACTGCACTCCAGCCTGGGCAACAGCGTGAGACTCCGTCTCAAAAAAAAAAAAAAAAAAAAAAAAAAAAAAAGAAATGAATTTTATGTTTAAACTTGGGCCCTATACCCAAGATAGCTCATTGTGTTTATGCAAATATTCCAAACTTTAAAAAAATTTGAAATCTGATACACTTCTGTTTTATTTTACTTCTGAAGCATTTTGGGTAAGAGATACTTAACCTGTATTCTTTTTGGTTCTGCTATGCAATTGCCAAAAACTGCTCATGAGATTTTAAAGCTCATTCCTAAGAGATATCATCTTTTCTCTAAAGCAAGTTATAGTCATTTTTGTTATGTCTATATTAATCATTTTAATCTGATACTTTCAGATGAAAATATATCCGACAAGAGCAGATCTCCATGGCATGAAAATAACCTTTTTTTTTTTTTTTTCAATTTTATCACACAGACTCATTTAATCAATTGGGTATAGTCTGAAAATCTAAGAGCCATAATAGTCTAGGGCTTTGCATATGGCCTGTCATTCAGCTGGGGTTGATAACAGTCCACCCCGTTGGTATTTCTTAGTAGTTCTGACATCTTCCTGGCATGAGTCCAGTCACGTTTCTCTTAGAATTCTTGATAATTCCCTGACTTTTTCACCATAGCTAAAAGAGCTGAAGCAGGTGCCTTTGACCTCCATATGTAGCCTCTTTCAGTACAGTCTTTGAAGTAAAATATTCTAGACTGGCTGACCTGAGTGTAACAAAGATTCCAGGTCTAGTCTAGGGCCACAGAACTTCTGTGGGTGAGGTAGACATGGGATTCCATGACCCTGCCCACTTAGCCTCCTCCTCCAGCTTCATGGTGATCCTTGACTTAGGACCCTGAGGGCTCCACTGGGTACATTTCAAAAATCAGAGTTAAATTATTCTCTACCTCTTTATTAGTCTGGCCTCTCACACAACCACATAAATGGTCTTTTGAACATGGATACTATTATATACTTCTGATGACTTAAGAACCCTCAGTAGTTTCCCACTGGACTTCTTTTAGGCAAAATTCTTGACCTTTGATGTTAAACCCCAACATCTGGCCTCTGCTTGCCTTTCCAGCCTCTTCCACTGCCCTTCCAAGCACCCTATGCTCCAAGTGCTTGATACATACTATTCCCTGAAATTTCGTGCCTTATTGTTGGTATTCTCTGCCTGGAAAACCCTACCTCCCACCAGTAGGAAACAAAAAGTCTCAGCTCAAGAAATACCTCTGAGAATTCTTCCCTGCCCATGTATGTCCTTTCAGGCCACCATAACAAAATATCACAGACCTGGTAGTTTAAACAAAATGTATTTCTCCCAGTTCTACAGGCTGGAAAGTTCAAGATCAGGTGCTTGATCAATCAACATGGTTGAGTTCTGGTGAGGTCTCCCTTCCAGGCTTACAGACGGCTGCCTTCTCACCATGTGCTCACATGGCCTTTCCTTGGTGTGTGTGTGCCTGTGCGTGTGTGTGTGTGTGTGTGTGTGTGTGTGTGTGTCTGGAGAGGAAGAGATCTCTCTCCCTTTTCTTATAAGGTCACCTATTCCAATGGATTGTGACCTTCACCTTGTGACCTCTTTTAACTTTACTTCCTAAAAGCCCCTGCTTTTACAGTCACATTAGGGGTTTGGGCTTCAGCATATAACTGAGGAAATACAGTTCAGTCCACAGCACCCCCTTCCCCTGCTTCCACATACCCCCAAAGTTGTTAGGAATCATTTTCCTTTTTATCACCTTGTATACTTATAGGAAGCCAGGAGATAAATACCCAGACCTCATTCTTCTTCATCATTCTGATTTCCTGCTGGCACCTCCCATTGTCCCATTGCCAGTGCCAAGGGAACCCACGGTGTAGTCCTTAAGGGTCAGCCTTCTGGGAAGTAGCACAGAGTACTGAGGCATGGAGAGTGAATCTGGAGAGGTGAATGGAAGATGCCGGATCAAGGTTTATCACCATAGTTGCAGGAGACTAAAAATGAATTATTAGAAATTTAGAGTGGAACTTGTAACTTAACTAGTCGAACCTTATTTTACAGATCAAAGAACTAAAACCAAAGGAAGTTAAAATGACTTGTTTGAGCCCATGAGTTATTAATAATATAATTTGTGAATGATTTCTATGTGTCACACACCAGTGAGCACTTGTAATAATTTTCTACTACTGCATAACAAATTACTACAAACTTTGCAAGTTAAAGCAACAACTATTAACTCAACATCCATTATTATTATTATTATATTATTACTTTTTTTTTGAGACGGGGTTTCACCCTTTTTGCCCAGGCTGGAGTGCAGTGGTGCAATCTCGGCTCACTGCAACCTCTGCCTCCTAGATTCAAGTGATTCTCCTGCCTGCCTCCCGAGTAGCTGGGATTACAGGCGCCCACCACCACACCCACCTGATTTTTTGTATTCTTAGTAGAGACAGGGTTTCACCATGTTGGCCAGGCTGGTCTCAAACCACTGATGTCAGCTGATTCACCCGCCTCAGCCTCCCAAAGTGCTAGGATTACAGGCGTGAGCCACTGTGTCTGGCCAGCATCCATTATCTTTCAGATTAGAAGTCTGAGGTAGTGGGGCTGGCTTAGCTGGATTCTGTGCTTAGCACCTCAAAAAGCTGAAATGAAGGTGTTGGCCAGGCTAAGTTCTCACCTTTAAGTTCTGGGGAAAAATCTGCTTTCAAGCTCATTCTTGTTGGTAGAATTCATTTTCTGTGGTTGGAGAACCAAGGTCCCTGTTTCCTCGTTGCTCTCAGCTGGGGGCTGGCTACTCTCAGCTTCTAGAAGCCACTCGCATTCATTGAGGTACAGCCCCTTCCATCTTCAAAGCCAGCAACACTCCTTAGAATCCTTCCTGAACCTCACACGCCTCCAACTTCCCCTTCTGCTCCCAGCCAGAGAAAATTCATTGCTTTTTAAGGGCTCACATGATTAGATTAGGCACGCCTGGAAAATTTCCCATTTGCCATATAAAAGTAACATCATCATGAAAGTAACACTGGGGACAGAATTCATAGGAGCTATCTTAAAATTCTGCTTACCACAGCACTTTATATACCTGATTGTACCTAATACTCCTAATATTTATTTTATTATTTATGATAAATCAAAGACTTAGGAAAGTTAAACAACTTACCAAAGTTAGGGCTTACAGATGGCAGAGCTGAATTTGAATTCAGAGTTTGCCAAAACCTTTCTCCATGGCAGAGTAGATACTAGAATGTGCATTTTTCACTCTCAGGGCCAGTGAACTTTGAACTGCACCAGGCTGTCGCCTCTGAGGTGTGATTGTTGTGATACAGACATCCTTGCGGACAAAGGTGTACTTTTACTGTGAGCTCTCTCCTTTTTCAGTGTGCCCGTGATTACAATAGTAGAGGAAAATAAAAGGTTCAGGAAGCCTGATAACGACCCAATAAGAAACACTATCTGCCGGGCATGCTTTCAAGTAATATTTCGAGAGAATGAGTGTTTATTGAAACGTATGACACGGACCCAAGGTTTCCAGTTTATAGCCAGTTATTTCATATTGAAGTATAGTTAATATAATTGCAACCATGTCATTTATCATATTAAGTAACATAATTATTAGTTTTGCCTTATCTTTGTTAAAGTCTCCCAATAAAACAGTTGCAATTTATTGAAAATGTGTTACTTGATTATAACATACATCTGTTCAGAATTTCTGATTGATTTAGAGCTGAGTGAAAACTGAAAATTCCCTACCATAAATGGATTAATACTTGTGTTGAATTCTATCACAGAGGCCCACGCTTAAATCCATATATGTATATCCCTGTTATAAAAGGGCAGCTTCCAACCCTTTAAAATTATGGTTTGTAGCAATGCCATGGCCATGCTTTTAAATCACTGCGAATGCTGGCAGCATGTCAAAGCACTCTAGTTTCTACTACTTGCCTTGGAAAAATAGTAAGTTTTACAAATAGTGATACAAAAAAAATTTCTTTTGGTAGAATAAAGGATAGTTTCTTGGTTGCTTTCAGCTTGAAACTGTAAATATGTTTATTTGTCTGAGGCAATACTTTTGGTAGTTTGGTTCTTGTACTTGCTATCCCAGGCTGTCTCTCTCCCTCTCTCCCTCCTTTCCTCCCCTTCACTCCTCCCTTTCCTTCACCAGTTAGATTTAACTCTAGGACTCTTAAGTTGTAATGTAAAGTTTTGAGTGTACAATTTTGATTTGCCATACATATTAATGTTTGCATATATATGTGTTAATGATGCTAAACTCTTTTTGTACAAACAGCATTTAATACAAATAACCCTCCTCCATCCCCACACCTTAGAGCTTTCCAATCTGCCAGTCCACCTTTGCATCTTTTTAAAAGAATCATGAAAAAGACTTTTAAACTAACTTAAGTCTGAATCCCCTTCCCTTTTCTTTTCCCCATAGAACTTTTCTTAACATCCTGTGGAGAGTCTGGAGAGAGAACTGCTCAATAGGACAGTTTAGAAAATTTAGAGGTTTGAAAACTGTGCTAAATATGGGAACTGATTTATATACTCTCTTAAAACTGTCAACTCAGTATAGCACAAATAAATTTAATAAACAAGCTGTTTAAATCTATATATGTCATCAGAAGTTACTTATGGATCATCTGAAGAAAAATAATCCACACACCGCACAAACAGCCCCTGAAGAAAGATAATCCACACACCGCACAAACAGCCCCTGAAGAAAGATAATCCACACACCGCACAAACAGCCCCTTGCACGTGGATATTGTGCTCACCCATACCCCGTTTTTGTTTTTGTTTTAGGTTTGTATAAAACCACGTTTTTAAAGTTCTTCATTTTCTTAAGGGTAGAATCTGGGTTATTTTAGGCTGAAATTGAATATGTGATAAACATCCCACTTATTCTCAGGCCACTCTCTGATAACAAGATCACAGTGGCATCCTTTTCTTCTCCAATTCCACAACAAGGTTTTTCTTTTAATAAATTTGTTGGATTGCTTCCAAATGACTCTAAAAGTTTTTATAGGTATTTCTAAAAGTAAAATGTTTTAGTTTAAATGTGGGAGATTCAAATATAAAACACTGTAGATTAGAACTCTAAGAAAAAGATTTTAAAACCTAAAAGTAGGTAACTGGTAATAGCACAGATCTCCACAATAGATAGCTCCTGGCACCTGGTGCTGGTTTTATAGTATGCTTTCTTGCAGAGTGGTTTGTAGCTGGCTCTTTTCCTTATAGAAAAGGAGCTCCAGTGTAAGGCAACTGGAAGGGATGTGGTCATCCCAGCTGTTTCAGTGATGACAGCTCTAGTTGAAGAACCATCCCACCCTTCTTGGGTCACATTCTTACCAAGGACTCTCTCACCACAATTCACCACATTGGAATGAGGATGCAGATGAGGCTTTTAATGTAGTCATGATTTATTAAATTATAATGAATCAATCATAGGTTTTCTCTACTTAGGAAACTGTTAATTATATGGCATAGTATGACTTCTTAGGTATTTCTTCTTTCTCACCACTACTGCTATTGGTATGTTGTTTTAACCTGATTTTACTTACTTATTAATAAAGGTATATTGGGTGGTTAAAGGCATTGGTAGAAAAGCAGAGGCTTCCTGAGATTGTGAATTCTTCTAATTGTCAAGACAAATAATAATTTTTAAAAATACAGAGTTGGTTCTTCTATAATTAGTGAATTTAACTCTTTATATTTAACACTTTCATAGTAAATATAACTTTTTAACCAAGCCACAGCTCACCATAGTTTATTCATGCTTCAGAAACCTTCAGGCTTTATTTCACTTGTATCTTTTACTATTTATCTTTCAGATTCTAAAATCTGACCCTTCTTATTTTGTGGTATTCATGTTGTACTGGTGTAGAACTTAGATTGTAAAAATTTCCAAAGTCCAGTATTTATTATACAGCCTTGATCCTTTAAGACATCACTTTACTAATTACTGGGATGCATGCTGTAGCTCACAGCCATAGAAGGATCTATTTAGCTATATTAAGAACTAAATTCCCACTTCACCTTTTTCCCCCCTCAGGAAGATATAATTTTAAACTTGATCCAAAAGCAGTGTGATAGTATAATTACATTTTTGTTAACCAAAGAATAAAAGTAAAGAACATACTGTAGTAGGATAACTTGCTGCTTTCCACTAGATGGGAGTATGAGATAACCAGATGTTAGAAAGATTATTTTATAGCTGAACTAGAATATGCAAGTTCTTCAACAAATTCTTACCAAATAAAGATTTCTGACTAGTGTGCACAAGGAAAGCAATTTGCCTCTTCACCACCAGTCTCTCTCTCTCTCTCTCTCTCTCTCTCTCTCTCTATCTCTCGGAATATACAAGTCAAATCTAATATTTTCAGTTTGCATACTGAAAAGTATTTTAAGAACATTCAGAATGTAACAACCTAAAATCTATAATTAATAATGTATTATTTGGCAATGAGATTCATTTGGGTTTTTAGTTGTTGTTTTTTCTGTTTCTGTTGTAGAGAAATTCCATGACTTATATTAATTTTAAATTTAGAAAACTTATTAAACTCTTCTTAATGCTAATTAATACATTGCATTTCTCTGTGATAGCAACAGTTTAGTTTTTTTCTTTTTGATGAATTCTTGTCACTTTTTTTCACACTGTTCTGATTAGTACCTTCAGAACAGTATGATTAGAATTGGTGATAGCAAGGTTGCTTTCTTGCTTCACATCTTAAAACTAATGCAGTAAGTATGATCTATGCTGAGTGGGTTTGTTCCCCCCGTGCCCCACCCTGCAGAAACTCTTTCTAGAATTGTTTCTATTTCCCTTCACTAGTTTCTTCTATTCTCTTTATTTTCCTTCCTTTTACTTCAGACTTATTATGCCTTTTTCCTAACTTCCTGAATTGAACACTTAGTACTTTATTCTTTCCTTTTTTCTAATTTGAGTGTTTTAAAGTGTAAATTTTTTATTTAGTTATCTAGTTATTTCAACATGCATACTTAACCTAACTATCTAAAGTTAATCCATGTTTATATAGACTGAACAATGTAAGTATCTTTAGAATGTGTTTTAAAACACTCAGATCGCCAATCTTAATTTTATGCTGTCGTTGCCTTGTATATTAGTTCCAGCTTAAATGTTTAACACCACTCCCTACTACTCTGTTTTTCTCTGTCACCTTTTCCAGCTTCTTTTCCTCTGCCAGACTCTTTCTTGAGTCCTTACTTTTTCCCTCTACACTTTCGCCAAGAGGCACAGATGATCTCTTTAACTCATAGTCATTATATTGTTCTCTGACCACCAAATTTATATTTCCTACCAGGCTACAGTGTTTAACCTGAGAGTTACATATCCTACACTCTGTGATACCTTTACCTTATCTCACAGGCATATCAGATTTATCAGTGGTTTCATTTTGGAGGCTTCCATCGGCCTTCCCCACTCCATACTGCAAAACTGTTCATCTTTTGAATAAACTGTCTTAATATATTATATTCCTTCTACTAATTTACTCATCTCAGAAACTTGGTTTTATTTTTCGAGGGACTGAGTGTATTAGTCTGCTCTCACGCTGCTAATACAGACATACCCAGGACTGGGTAACTTATAAAGGAAAGAGGTTTAATTGACTCACAGTTCAGCATGGCTGAGAAGGCCTCAGGAATCTTACAATCGTGGCAAAAGGGGAAGCAAACACATCCTTCTTCACATGGTGGCAGCACGAAGTGCCTAGGAAAATGGAGAAAAGCCCCTTATAAAACCATCAGATCTCATGAGAACTCACTCACCATCACAAGAAGAGTATGAGGGTAACAGCTCCCATGATTCAGTTACCTCCCACCATGTCCCTCCCACAACACGTGGGATTATGGGAAATACAATTCAAGATGAGATTTGGGTGGGGACACAGCCAAACCATATCATTCTGCCCCTGGCCCCTCCCAACTCTCATGTCCTCACATTTCAAAACACAATCATGCCCTTCCAACAGTCTCCCACAGTCTTAACTCATTCCAACATTAACTCAAAAGTCCAAGTCCAAAGTCTTATCTGAGACAAGGCAAGACCCTTCTGCCTGTGAGCCAGTAAAATCAAAAGCAAGTTAGTTACTTCCTAGATACAATGAGGGTACAGGCATTGGGTAAATATGCCATTCCAAATGGGAGAAACTGGCCAAAACAAAGGGGCTATAGGCCCCATGAGTTGGAAATCCAATAGGGCAGTCATTAAACCTTAAAGTTCCAAAATGATCTCGTTTGACTTCATGTCTCATATCCAGGGCGTGCTAATGCAACAAAGGTGGGCTCCCCATGACCTTGGGCAGCTCCATCCTTGTGGCTTTGCAGGGTACAGTCCCACTCCCAGCTGCTTTCACAGGCTGGTGTTGAGTGCCTACGGCTGTCCTTGGATCTACCATTCTGGGGTCTAGAGGATGGTGGCCCTCTTCTTATAGCTCCACGATGCAGCGCCCTTGTGAGGATGCTGTGTGGGCGCTCTGACCCCACATTTCCCTTCCACACTACCCTAGCAGAGGTTCTCCATGAGGACTCTGCCCCTGCAACAAACTTCTGGCTGGACATCCAGGCATTTTCATACATCCTCCAAAATCTAGGCGGAGGTTCCCAAACATGTCTTCTGCATACCTGCAGGACCAATACCTTATGGAAGCTGCCAAGGCTTGGGGCTTGCACCGTCTGAAGCAATGGCCCAAGCTATACCTTGGCCCCTTTTAGCCACCACTGGAGCTGAAGAAGCTGGGATACAGGGCAGCATGTCCCAAGGCTGCACAGAGCAAGGGGGCCCTGGGCCTGGTCCACGAAAGCATTTTTCCCTCCTAGGCCTCCAGGCCTGTGATGGGAGGAGCTGCTGTGAAGCTCTTTGACAGGCCCTGGAGACATTTTCTCCATTGTCTTGGTGATTAACATCTGGGCACCTTGTTACTTATGGAAATTCCTGCAACGAGTTTGAATTCCTCCCCAGAAAATGGCTTTTTCTTTTGTATCGCATTGTCAGGCTGCAAATTTTTCAAACTTTTATCCTCCATCACCTCTTGAATGCTTTGCTGCTTAAAGATTTCTCCTACCAGATACCCTAAATCACCTCTCTCAAGTTCAAAGTTTTGCCCCTGCCTACAGATTCTAGGGCAGGGGCAAAATACCACCAGTCTCTTTGAATAGCCAGAGTGGCCTTTATACCGGTTCCCAGCAAGTTCCTCATCTCCATCTGAGACCACCTCAGCCTGGACTTCATTGTCTTCAGCAGTATTTTGGTAAAAGTCATTCAACAAGTCTCTAGGAAGTTCCAAACTTTCCCACATCTTCCTGTCTTCTGAACCCTCCAAGTTTCTAGGAATTTCCAAACTTTCTCACATCAACCTGTCTTATTAGCCCTCCAGACTTTTCTAACCTCTGCCTGTTACCCAGTTCCAAAATCGCTTCCACATTTTCAGGTATCCTTATAGCAGCACCCTACTCTTTGCAGTACCAATTTACTATATTAGTCCATTCTCATGCTGCTAATAAAGACATACCTGAGACTGGGTAATTTATAAAGGAAAGAGATTTAATTGACTCACAGTTCAGCATGGCTGGGAGGCCTCAGGAAACTTACAAACATGACTGAACGGGAAGCAAACACATTCTTCACATTGTGGCAGGAAGGAGAAGTGCCGAGCAAAAGGGGAAAAAGTCCCTTATAAAACCATCAGATCTCGTGAGAACTCACTCACTATCATGAGAATAGCATGAGGGTAACAGCCCTCATGATTCAATTACCTCCTACCACATCCCTCCCATGACACATGGGAATTATGGGAACTACGATTCAAGATGAGATTTGGGTGGGGTCACAGCCAAACCATATCACTGAGCCTTCCCTTTACCATCACTATATCCAAATCACAAAGTTTAGTCAGGTTTTTGTTCGAGGAGACCTCAAATTTCCTCCTTTCTTTTCATCTCTACTGTTGAATACTCTAATCTAAGCCATAGAATATTTTATCTGGACCACAACAATAACCTTCCAAGATATAAATTCCATTTGTGAAGTAGTGGCAGTATCCTGTTACTTAGAACCATGCCATTGCAAACTGGATGCATAATTAACATGTTAACTTGTCTCCCTATTTCCAGTTATGTTTCACTCCTAATCCATTTACCACATGGCAGATATTGTGATATTTATAATTACAGATCCGATCATTTTATTCCATTACCAAAAAGCCTTTGCTGCCTCCTGATTGCTCTTATGATGAAGCCCAAATTCCTTAATGTGTTCTATGAGCCCCTGCATGACTTCATGCCTATCCCT
This sequence comes from Macaca fascicularis, assembly GCF_037993035.2. Taxonomy (NCBI): domain Eukaryota; kingdom Metazoa; phylum Chordata; class Mammalia; order Primates; family Cercopithecidae; genus Macaca; species Macaca fascicularis. The sequence goes on from NC_088377.1 coordinate 157,717,838, forward strand.
CCAGCCTTGCCACCCTCCCACTGACTCATACAGTCATACCAACCTCCCCTGGTTATGACACCTAAGGGGACAATTTCTTTCCTAATTCAGGACCACTGCAGGTATTCCTCTTTATACCCAGACACTAGAGACTTTTCTTTTCCTTCCTTTTCTCCTTCCCAGATACGCACCCACATACACAGTTTACACCTATGTTTCATACATCATCCAGATCTCAACCTAAATGTCACCTTCTTATGGAGTCCCTTCTTCACTAGTTTGAAGTCAAAATTACACCCTCTCAAGGGACCCTGTACTTGACTTTCCTATCACAAATGAAATTGTGTGTGTGTGCGTGATTATTTAATGTCTGTCTCCCACCAGACAGTAAGTTCTACAAGTCAGAGTCTAGGACCTTTTTTTTTTTTTTTTGTAGCACTATGTCCTAGTGTGAAGTACATTGCTTGGCACATGGGCACTCATGTATGTTGCTTGAATGAATGAATGTGTGTGTGCCAAACCAGAGTGAAAAAGAGAACATTGTCCTTGAACTATAAAAAACACCATGATGGCAGAGAGCACATGGTAGGTGGCAATAAGTGTTTGAAGAAATAAAATAAGGGAAGGAAAGAGAAAGGAAAACAAAAGGGAAGGAAATGGAGGGCAAAAGAAATTGAGAAAAAAATGAGAAAGGTTGTAGTCTTTGATGGGAAAACTTTCCCTATCTCTCACTAAAAAAAAAAAACAAACACGAAACCTTGGATAATGGCTATAAAATGTTAACATGCAATAAAATACAAAGCCTGTGGCTTAAATAAAATAAGGAAATGCATATAATTTTTGTGGTTTTATTTAATTCATTTCTTTTTTCTTTATTATTTATTTACTATTTGGTGACAGCATAAGGAATATCAGATGGGGTTACACTCAGACATGTACCTTTAAGTGTGTACTTTTTAATCGCAGTCTTTTATTTTTTTTAATGGTACAATTGAAGATGTCTGTTATTGGGGCCATCACCACTTCTTTCAGTGAATTAATTGAAAAAATCTTGGTTGGTTTTGATAAAAATCAAATGAATAATTGCTTCTCCTGATCATATCAGAAATGCAGATGCACGTTTGGTTGACCAAACATACTGAATTTGTTAAAACACTTACTTTGAAAATTCAGTTGAAACATTATAGTACCATCAAAATCACAAAACTTAATTCAGTAATTTCCAAAAATACATTATTAGTGACTGATAATTCTGCTGCTTTCCTCTTTTTTTTCAACTTCCATTTTAGATTCAGAATGTACATGTGCAGTACAGGTATTTTACATGGGTAAATTGCATGTTACTAAGGTTTGGGGTACAAGTGATCCCATCACCCAGGTAGTGACCATAGTACCTGAGAGTTAGCTTTTCAAACATTGCTCCCTCTCACCCTCCTCACTCTAATAGTCCCCAGTGTCTATTAGTCCCCTCTTTGTGTCCATGTGTAGTCAATATTTAGCTCCCACTTATAAGTGAGAATATGTAGTATTTGGTTTTCTGTTCCTGTATTAATTGACTTAAGATAATGGCTTTCAGCTGCATTCATTTTGCTTCAAAGGACATGATTTCATTCTTTTTTATGGCTGCATAGTATTCCATGGTGAATATGTTCCACATTTTCTTTATCCAGTCTACCATTGATGGGCATCTAGGTTGATTCCACTATGTCTTTCCTATTGTGAATACTACTGTGATAAACATACGAGTGCATTGTCTAAATTTTGGAAGAACAATGCATTTTCCTTTGGGATTGCTGGGTTGAATGGTAGTTCTAAGTTCTTTGAGAAACCTCCAAACTGGTTTCCACAGTGGCTGAACTAATTTACATTCTCACCAACAGCGTATAAGCATTCCCTTTTTTCCACAACATCTGTTGTTTTTTGACTTTTTAGTAATAGCTATTCTCATTGATGGGAGATGGCATCTCATCATGGTTTTGATTTGCATTCCTTAATTATTAGTGATATTGAGCATGTTTTCATATATTTGTTGGCCATATGTGTATCTTCTTTTGAGAAGTGTCTGTTCATGTCCTTTTCCCATTTTTTTAATGGGGTTGCCTTTTGCTTGTTGAATTGTTCCTTATAGATTCTGAATATTAGACCTTTATTTGATGTAGGGTTTGCAAATATTTTCTTCCATTCTGTAGGTTGTCTGTCTGTCCTGTTGCCAGTTTCTTTTGCTTTGTAGAAGCTCTTCAGTTTAATTGGGTCCCTCTTGTCAATTTTTACAACCTAGCTCTTAAAAGCCTTATCAAGCAAAGTTGTGTTTTGTTTCCTTCTTGCAACTTTATGGATACTTATTCTCCCTTGTAAAAAAGAACTTGCCTTTGCATACTATGATATAGAATATGCCTAAAAGTATTTTATGAACTGTAAATGTATCAACATAAATATCGATTAAGTACGATTAATCATTTTCTACCTATTTTCAAAATTATAGAAAAATATGTCGTAACTGCAAGTGTGGCCAAGAAGAACATGATGTCCTCTTGAGCAATGAAGAGGATCGAAAAGTGGGAAAACTTTTTGAAGACACCAAGTATACCACCCTGATTGCAAAACTAAAGTCAGATGGAATTCCCATGTATAAACGCAATGTTATGATATTGACCAATCCAGTTGCTGCCAAGAAGAATGTCTCCATCAATACAGTTACCTATGAGTGGGCACCTCCTGTCCAGAATCAGGCATTGGTAAATAATATGGGGACAGAGAGTTCCTTTATTGAAGTTCCTGAAGCATTTATTTGGGGCAGTTTCTTTGGTGACCTAATCAACTTCACACATCCCAGATCTATTATTCTTCTGGGGTTCTCATTACTTTGACTTCTGATTCCTTTTCTAGTCTTTTGAATGTCAGACTAAATACTTCATAAAATTTTTCCAACTCCCTAGATATGTTTACCTTTTTGAGGGAATGGTCTAACATTCTTAATAATTAGATGGAAATCATGTTTTATATCAATCTAGTAACTCTTCTAGCTTACTCTTGAGAGGATTTCTTTTAAGATGATAAAGAGAATTTTTGTCATAGTTTAGAACTAAAAAAAAAATACTCAACATTATCTGTGTTTTTTCTTCATTTTATTTTCTTTATTAATACTATATAAGACCAAAAAGATCACAGTTTTATATCAAGCGCCTTCCACTATTATAACAACTAAATGAAACATTTGGAAGTCTTTTAAGGTCAGTTAAATCATTAAAGTGAATTTTGCAATGTCATTTTTTATGTGATAAAAATGTTCCTGGTCCTGTAGACCATTCCAAACATGTCTGCCTAAAAGTTTGTGTGTTCTTTCAACTGTACATTTGTTTATTTAGCTTAAGTAAACAGTAGTAAGCCAGATCTTCTAAACTGAAAAAATATGTAATTTCATGGAGAAAAAGTGTTACTTTTTACCCAACTAAATCTATTTCGTGTACCGTTTTTGAGTTTTAACTTCTTAATATACTGTTGAGGGTGAGTTGCTACTGTTGGATAGAACCCACTTCTTTCTTAAGTAACTTGCTTCTGATGTGTGTTCTAAAACATCACACTGCCTAATGGCCAATCCCAGTTAACACTGGCCTCCTTCCTTGTGGTTCAGGCCAGGCAGTACATGCAGATGCTACCCAAGGAAAAGCAGCCAGTAGCAGGCTCAGAGGGGGCACAGTACCGGAAGAAGCAGCTGGCAAAGCAGCTCCCTGCACATGACCAGGACCCTTCAAAGTGCCATGAGTTGTCTCCCAGAGAGGTGAAGGAGATGGAGCAGTTTGTAAAGAAATATAAGAGCGAAGCTCTGGGAGTAGGAGATGTCAAACTTCCCTGTGAGATGGATGCCCAAGGCCCGAAACAAATGAACATTCCTGGAGGGGACAGAAGCACCCCAGCAGCAGTGGGGGCCATGGAGGACAAGTCTGCTGAGCACAAAAGAACTCAGTATGTAAGTAGAGTGGTCACACTGCTGGCCCGATTTGTATACTTTACAAAGTTTTTTCCCTTTCTTTGAACTTTTTTGGGGACTATTCCTCTGAGTTTCCAAAAGGGAATAGGTATGGGGAATAAACAGAATTAAGATTCACTTTAGACTTCCCACAGAGGGTCATCATGTTTGAAACTTCTATCTAAAGCCAAATTTTCTATGCATTTATTATCAAGGATAATTGTGAGTTTTATATACAGACAGTAGTTGGTATTGGCATGCTAATCAAGGACAGTGTATTATTCTATAGTCTGTTTCTAAACATGCTCTTGGTATTAATTGCTTATCTCTGCCCATAAATAAGAATATATGCTTAGGTTAATTCAGTTTTGCTTGTGAGAACATGCCTAAAATTCAAACTTAAATTTAATTTTTGCGGATATATAGTGAAGCTCTTTTTTAAGTCTCTTCTAAAGGGAGAAATTGAAGTATTTTGCTAATGACTTGAAGGTAGGAGGCAATTAGGACACAGATGAACAGACATAAGAACCAAACCTGCTGTAATATATTCCTCATAGCTCCAGTTAGCACACCAACCAATAAGGCTTAGTCCTGAAAAAAGAGCACTAATAAGCCCTGAGGGATCGTTTTAGAGAATCTGCTTAAAATTGAGCTGAAAATTACTATTACTATTTTCCTTTTTCCATAAGTGACCTTAATTCAGGAAATAATGCCCTGTTACACACAGCGTGAATGAAGTAGATTTGAGTAGCCTGGAGATTCCATTTCACAGAAGTATTAATATGTTATTATCTACAGAAGTATGAATATGTTATTATCTATGTCGACAAATTTGTAATTTCAGTAGAAATTATCTCTCTTCAAAGTTGTTTCTCTGAATTTCTACTGAAGCCAATGATAAGAAATGGCAGTCTTCTAATGACTACGTTGTTCTGGATGGCTTCCCTTTCAGTCCTGCTATTGCTGCAAACTGAGTATGAAAGAAGGCGACCCCGCCATCTATGCCGAAAGGGCTGGCTATGATAAACTGTGGCACCCAGCTTGTTTTGTCTGCAGCACCTGCCATGAACTCCTGGTTGACATGATTTATTTTTGGAAGAATGAGAAGCTATATTGTGGCAGACATTACTGTGACAGCGAGAAACCCCGATGTGCTGGCTGTGACGAGGTACGTTCTATGGGACCACCTGCATGCTGGTGCCCTCTTAGACCCTCATACGGTCCCGTTACCTAGAAGGCAACAAGACTTAACCAAACAGCAATTGCTCTGTTTACGTCCACAGAAGTTTTAAAAAATTAACTTTTGATATCATTCATTCTGTCTGTGTTAATTGGGTTAACAAATGAAAGACTAGAAATACAAAAGATTGATTTAGACTAAATTAAATGATAGCATAAGTTCAAGCTTTAGGTTATCATTTTCAAACTTTAGACCCTGAGAAAGTATGTTGTTACAGATGTAAATTATTATATTAAAAAAAAAATCTTTATTTTTATCTTCTTCCTAGCTGATATTCAGCAATGAGTATACCCAGGCAGAAAACCAGAATTGGCACCTGAAACACTTCTGCTGCTTTGACTGTGATAGCATTCTAGCTGGGGAAATATACGTGATGGTCAATGACAAGCCCGTGTGCAAGCCCTGCTATGTGAAGAATCACGCTGTGGTGAGAAGTGTTCTAAGGAGATGGTTTTGCCTCAGCCTGCTTTAGGACTTGAGTTTTTACTTTTCTTAAAGCCTCTTATAAATGGGAAACAGAAAGCACTCCTCCTAAGTAGAAAGCAAATTATTCCTACCACAGGGTGTTAAAATCAAGGCAGTTCAAAAACAATACAGGCATTGACTATGAGCCACCTCAAGATTTCTACTTGTGAAGTTTATAGTATCAATTATAGGTACTGCTTAGTAATAAAATCCTCACTTAAAAAATTCTTAATGGGAATGAGATTGTTTTATTCTCATGGTTAGCAATCAGATTCCATTTCAATAACGGTGTCTAGGGGCTATTGATATTCTTTAGCTCTATTTGAATATGATGCTTTCTGTTCGTGTTACTGGACCACCCACTGGAATTTTGTTTTTGCTACCTGGAGATTGTAAGATACCTATTTCTTAAACCCTTATTGAATTGATTTGGCATAACAAACTTTGGCCTGCATATTTAGATTTTTATGTGGGCAAACATTCCAATGTGAAAGTATATTTTTTTCTTGCATTTATTCTGCTTACACAGAGCTGCTATTGTATAATGGCCAAGTGATGGTAATGTAGATAAAGGGTAAAAAGTTGACCATAGATGGTAAAGTGTGTAAGCCAGGAGTATCCAAAAAGACATTTACTTCTTTATATGCAGCAAAAGAAATACGTGTTAATGGTCCCCTGAGCTATAAATAAAGTAAAAGAGACTCCTGGCTAAGGAATGAAATTACATATAGTTTATATAGTTATAAGAGTGTGGTACTTTGAAGATAACGTAACAAGATTTGATGTCACTGCCAATTTTCAGCGTTTATTCCCCCGATACAGTTATTCATTTTCTGTCAACTGTGTCTCACCAATATATTTCACATTCTCATAATTACAACCGCTCTACTTCAGACCTTTTCTCTTTTTTTGGTCATTTTGACTATTGCAGTGGCCTCAAATTTCGTTCCTCCACTTTCATTCGTCTTGCTCAAAAGCTACCCACCATAATGATGGAAAATGGTCTTCCTAAAATGCAAATTATTAAACTTTTAATAGATCTGGCCCCTTCTTGCCTCTCCTGTCCCTTGTACTAGTTATCCCACCCAAATCATACATTTCCACATGCTCACCAGCATTTTCTAGTTTACACACTGTTCTTTGTCTTTTGCTTACTCTTTATAGTTTTTCTAACACACCCTACTTTTCCCTGTTTTACCTGACTGTACCTACACATTTATTCCTTTAGATTCAGTTTAGCTTTAACTTTTTTTCAGAACACCTTTCCTGATTCCCTGTGCCCAAACTCCATCATTGTCTCCAGGCTCTCTGTGTTCCCAATGGTGTGTGTGGGGGGGCGTGTGTGTGTGAATGTCACTCATCTGTCTCCTTCACTAGACTGTAAGCAGCTGGAGGGTAGAGCTTGCCTTACTATTTCTGTATCTTCAGTGTCGGCACTTAGAAATGAGTGACTGACTTGTGTTCTTAATATTTCTAGCTTTGGGGCTACTGTGGGCCTTCCTTTACCTGGGGAACAAGATGTTGAATCACCATGTAACCTGATACATTATTTAGCTAAAAACTGCTTCAATGAATATTGTTGCAACAGTTTTTCTACAGACTAAAGGTATTATCATGTATACCTTTTTTTGCTGCTGTCTGACCTTTAGTCTCAAGGACTAGAATGTAACTCCATCAGGGCAGGGATTTTCTTATCTGCCTTTTCTGTTCTGTTCCCAACACTAGGACAACATAGATGCTCAATAAAAATATATTGAAACAGATAAAACTGCTGTTACAAGCTTTTCTGTATTACATTGTTGCTAATCAATGGCAGAGAATAACCACAGATATGATTTTTTAAAATAGAATAATTTTAAAATTATTTAGTTTTATAATATAGCATCATTTTGGCCAGGCGTGGTGGCTCACACCTGTAATCCCAGCACTTTGAGAGGCCAAGGCAGGCGAATCATGAGGTCAGGAGTTCGAGACCAGCCTGGCCAACATGGTGAAACCCTGTCTCTACTAAAAATACAAAAAAATTAGCTGGGCATGGTGGCGAGTGCCTGTAATTCCAGCTACTGGGGAGGCAGAGGCAGGAGAACTGCTTGAACCCGGGAGGTGAAGGTTATAATGAGCTGAGATCCTGCCCTTGCACCCCAGCCCAGGTGACAGTGTGAGACTCCGTTTCAAAAACAAAACAAAACAATAGATATATAGCATCATTTCTTTCATGTTTACTTTCTCAGTGGGATATACCATTGGCCTTTGCCTAATATTAAAATGAGCATACATATCCATCGCCAGAACAAGTTCCAGCTAACAGCAAAGAGAGCTACCCACACAGCATGCTACATTATATAAAATTTGGAGAAGTTTATCTAGTTCAGGACATTGATCTGCTTAGATCTTTTAATTTTAAAAAAGAGAGAGAGAAAATACAAATTATTTTTAGACTTGAAATCAAGTGCTCAACTCCAAACAACATTTCTGAGAAAAAAAAAAATTACCTGGAAGGAAAAAAAATGGGAAATGCAGCTACTTTGTCTCTGTGTAGTCACTGGAACGCCATAGTTACCCCCAGAATTCACATCCACCAGATTCACAGGACACTCCTGCAGAGAGCTCATTCCAACAGATGTCATTAGCTGTTTTACATCCTGTGTACAAATAAAAAGAGGGATTGAAGGAAATAAGAATTCTTTGAAATATTAAAGGTTTAGGAACATGGGAAAATCAAATGGCAGGTGGAAAGTGGTGAAGCACATCATCTTCCTGAAGAGTTCTGCTGTCCCCAGGCCCTCGGCGCAGCCTGGGCCAATTTTAGATTTTCAAAGAATTAGGGATCAGTAGATTCGACCTGTGATTACATGTCAGATTTTGAATTTATGGTAATCAATAGAGATAACTAATTGAACATTAGTTATCTCTTTTTTGTAAATTGCAACTGAAAATGTGTGTTTTGGGTAATTATAAAAAGATCCACAAATACTATTATAGGTCTGAGAAAAAGTAGATAGATCATGGTCTAAAAGCAAGGTAATAAAACACACAGTGTATTTTATAAGAACACATTCAAAATGCTTATACAAACAAGAAATACTGAAAGATTGAATGTTCTTATCACAAGGAAATCATATAATGTTTAAGGAGAGGGATATCCTAATTACCCTGATTTGATCACTACACTATGTATACATGTATTGAAACATCACATAGTACACCCATAAATATGTACAATTATGTGTTGATCATAAATTTTAAAATGGAAAGATTAATATTAAATGTGGAAAACAATAAGACAATGTTCTAAATGAATAATAAAGCTATAAAAATACATACAAAAAGTAGTTGCTTGCGTGGTGCAGCTACACATTAGAAATGTGCTTGCAATTGAAACATTCAGTTTTGTTGTATTCAGGAATAGTATATTGATCACACAAAGTATTTTCCTTGTATCTCAGGGAAGACTGGGTTGACCTAACTTATAGATTACAGAGCTATAATCTCTGTAATCAGAAGCAATATAACTAAAAAATATGCAGGTCTGAAATGGACATATATAACAGGCCTCACTTCACTGCCTAAACCAATTATCCAGTGAGTAGCAGCCACATTTTGAAGTCTTTTTGAGTAGGAGGCTCAAGCTGAATGACCTCCACCCACCTGTTCCTGCCCCTTATCCCTCAGTAATTCCTGACAATCACATTATGAGGCCAAGGGTGCTTAAGATTAGTCACTGTGATACCAGACAGTCTTGTTGGCTTCTTCGCTTGTTATGAAATATTTAAAACAAAAACTTTAAGACAGTCATATTCATTCAGAACATGTATAAACCAGAAGGGCATGGACTATAGAGGTCTGAACTGGTTTGCTGTTTTCTGCTATAACATAGGTCATTTACATGTTTGAATAAGAAAATTTTGTGTAAATGTATGTATGTTTGTGTGTGTGTATATATACATGTTTGTATGTCATATATATATTCATCCATAACACATAGTGAATGGTACAGGGATTGCAAGTATTCATGTTCTACAATATTAGATTACACATAAATTATGACTGATCTTATGACAGAATAGAAGCCAGTTAACTACAAGTTATATTTTTAGTGCAAATTCATTATTCTCAAACACTGTCAGTATTTTTAATTGAGTCCTTAATTACTTTGAACATGATTTTAATTTACTACTGTCTAGAAATTAGTGGTGTTAATAATCTCATGTGTCATAGGTAAGACAGGTAAAATTACCACTTCAAAGCTTTAATGAACAAGGAAAAATCATCTCATAAACTTCTGTGTAATTACAAATGTGCGATCTAATAAAATACATCAGAACTAAGCACACTGCTTTGGAACTTCCCATCAACACTTTCTGCCTTGAACGCCATGAAGTTATCTTACGTGCACCACATCACCTGTTTGGCCTTCACCCATTGTTTCTCAGGATGTTCAGTCTATTAACCTCTCTTAACAGCTGGCCAGAAAGGTTAGCTAGAAGGCCACCCTCCATCGTGTATTTCCGAGGTTGTCATCATGAGTTGTAATTTGTCATCTAAAGAAACGTGTTCAGTTTGTCCTAAGGTGAAAATGTTACCATTACAGCTTGATCTCTCACCCTCTTCTCTTGTGTTATTTCTTGATAGGTGTGTCAGGGATGCCACAATGCCATCGACCCAGAAGTGCAGCGGGTGAGCTATAACAACTTCAGCTGGCATGCATCCACAGAGTGCTTTCTGTGCTCCTGCTGCAGCAAGTGCCTCATTGGGCAGAAGTTCATGCCAGTAGAAGGGATGGTTTTCTGTTCAGTGGAATGTAAGAAGATGATGTCTTAGGAGGAGGGCACCCAGAAGTATCGAGCCATCGCTAGCCAAAGTGGTCTGCATTTCTACTGTAAAATGCCATTTGAAAAAAAATAAAAGGCAAAAAAAAAGAAACTGTAAAGGAAACCAAGAGATTTTGTTTAATTTTTTTGGCCATTTTTTCTTTATCAATTTTTTTTTTCTGTCTCAGCTTTTAAACTTGACTTAAGCACTTGATTTGTAAAACAGTAAATAATTTTATCTTTCCATAGCTTTTCCAGTGTGAAATCATTTAGTTGGAAGCTTGGATCTCATTAAACTTCATGTCTCTATTCCATTTGTGCCAAACACTTAAAAGTTAATGTACTGAATGGAAAGATGCGCATTTCTAGTTCTACACTCCTTTTTTTCCCCTCGTGTGTAAAATGAAAAGGAAACTAAATTTGCCCTAATATCAAGGCGCTACATTTATTGCCTCATCTTATTCACTGACCTTTGTAATAATACACAGTGAATTCTTTTTGACAGAGAAATGAAGTGTAGTATGCAAAGCTGCCGTTTTAATGCCTATGCATTTACTCTTTCCTGATTTAGGCAGAGGTGGCATTTTCTTTATTGCATTTCTCTATTTTTTTTTTTTTTAATGTACCCTACCTCTCAGTATTCTCTTTGTAAGTGGGTGACTTCCATCTGTGGCCTTGAATATTTTATCACATGTGGCATAACAGTATCCACACTTTTTCAATTTTTTTTTAAATTTTGAGCAATTCTCCTGCCTCAGCTTCCCAAATAACTGGGATTACAGGTGCATGCCACCATGCCCAGCTAATTTTTGTATTTTTAGTAGAGACAGGTTTTAACCATGTTAGCCAGGCTGGTCTCAAACTCCTGACCTCAGATGATCCGCCTGTCTTGGCCTCCCAAAGTGCTGGGATTACAGGCGTGGGAGCCACCATGCTTGACCTACACACTTTTTACTTCTATACATGATTTTTGGCTTGGACATAAAAAGCCAAGCCACCCATTTGCTTTTAATCCAAAGAACATGTATACTTTTTGTACCCAGAAACTATGATTCATATTGATTGCACGTGCCTGCCATGATTTAGATAAGATTTTTTTTTTGCATGGTTTTTATGCTTTTCTAACGGATCCTGTTTTATAATACTTCCAAGCCTATCCATGGATATATCAAATGTCTTCACTTGTGTATTTTCATGGCTAGGTATTTCTAATGTTTATTTTTCCCTGTGTACTTCTACACATAGCTATGCACTATGAAAATTAAATGGAATGAATGATATGTATATTACTCAAAATAAAGTTTCTTTCACTTTAATAATCATTGTCTCTTTTTATTCATATCCTTTTTTGAGTGAAAAATGCTTCTGCAACTAAGCATGTGTTACAGCAGGGGGCGATGTCTCCAAGGATAAAAATTACCCAAAAGAAAATAAAGGCTGCCTCTTGGCAGGACAGAACAGAATCTAGATGTTTCATTATGAAAAAAGATAAGGTTTATGAAACTTTAAAATCAGGACTTTTAAGTTGTTTTTGGTCATGCAGGAGTTTTTTTCTTTTTCAAAGAAAGGGAAAGTGTAATTTTAACATTTGGGAGAACTTTATTTTCTATTCAGTTGGATCTAACAAGCCTTTTATATTTGGGTTTCAACTCTGGTTTCTTTATATGTAAAAATTTTAAAAGAATTTTTTCCTGAAAACTTATCATGAGACAGGAAGCAAATGGGGAATAGTGGTAGATTCATTCTTCCTAATGTTAGCAGGCCATAATACTTTTTTCCCTCAGTCTACAATTATTTCTGTCACAGTCGGAGTAGCAGTTTTCTCTGACACATACCCAGAATAACTTGACTTTTTTTTTTTTTTCCAGCTCCTGTTTGGCCAATAGTACTTCTCTTTACATTCCACTTCTCCACTCCCCTCCACCACACACACACGCACATGTGCATACCAGGCATACAAATTTATTCCTTCTGCACTATGCCTTTTTCGACCATGCAGAAGTAACTTTTAGAGCTTGGATATGTGTCACGTTATCTAAAGTAACCTAATTCTGCATACAATTTTATAAGCTAATATCACAAGTATCATTATTGTCCATAAAGATCACTTTACGATTGCTCATATCTTTATCTTAAATGGCAACAAATATATTTTCCACAGCATATTGTCCACAAAGTTGTACAACTTAACTTTTCCCAGACATGGCTAAGTGATAATAAAACTGAAACAGAACCCATCTGCTACCAACATGGCCAATTCCCTTAGGAAATGTGGGTTGCTCTTGAGACGTTCTGGCCTTCATATGTGTTGCATATCTCCCTTTCTTCCTTTCTTTTTTCTTTAAGCCGGGGGCTGGGGGGGGGCTGGGGGGGGTGGCGACAAATGAGGGGCTAGGGATTGTTCTTTCTTTTCATCGACTCTAGCTGAAACTTCTATTACCGAAGTCTTCAAGCATAGATTTCCAAATTTAACTTTGAAGTATTTCAGCCCAGTTTCACCAAAGGCAAGGGATTCATCACTGATTCATTCTCAAGGAATTTCCAACACATAGTGTTTAAGCTTATACAACTTCACCATAGTTACCAAAGAGACACCAGCACCCAAGAGCAGCATTCAGCCTTTGTCTTGAGATGCCTCGGCATATCTGAACTTGTCTTCTGGGTATTCACTTAATTCTTTGGAAAACTTGGGATTCTGTCAATGTCTCCATAAAAAGGTGCTTTCCCACAATTTCTTACTCATCTGTCCCTTCTTGGCCTCTGTTGATTTAAATGCTCACCAATAACTTTGATGACTGTACTGAATGCCCACATGTATGCAAAGGACCCACTGTGCTGGGATATGTGTATGTGCTTTGACCACACAAAACACATTCTGGCTTGATTAATAGATTAATAGGATTTTTTTTCCATATATTTAGTTGATGCTTAAGTAGCTTTGGCTAATTATTTTGTTCTTTCACAGAGAACACGTCATTGTAGCTTCTATTTGATCTGATAATATAAATTGAAGCACTCAAAATAAGATATCATTACCTTTTGATGCTTGTTTTGAATGACATTTATGAAGGCTGCTATCAATATTTTTTCAGTGATACTCCTCACCAGGGTGTCTTGCCCCTCAGCCAATAACAAAACCAACTTGTACCCAGTTATCTTTACTAGAGTCAGCCATGAGTGAATATAGAGACTAATATTAGAGTTGATTTCTCCATAAATATTGATGGACTGTGAAGGCATCATGTTATAATTCCAGGGGGATCTGGATTTAATAATCTAGACAGACACTTTCTAGCCACATCCCATTGATTCTCCTCCTCTCCCATTACAATAGGATGGAGGACGACATTGTTGGATTTGAAGAGTACGAAATACCAGGCCCAAGTGTTGAATGGACATCATGTATTGAAGTCATCAAGATTAACCACAGGGAAAATGGGGGAGAGAAGAGTAAGCCAGAGCTAAAGTTATCAAAGTATGTGGAGAAGTATTGTGGCATCTGATAGAAGATGGAAACTCAGGGTGGAGATGGGTGGTAAAGTCTAAGTCCATGTGCTACACCTAAAAGAGCTGTGAGTGTTAGGAAACAAACAGCCTTTAATGGGAAAAACAGTAGACAGTGAGGAAGACAGGCACCCCACAGGGATTGTGCCAGACTCTACTTGAAATACTACAGAAGAAGCAGACTTTTGGGATAACTAGGTGTCAGCTGGAGAAGATGATGATGAGTTTGAGAGTACAAAGGAGTCTGCAGTTCACAGACATTGGATGTCAGTGGGTACAGAGATAAGAGTATAGGAAGAGATAGGGCCAGATTCAAAGTACAAAGCAGAATGGGTATCAGGTTTCCAGTAAGGCTGAAAAATCTAGAGGCCAGGGGTAATAAACAGGACCGAGAGGCAGGCTAAGGTTAGTTCTGGTAGTTTCCTAGGGAAAGGCGGGTTATCAGGAATGCTTTTGGCTGTAAGTTACTAAAAACCTAACTAAGAGTGGTTTTAAGACAAGATGGAGGCTAACCCAAATTTGGCTCCGACAAGTTTATTTAATCTCTCTATTCTTCCACCCTCTATGTGTTGTTGCCTTCTATCCTCATTTGTCCCTTCATTCAAGCACCACTCCCTCGTATGACATCATCCAAAATAATAAAGAAGATAAGTGGCAAAAGCGTATTTTACCTCTAGAAAAGGAAGATCTTTCCCAGGGGCCGCCAGTTGATTCACCTGCCATTCCACTTAATTGGCCACAAATATGCCACCTGCTCATCCTCATCAAAGGCAGAGGAAAATGGAGTTTCTATGGTGGACTTATCCAAGCACAATTCATACCATGAGGTCTGGGCACATGCTGCCCAGAACAAAATTATTTTGCTAATGTGATTGTTTAGATTCAGCATTGTTTAGATAACTAAAAGGTATGTTTGTAAATAAGCATGAATCTAAAGTTTGGGGTTTCTGTTGGCTTGTGAGATGAGTCAGGAACATCATTTGGGGACACCTTTCTTAGGTAACATTTCACTTTTCATGGCCAGCAATAATGTGAAGTCAGGGCAGGAAACACTAACATCCTTGGGGTTCTGGTTACTGGACTCTGCTTGGCTTGCTTCTCCCAGCATCTCATTCTGTCTGATCTGTTCTCAAAGCCACAGGTCACTGTTATATGTCTACCAAGCACTGCCCCTACCTCTCTCTCAGAAGTGATGATGACTTATTCCTTGGTGCTCCTACCACTCTGACTTAATCTGGCCATCTGAAACACTTATTTGAATCTGTCTATGCCTGCTTCTCCATTACTATAACCAATACTTTGGCTAAAAAACTTGGCATTTCTCACCAGGTATATTGTAAATTCCTATCAGATCCCTTGTTCTAATGCAGTGGTTCTCAGACTTTAACATGCATCAAATTTACCTGCAGGGCTTGTTAAATACAGAATACTGGACTCCACTCCCCAGAGTGTCTGATTCAGTAGATCTTATACAGGGCCTGATAATTTGTATTCTGAACAAATTCCCAGGTGACGCTTACACTTTAAGAAATATTGGTCTAATCCTGAGAACATCGAGGAAAAAATTAAACTCATTTTCTCCTACTTCACTCTCACCAACACATTTCTTTTCCTCTTTTTTTCTTTCTTCTTTTTTTTTTTTTTTTTGAAACAGAGTTTCACTCTTGTTGCCCAGGCTAGAGTGCAGTGGCATAATCTGGGCTCACTGCAACCTCTGCCTCCCAGGTTCAAGCCATTCTCCTGCCTCAGCCTCCCGAGTAACTGGGATTACAGGTGCCCACCATCATGCTCAGCTAATTTTTTGAATTTTAGTAGAGACGGGGTTTCACCATGTTGGCCAGGCTGGTCTCGAACTCCTGACTTCAGGTGATCCACCCGCCTTGGTCTCCCAAAGTGCAGGGATTCAGGTGTGAGCCACCACACCCAGCCCAGCCTTCACCAACACATTTCTAACACCAGACGTAAGGGGGTGTTTCCCCACCCACCAAGCAATCAGCAAATTCTGCAGCAGACACAAGCTGGGTGCCCTCCAGTTTACTTCTGATGCTATCTACCTGGAGGCTGTGTTAGATCCCACAGGTTGAGAGCTCACTTTCACAAGATTGTTCCCCCCTTCCAATACCAATATCAAGCCTCAGGTTGCTTTACCTGTGCTTCTGGTCAACTGGCTATAAATCAGGCTTTCCACAACCCCTTATTCAGGTTCTACTAACTTGCTAGAGCTGCTCACAACAGAACTCAGGGACACAATTTACTTATATTTCACAGTTTATTATAAAGAATATTACAAAGGATACAGATGGAAAGGCACATAAGGCAAGGCATGTGAGAAGGGGTGCCATTCCCTCTCTGATGTACCACCCTCCAGGAACCAGAACGTGTTCAGCTATTTAGAAGCTCCAAGAATCCGGTCATTTGGGGTTTTTATGGAGGTTTCATTACATAAGCACGATTGATGAAATTATTGGTCATTGTTGATCAGTTTAGCCTTCAGCCACTCTTCTCTCCCTGGAAGGTGGGTAGCGGGGAGCTGAAAGTCCCAACCCCACCTCTTATCCTGCCTTGGTCTTTCTGGTGACCAGCCCCTATCCTGAAGCTACCTAGGGGCTGCCAGCCATCAGTCAACTCATTCACATACAAAAACACATTATTACTAATAGATTACATCTATTACTTTGGAGAGTCCATGATTTTAGAAGTTAATGCCAGGAAATGGGAAGAAAGGTCAAATATGTATTTTATACTATCAGATTCATTCTCTTTTCTTCTACCAGAGTGCAATACAGAGAAGATATTAGTATTCCTTACTGAAAAAAATCTAACAGTGATTCAGCCTCTTTTCCCACCCTTTTCACATATACACATGTTCATCTAGCCATAACTGAATGCTTGCAGTTTTCTGAAGTTAGTAGCTTCCTTCATACCTCCATGACTTTGCAAAGATAGTTACCTCTAAGAAGCTGATCGATGACCCTTCCACACCCCCTCATGCTTGAAACCCATCTTTGCTTACGTACATCTTGACCTATACTACTAGTTCACTGATATCATTGCCCTACTTAAGTGCAGAAATATAATTTTTTCATGTTTATTTCCTTACAACCAAATATAGCACTTAACACATGATACGTGCCCCCAAAATGGTGAATAACAAAAAGAATTAAGTGGCATCTGAATAAGCCATAATAAATCAGGTAAGAGTTTTACTAATTGAGATGGAACTCATTTGACCAAGTTTCTAAAGGACAGAGCAAAAGAAGAAACAGAGCTCAGTAACCATAAGTATTTTTTTAATTAAAAAGTCACTTGTGTTTTAAAAAATGACAGTACAAGGATCCAATTACATAATCCTCAGCAACACTTATTAAAATTCCCTCTTCTCTGCTACCTGCGTTTCTCATACCTCCAGCTGCTCTCTCCACAAGTCCCCCAAACCTCAATCCTGCCCAATTTCTTTTCTCTCACACTCTGCCATCTCCACTTCTCTCCATTGTTTCATTCATTCATTCATTCATTTGCTTAATCAATCAATATTTATTATCTGCTATGTGTCAGGAATGGTTGCAGGCACTGGGACCAAGTGATGTGAACAAGATAAACAAGATCCCTGTTCTCATGGTGTTTTACATTCGATAGAGAATAGGACTGAAGTAAATAATTCTAACAGAAAATGAAATGCTGGCCAAATGGGGGCAGGGAGGGGATAGATCCAGAACAGAGGATATATTAATAACAACAGAAGGCCAAGGCTATTAAAAATATTTTATAAGGGCCTGCATAATACATAGAATGAAGATTCAAATTTTCTTCTCAGATTCTTAGCATTGCTCTTCACCTGGACACGTGAAAACTGGGTTTCTCTTTGAAAGTCTGGAAGGATTGAGGGAAGGCTATGATCTCTCACATATGAATCATTTTTACCTGCCTAAGAAATTACTATTAGATCTTAATACTAACAGAGCTTCACTCCCCAAAGAAAGGTGTATATTTCCTCCTTTCTGAAACTGACAGTAATGTCAATAACTGTATCTTTTTTTCTACATTTTGATTTCCAGGAAGCTTTGAGGAAAATCTTACCCTTCACTAACATAGCAATTATGATTTAAATCTTTTTTCCAGATAACGTTGTTGTATGAACTCTCATTTCAGCCTGCTTCAAATTCTTTGTGGAATTTGGCAGGGGATCTTCTTGGTTAGGATTATTTATCTTTTCAAAGTATCAAAAAACATTGATCATTGTAAGGGTACAGGCAGGAATATAGGAATTCTGTTCCTACAGATGGAACAGAAGCCAGGGCTGGGCAGCCACCAGGTCCTTTTCCCCTCCCTCTAAGTTCCTCCCTGAACATCTGCTTCATTTTTCTTTCCCTGTAGGCACAGTCTCTCTGCTCCTTAGTCTGCATGATCAGTTAGTAAAGATGGGTACTCTAAAATTTCTGAGTTCATAGGTTACAAATATTGTCACACTGAGAGACTGACTGGCTGCCTCTTGATTCTGATTCCAAATTCCCCAGAAAAAAAAAAATCTGATTGTCTCCAATTGTTTTACACATAGACAAACCAATTTATGATCAGGGGACAGAGTCATGCAACCTAAGCAAAACAGTTAAAAATCTCATCAAATGAAGTTTGAGAGGGCAACACAGTGGAAATAAGTGAGAGTGAATCAAGGAGCTTGGGGGATCATTGTGATCAGAAAGACACTCTGCCAGTTTATTATTATAATTGTAAATAGAGAGTTAGGAGGATAGCATGGCAGACACTGGCTAGATGATCTCCAAGCTTATTTCCAGTGTAACTATATTTCCCAGCATCCACTGTAGTTGTGTGGAGTTTTCTGATTGAGTTTTGGCCAAGAGACCATGGAAAGAAGTGATATAGTCTCCTTCTGGCTTTGCCGTGACAACTCAGGTCAAGATGGTGCAGCCAAGAGATAAATGAGCTTTCTCCTTTGCAGTGTTGTGCACGGAAACATGATGTGGGCAAGAAACATGCATTTATTGGTTCAAGCCACTGATATTGGGCTTGTTGGTCATAGGAGTTAACCTTCCCTAACTAGTACAGATAAATAAACAATGAAGATCACGTGTTCATCCTGAAAATATCCCTTTAGTAAGTCATGAGTCATATTGGGATGCTGGGGAACTGAGGGTGAATAGAACAGAAACTTCTGCTGTCAGTTGTTCAGAGGTTCATGGAGGAGACAAGCAGGTAACAGCAAATGAAAGTAACAAAGACCTGTCACTGACAGGAGACAATGGAAGTGATGCTGAAGCAGCTGTTTGTCATGTCAAAATATCTTCTCTAGTATGAGAGGCTGCTTTCACTGTTACCCTAGGTAAGTGGATGGATAAAAGGGAACACTGCAAAAACGGAATCTATGAGACATTATCACAATGGGACTGAAGGACAGGGAGGAGTCAAAGACAACCCTGCCAATTGGAAGAATGGCGGTGACCTCAACAGACATGAGAAATCCACTTAGGGAAGAGCTACATTGAGAGAAAAAATGATAACTTCACTGGGGAGAATGTGGAGCTTGAGGCAAGTGGAGGAGTACAGCAGGCAGTTTGGGACCTGAAAGTGGATGCTCAAGAGAAACCTCTGGCTAGAGATATAGATAAAGAAGTCAATAGACAAAAGTTACCATTCACATCTGATAATAGCTTACCAAAAAGGACTCCAGTCTCCTTATCAAATGTGACATGTCAAAGACAGTTTTGAAATGATTTTCACGTTACTCTATTTTTCCCCAGGTGGCAATGACAAGTTTAGTGTATTTTCTCCTTTTTGGTGAAATTATATCAGCAGTTTTTGTATTTCCACAATAGATATTGAAAGTTCTGAGACCTAAAAAAT
Source organism: Macaca fascicularis (assembly GCF_037993035.2). Classification (NCBI taxonomy): domain Eukaryota; kingdom Metazoa; phylum Chordata; class Mammalia; order Primates; family Cercopithecidae; genus Macaca; species Macaca fascicularis. Next base: position 157,737,663 of record NC_088377.1, read on the forward strand.
TCTGAGTACTTGTTGTTTTGCAAAGGTTGTCAAGGATCTGCTTATCTGACAACAAACTACAGAAAAGGTTATAGTATTAAATGTTTCAGCAATGCCAATTCCTTATCTTCCCCATTCCCGTAGCACCTCTGAAATCTCAGGTCCCAGTTTGCATATTGATTTTCTTGTACTATTATGAGCCACTAATTGCTGTATCCATTAACTTCATCTATGCATAAACCATGCAATAGATGACAGCATATCACCCATTCCTCTCTTCTTCCTTATCTTTCTTTTTCATTTTATTTTGCCTTTCTGAATTTTTCTCCTAAACTTTTCTTTCTCTAAATTTTACTTTCTTTCCCAAACTTACTCCTGATTTATTCTCTTCTTTCTCTATTTGATATATTAATTATTTATAGTTTTCTTCATTCATTAATAAAAATCCATCAAAGAGTAATTAAATGTTTACCATAATCCAGATATGGATAAAAAGAAGATATAAATATATTTCATGTATATTACATTGAATCAGTCTAAATACTGCAGCCCAATGACTCATTAGCTACAGTTTCATTCTGCATTCATTAGCTTCATTAGCTACAGTTACTTTCGTTACTTCTATCAGCTACAGTTTCATTAGCTATTCTTACAACTTGAAGGAGATTCTTCATTAGCTGCACTGCCTTCACTTGGATCCTATAAATGATAGACACCTTATATTCCCATTTTATTGACAGAGAAGAGGACCATTAACAAAAGCAGACCCATACAGAGAAAAATAATTCCTAGACAAATTAGCTTTGTTTATTTTTCAAAACCGACATCTATTATATCTTAAAGAATCATGAACTTCTCCAGGGTAGTAGTTACTCCTTTGAACATCAGCTTTTTCCTTTGTGAGAAGATAAAAGGAAATATATTGACTTGCTGCTTTTCCTGAAAAAAAAAATTATTCTATTCTATAGTCTATTTAAATTGTAGCCAGTAAGGTCCATATATTAGACAATAGTGTTATATAATATTTAATTTCCTGCTGTGATCATTCAAGGGAATGTCTTTGTTTTAAAGAAATACACACTGAAATAAGCATTTGGGGGTAAATGGGTATCGTATCTGCAACCTACACATAAATGTTTTAGAAAAAATACTGTAGAGAGAGAATGAGAAAGCAAATGTGGCAAAATGTTAATAGCTAAGAAATCTGGGTGAAGGGTAAACAAATTCTTTGTAATACTGTTTGCAGTTTTTCTATAAGCCTGAAATTATTTCAAAATACAAAGTTTTAAAAGTTATCAGCTCATAGTTCAGGGGAAACTTGGAATTTTATTATAATTTTCTCTTATGAATGTTCTCAGTTTAAAATACCATGTTTCATAAGAAGTCTCATAATTATATTTTACCAACTGATAGAAGAAAATACATCTCATCAAGTCATTCATCTCTTCACATAAGTGGAGTGTTTGTATGAAGATTTGGCTCTCCATAGTTACAGTGTAGTGACAAAATTATACTGCTAAATCAAAAGAACTGGATTGAAGTGTGAACTCCCAACTTACCAGCTGTGGGGATGTGAATAACCATTTAAGCTGTGCCTCAATTTCTCACCTACAAAACAGGACTATCAATCGCTATAAGGCAGCTTATATTTTCACAAATGGTCACAGCAATATTTCTGGTCACATGTTTTTGCAGAACCTTGTCGACAATCATCTGGAGTCTATCTTCTCTCTCCTTGAAACTGAGGGGAACTTTGTTACTGCCTGGACTAACAGACTGCAGCATGTCTGTCTGGCTAGGCTAAGTCATCAGAGGTGATAGGAGCTCTCCAGGATCACTCTCACCTCTCTCTTTCTCTCTCTGTCTCTCCCTTTCTCTCTCCCCCACCATCTACCCTGGTAATGCCTGTCTTTGAAACCCATTCATAATATTGTGGAGAAACCCAAAGTTTTCTACCCAGAGAGTCCATGTGGAAAGACACATGTGGAGAGGAACTGAGGCTCCCAGCCCAATGCCAGCATTGACTGCCAGAAACCTGGGTGAACAAATCTTCAAACAGTTCCAATCCTGGGCCTCTAGTCTTCCAGCTGAAGCCCGTGACATCAGCAGAAAAACCTGAACCCACTGCATTCAGTTCAAATTCCTAAACCACAGAATCTGTAAGCATAATAAATGGTTTTATACTGCTGAATTTGGGGTCGTTTGTTATGTGGCCAAGATATCTAACACCTACTGAACAGAATTATTAGATGATAACTCTGTTATTATGTAATAGATACATAAAAGAGAATTTCTATAAAACATATACATTTGCTCTGGATGCTATAAAATGTTATTTATACAAATTCATACAATTTGTTACTTACACAAATTCATTTTTATATTAACTTTCATCTTCTCATCTACCTTTCTTCTTCCTTTGCTTTGGGATTTATACAGTTGTGCAGTCTTAAGAAACTTAATTCCATAAACTCTATTTGAGAGTTTATAAACATCAGAAATATTTATAATATTCTAGACTCAGAAATTCTGGTGAGCACTATTTTCAGGACAGTACATTCCAGAGGTTAGGATCACAGTCATGGAGCAAACAGAAGGCCTATATTTTCACAGAGAGTCTTCAGTGCTTGAATTTCTATGCTGAACAAATGGAATCCTCAACACTCCAGGTGCTAAAGTGAGAAACACCTTTAGTGCTGCTAAAGATTCAGTGGGAAAGAACTTAGAATACAGGACCTTGTTTGTTCTCCAGATTCTATGAAATAAAGGACATTTATTTAAGGAAGATTGGGGGAAGTCGGAATTTATTAGTCACCCATGAACTCCAGAGTACTATGGGTACAAACTTTTATACAACGTAGACCTTGGCCTCAAGAAGTTTACAGTGTCATATCTCACAAACGAGAGAGGTATTTAAACAAACTGGCAATCCATTGTGATAAATGCAATAGTAGAGAGAAAATCTAGTGCTTAGTCCTGAAGTTTGTGAATATGTACAGTTTTCCAAAGAAAGATGGTATGCGATAGTATTCGTAATTAGTGACTTACCTGATTTCTTACTCTTTTTTGTCAAATTTTTAAATAAATTACTACTTTTTAATTGAAACTGAAAAAATTTGGGAAAGATACCTTCGAACAATTTAAGTGTTTGTAAGAGAGAATTGTAAGAAAGGAGGTGAGAGTGTTGGCAGCTCTGCTTGACAAAGTCATATAGTACATTCTTTTTTTTTTTTCCCCACACACATTTTCTCTCTTTTCCCTTGTTCCAAACAAAGTTCTGCTACAGGTATGAAGTGGGAGCTAGGAAGAGAGGAGCTGGAGGACAGCATAGGTCCACAGCAACTTGAGGTGCTTTCATTTTGATTTGACTTTCCATGCCATGCTCCTTTTTTCACCAAATAGCACAGCACTCGGCATTTGCCTCTACTGGGAAATATTGCATGCTGTTTTGCAAGATCTGTAAGGTAACGAACTATAAAACACTACTATGAATTATCATCATCACTCAATCTTTATTAAGCATTCTCCTCTGCCCATTCCAATGGCTGGCATATGACACCAAAATGGCAGGTGAAGCCCCTGCTTTAAAGGGGTGGCACCTCAGAGTGAAGATTCAGTATCCTCATTGAAGGTTGAGATGGGTTCTTGATTCTTAACTTATAAAATGAAATGGAATTTCTATGACTTATTCCCATCCAGATGATCTTTGCAGGATAATTATAGGACCTTTTCCAAAATACTTACAGAATTTTACAAATAGGAGAGGAAAAAAAACATTAGAATGACCTCTTTATCATCTCTTGCATGCATATGTGTGAGCGAGTGTGTGTGTGTGCAAAAGTGTGTGTGAGCATGTGTGTGAGCTGTGTGTGTGTGTGTGTGTGTTGGGGCAAATGTTATCATGTGAGAGTAAATTTACTGGAAACCTTTTAAAGATAAAGTTTATTCTTACTCTGTTCTATTTAAAATTTTCTTAGCATTATTTCAAGAAGTAGCTCTAGTCAATGCTACATCTACTTTACACATACAAACTCACTTAATCCTCACAACAACCGTTCGAAGTAGGTACTTTATTATATCATTTTACAGATAGAATAACTGAGGACAGTGGAATTATTATGATTATGTAATTTGGAAAGCCATCAAGCTAAGAACTGAAAGACCCTGACAATCAAGGCCTAAAGTGTGAACTTGTGTTCACCACACTATACTAGATATTGAATGTATATCTTCTTCCCTTCCATGTGAACTATGTCAGGTCACAATGTCAGCACCACATAAAAATAGATTTCTTTTGCTCGCCTGCCCTTTCACAGAGATTTCTTCCACGTGCCTTTGCAGCTTCCAAAAGCTGTAGCCTGTTCTTTGAGAAAACTCTTCTCTCCTTAAGGAGTTGCCCCACATCAGATTGATTCTGGGCCATGCCTCATGTCAGCTTGCAAAAGACAAAACCCTTTCTGTTTCTAATGAAATCTCTCATATTTTGAAATGAAAGCAAGAACTGCTCTGCCGAGGTGCCAAGGGAAACATACTTCCATTATGAAGTGTTTCTAACAAAATGTTTTGGAGATTTTAAAGGAGTAGCTTTCTAAATATCCAAGGCATCTGCAAACAACCAGACATGCAGGCCCGCTTCTCAGCCCAAACACTGTTCCTGGGTTGTATCATTTTTTTCCCTGAAAATCAGCACAGCTGTTGCAATGCCCCTTTATCAATGGTCCAATGATCCCAACAAATTTTTTTCCAAGAGTGAATAATCAAAATGGTATTACAGGTCTTTGATTTTGAAATATATGCACTGTTAATATAATTTTGGCCTTCTTTAGCAGAATTTCAGAGGGAAATCAAAGGTTTATATTTATAAAGTTTATAATCATTCCACAAAGTTCAAGACATTTGGCAGTGCTTGGGAAACTTAAAAACAGTAATAAAAGGTTACTGCGGGGAATTCAAAGCTGCCTTGTATGGTAATGCTGATTCAAGCCACCACATACTGCAGCATGACAAGTTTAGCTGTGATTTGGGGACTGGATCAGAACTGTGTAGCTGTAGAGATATTGAAATGGCTTACCCATTAACAACAAACAAAGGACTTTGGAAAATTTACAAACATTTCCTCTTTGAAAACACATTAGGAGTATGCGGGGGGAGAAAATCGTGCATTCTTAGCCTGATTTACTAAGCCTCTATCAGCCTCCTTGACTGTTCTCAAGCACCAATCTTGCCTTGCAATTGTAAACTGTGCACTTTTGCCAACCTGGAATGCACACTCTGTCCCTGACCGGCTCCAGCTCATTCTGCATCTGTGCTTGCTCAAACTCTGGTAACCCAGGCTCTTCATTTGTTGGCAGCTGGTAAAAGGGGTTTCCTTATGAGTCACCGTGTGGAGGGTGGCTGAGTAATATACCCTATCCTGTGCTACAATCTGTGTGGAATGTATTTGAAATAAAACTCAACCTAGAGTTTAGTTCGACATCTGATTTCAAACACATTCTTGAAAAATTGGAGTGCAATCGGGAAAAAAATCACAGTGTCTCTCCTGCTATGGAAAAGTTTATTCCCTACAATTGTCTCCAAAGGGACAGGAACTAAGTTGCACTCGTTCAGGATCTGAGGTCTCTGATGAGGAAAGAGTCCACAGCTTGGCTTTTTAAGATGATCCTGCTTTCCTGTTATGGCAGTAAAGTAGCTAGTCCCATAGTGAATGAAAGTGGGAAAATATGAAGTTGAGAACGCCCAGGTGTCACAGGCTAAGGCTTTTGTCAATGCTGCTTAACAAATGTAAGCATCTGACAGATCATATCTTTAACTGCAAGAAGGTAAAGAACATTACAAGATAAGTTGTGTTTATAAAAATCATAGGTGATGCAAGAACACTGTTTATCACCATATATTCACTTGTTTACAGTAAGTTGAAGAAAATGGGTTTTCTTATTATTAAATGCAGTAGCATGCATTTATCGAGAAAAACGAATTAAGACTAGCTATGAAGGTCTAAATTTAATTTCAAAGAAACTACAGACACTGTACTAACCAAATGTTATATTTTTTTCTTTTTAAATATCATTAGATACCAAATATCTGAAATGAAAAAAAGATTAGTGATGACATGAGGAATGAATAGAAAAACTGGAAAATTTGTGGCTAGAAACTTAGAATTATCCTATAAGCTAAACGTATCAAACTCACATATTCTTCTAAATTAGAGAATTAGTTATGCTTCAGAAATATAAAATACATATATACCGGAAAGTTTGCTCTGGTTACTAAGAATAAAATAATCATATCTTCTTAATTTATGAATCTTATAAAGTAAATGAGATGGAAATATGTCTGTTATCTGCTGCTTTTGACAAATATTCAAATTTCAAATAAAAGAATCAAGTTATTTCCTTCATATAATTTGTAACACACATTTCTAAATACAGGTGAGTTGCATGAGAAAACGAGAATGAAAAATAAAAAATTTCTGGGCCAGGCACCATGGCTCACGCCTGTAATCCCAGCACTTTGGGAGGCCAAGGCGGGTGGATCACAAGGTCAGGAGATTGAGACTATCACGGCTATTGAGACTATCACGGCTAACACGGTGAAACCGCGTCTCTACTAAAAATACAAAAAAATTAGCCGGGTGTGGTGGCGGGCGCCCGTAGTCCCAGCTATTCAGGAGGCTGAGGCAGGAGAATGGTGTGAACCCAGGAGACAGAGCTTGTAGTGAGCTGAGATCTCACCACTGCACTCCAGGCTGGGCAACAGAGTGAGACTCCATCTCAAAAAGAAAACAAAAAACAAACAAACAAAATATTCTATTTGGTTACTTATAATTTGGGTGTGATACAAAAATTCCTTCAGTACCAACAATCTGATAGGGTCACCAGGTATAGCCGATGTTAAAAAATCCACCAGATTAAATCAGTATGTAGAAAATGTCAAGTCTGTGTTTACTCAGTTATTCAACAGTCAACACTCAGAGCTTACCAAATACCATGATATTTACAAGGCATATAAGAAGCTCATCAAGTGAGGACAGAGGCAGATATGCAAACAAGTAATTGTCATGGATGTGGTCTGAATGTTTGTGTCCCCTCAAAATTCATATGCCAAAATCCTCACCCCTAAGGTGATGGTTATTAAAAGGTGGGCCTTTGGGAAGTGATTAGGTCATGGTGGAGGATGGGGGAACCCTCATGGATAGCATTAGCACCCTCATAAAGGAAGTCTGAGAGAGATCCCTTGCCCCTTCCACCGTGTGAGGCTAGAGAGAGAAGATGACTATCTATGAGGAAGTGGGCCCTCACCAGGTAGTGAATCTGCCAGAGCCTTGATCTTGGACTTTCCAGATTCTAGAACTAGGAGAAATAAATTTATGTTGTCTATAAGTCACTCAGTTTATGGTATTTTGTTATAGCAGCTCTAACAGACTAGGATCATCATATGCAATGTGATAAGCCCTCAACAGAGAGACACAAAAAGGGAGGAGAGAAGAAGACAGCAGACAAGACTTGGGGGAGGAGGGCAACCTTTGAACTGTGTCTTAATAAGAGAATAAGTGACCCAGGAGGAGAAGGGTGGGAGGTGGGATAGCAAAGGGCATTCTAAACATAGTTTCACAACAGTCTTGTAGACAGAAGGCATTATGTAGTAAGAAGACTTGAGCATCAGGGAGAAGTAACAGTTCTGACCGATGATAAGAGAGATATTGGCAGGAAGAGTAATGGACTTTGAGTTGGTGAAGAAGTGAGGTGGGGTATGAATATCACTGTAAGGTTAGCCGAAGAGTAGGACTATACAATGACATTTTCCCAAAGGTGTTTTATAAAATATTAACTCCATATACCACTTATTTATTGGATTATTTATGGGGACTAGCAAAGAAAAGTTTTCTTTTTCAAAGAAAGGATGAGAAACCTTGAATTTTTTTTTCCGTAAAACTTTTCACAGTCTTCAATGTGCTAACGTATATGGTTCCACGAGATATATGTAAATAAAGATAAAATTTCCCAAACTTATTCCACCAAATATCCCTTTAGCTGCTCGGATATTTTGAAAAGTTAGTGTTCCATATAAGATAGTTTGGGAATGCTACTATAAGGAATCAAGTAGAATGGAAAGTCTTAATTAATAAAGATGTGAAAAATTCACGGCCAAATTTGTATTTTAAAAACGCAACTTTGGCAAGAATGTGGAAGAAGGGTTTGTAAGTGAGACATAGTTGGGAAACTAGTGTCCAGGCAAAGCCCATGGGAATAAAGGAGAATATCTGAATTTGGTCGAATTTCAGAATTAAACATCCAGGTGTTCATGGCGAGTGAAGATGTGAATGAGGGGAAAATGTCAATATATTACCTAACCAAGTGACCAAAGGTAACATAATTCGTAATGAGACAGATATCATGAGCCTCTTGTTGTGATGCACTGAGAACACTACATTACTTATGTTACATTCCTGACAACAATGCATAAGCTGAAACTAGTCTTGAAAATCATTCTATAAAATCAATGGACTGTACTGTAAAAAAAAAAATCAATGTTATAAAAGACAAAGAAAAGCCAAAGAACCACCCCAGATCAAGGAAGACTAAAGATATTTGAAAACCAAGTGCAACTGTGATTCCTCATGGCATTGTGGACCTGTAAAATACATGCTATGAAAGACATCAAAGGGACTATTAGAATAAATTGAATAGATCTTATGAATTAGATAATAGTACAATATCCATATTAACTTTCATGATTTTGAAAATTTTACTGTGATTTCATAGGAGAATTTTTTTTCTTGGAAAATAACACAATATTTCAGGGAAAAGAAGCATGAGCTTTGTAACTTACTCTCAGATGAAACAGAACAAAATATATAAATATTATATATAAAATATATATATTTATATAATTGGTCAGTCTTGGTTGCTATCTATGTGTGTGTTTGTGTGTATATGTACATATATACACTATATATATTTATACATATATATGTGTATAGAGAGAGAATGCCAAAGCAAAGCAAATATGAGAAAATGTTAAAATATGGTAACCAATTTGGGTGAAGGGCATATGCAAAAACATTAGTATATTTTTGCAAATTTTCTGTAAGTTTGAAGTCATTTGAAAATAAAAAGTTAAAAAAAATAATTCAGTAACTGCATTTGGAATTTATCTTAAGAAGCAAAGCCAATAGGTACAAAATATGAGTCAATGACAATTCTGCAGTTTCTAGCTTCAGTAATAGATGAGCATATGGAGAGCACAGGCTAGGGAGGAACAGGATTTGAAACAGGAAGATGGTGAGTTCTGTTTGAGGAATGTATTTTCAAAATGTCAGTATCATCTCCAGGGGGACATTACTAGTAAGACATGCCTGGAGTTCTTAAAAGAAGAAGCACTGGAGTTTGAGATTTTGAAGACATCTTTACAAGAGATCTTCTCTGTTCAGGGATTCAGTTTCCTCCTAGTTCAATCTTGGGGGGTTGTATATTTCCAGGAATGTATCATTTCTTTTAGGTTTTCTAACTTGAGTGCATAGAGGTGTTCATAACAGTTTCTGGGAGTTTTTGTATTTCTGTGGAGTTAGTGGTAACGTTCCCTTTGTCATTTCTGATTGTGTTTATTTGGAACTTCTCTCTTTTTTTTATTAGTCTAACTAGTGGTCTATCCTTAATTCTTTCAAAGACTCAGATCCTGGATTCATTGATCTTTTGTATGGTTTTTCGCATCTCAACTTCCTTCAGTTCAGCTCTGATTTTGGTTATTTCTTGTCTTCTGCTAGCTTTGGGGTTGATTTGTGATGTTAAGTTCTTAATTTGAGATCTTTCTTTTTGTTGTAGGCATTTAGTGCTATAAACTTCCTTCTTAACACTGCTTTAGCTATGTCCCAGAGATTCTGGTATATTGTAGCTTTTTTTGCTTTGGTTTCAAAGAATTTCTTGATTTCTGCCCTAATTTCATTATTTACCCAAAAGTCATTCAAGAGCAGGTTGTTTAATTTCCATGTAATTGTGTGGTTTTGAGTGATATTCTTAGTCTTGATTTCTACTTTTATTGCCCTGTGGTCCAAGGGTGTGGCTGGTATAATTTCAGGTTTTTTTTTTTGTTTTTTTTTTTTTTTTAATTTGCTGAGGACTGTTTTAAGCCTATTGCGTGGTTGATTTTAGAGTACGTGCCATGTGCAGAGCGAAGAACATATATTCAATTGTTTTTGGGTGGAGAGTTCTGTTGACATCTATTAGATCCATTCGGTCAAGCATCGAGTTCAGGTCCTGAATATCTTTGTTAGTTTTCTGCCTCAATAATCTAATATTGTCAGTGGGGTGTTGAAATTCTCCCACTATTATTGTGCGATTATCTAAGTCATTTCCTAGGTCTCTAAGAACTTGCATTATAATCTGGGTGGTCTTGTGTTGGGTACATATATATTTAGGATTATTAGGTCTGTTTGTCGAATTGAGCCTTTTGCCATTATGTAATGCCCTTCTGTGTCTTTTTTTATCTTTGTTGACTTAAAGTCTGTTTTGTCTGAAATTAGATTAGCAACTCCTCCTTTTTTCTGTTTTCTGTTTGTTGGTAGATCTTTCTCCATCCTTTTACTTTGAGCCTATGGACATCATTGCATATAAGATGGGTCTTTTGAAGACAGCATACTATTGAGTCTTGCTTGTTTATCCAACTTCCCACTCCGTGAGTGTTAATTGAGCATTTAGCCCATTTACATTCAAGGTTAGTATTTACACATGCATATTTGATCCTGTCATCATGTTGTTATCTAGTTATTACGCAGACTTGTTTGTGTGGTTGCTTTATAGTGCCACTGGTGCATGTACCGAAAGTGCGTGCTTGTAGTGGCTGGTAACAGTCTTTCTATATTTAGCACTCCCTTTGGGACCTCTTATAAGGCAGTTTATATTTAGCACTCCTTCTGAGACCTCTTGTAAGGCAGGTCTGGTGGCAAATATTTTATGACAAAGATGCCAAAAGCAACTGCAACAAAAACAAAAGTGGGTAAATGGGATCTAATTAAACTAAAGACCTTTTGCAAAACAAAAATTATCAGCAGAGTAAACAGAGAGAATGGGAGAAAATATTTGCAAACTATGCATCCAACAAAGGTCTAATATCCAAAATCTATAAGGATGATAAACAAATCAACAAGCGAAAAACAAACAAAAAAATTGATAATTTTGTAATGCCCTTCTGTGTCTTTTTTGATCTTCGTTGGCTTAAAGTCTGTTTTGTCTGAAATTAGATTAGCAACTCCTCCTTTTTTCTGTTTTCTGTTTGCTTGGTAGGTTTTTCTCCATCCTTTTACTTTGAGCCTATGGACATCACTGCATATAAGATGGGTCTTCTGAAGACAGCATACTGCTGTGTCTTGCTTCTTTATCCAACATGAACATATACTTTTCAAAGAAGATATACAACAGACCAACAATCATATGAAAAAATACTCGACACCATTAATCATTACAGAAATGCAAATCAAAACCACAATGAGATACCATCTCACACCAGTCAGAATGGCTATTACTAAAAAGTCAAAAAATAATAGATGCTGGCAAGATTGCAGAGAAAAGGCAATGCCTATATACTGCTGGTGGGAATATAAATTAGTTGGGCCATTATGGAAAGCAGTTTGATGATTTCTCAAATAACTCAAAGCAGAATTACCATTCAACCTAGTAATCCCATTATTGGGTATATACCCAAAGGAATATAGATCCTTCTACCATAAAGACACATGCATGCACTATTCACAATTACAAAGACATAGAATCAGCCTAGATGCCCCTCAATGGTAGACTAAATTTTTAAAATGTGGTACATATACACCATGGAATACTATGCACACATAAAGAGAATGAGATTATATCCTTTGCAGCAACATGGATGGCGCTGGAGACCATTATCCTAAGTAAACTAACACAGGAACAGAAAATCAAATTGTGCATATTCTCACTTATAAATGTAAGCTAAACACTGAGTACCTACGGACACAAAGAATGGGATAAGAGATACCATGGTCTATTTGAGGATGGAGGGAGGGAGAAGGGTAAGGATCAAAAACCACCTATCAGATAGTATGCTTATTACCTGGGTGGTGAGAAAATCTGTACACCAAATCCCCGTGACACACAATTTACCTATATAACCTGAACATGTGCCCCTGGATATAAAATAAAGGTTTAAAAAAAAGATATTCTCTACTTTCTGGTGTTTTTAATTAACCGACAATTTCTCTCTTCATTTAACCAACTTTTCCAGAGCAAACTTGCAACTTTGTCTTGGGCTTAATATAATACATGAAATTTTCCTTTTTTATGAGCTAGACTCTCCTAGAAAAAATAGTGACATAAACAATTTATAATTAAGTTCAGAAGAAAAATTCAAGTATATTATATTAAATAAGTATCAACTGATAGTAGGGATCTAGCAATAGCCACAACCTGGCATTGCAGACATCAACGGCAATGAAGAAAATTTTGTATATGTTCCAAAAATTGACTGAAAATGATATTAGTTGAGGTTTTAAAATTCCTCAAGAAAATCAACCACATATTTTAAACCTTCCTAAACTTCACAATCTCCAGAGCTTATGTTCTAGGGGTCACCTTGGAGACTAGTTTGGTTAAGCTAAACAACCTATCTGCAAAAACATTTGCCTTAATAAAAACTTCCCATTCAAATAAAACTCAAATTTAATTAGAAAATGAAGAATGCTGATGCTAAAATAGATTACACTAATTTAAGACTAAGAAAATGTAAGGTTTTCCAAACCTCAAGGTATAAAAGTGACAGACTCAAAAATGTTTTGCTAAAATAAATACCATCTGAATCTTGTGTTCCCAGGCAATTTCAACTTTTCCAAGGCAGAATGCTAGATATTCTTGCCTGACCCTGGTCTGTTGTAAAGTGCCAGAGATACCCTCCCATCATCCTGTGACAGTAGCTCATCCTGACATGTAAATATCTTATACATAATTTATTCCATTTCTTGGAGGAATGATTTGAATAAAAGCAAAACAGTTTTTCTGCTGTCTTTACTGTAAATGCTAATCTAGTAATACCAAACAGAGTATCTAGCCAGACTGCCTGGGTTTGAGTCTGAGTCTGCCACTTATTAACTGTGATCTTGTACAAGGTATGGAATCTCTTTGTGCCTTGTTTTCCCATGTACAAGATGGAGCAATGACATTACTTAGAGCTCTGGTCACATTATGTGCCACATCAATTTGCCAAAGGAAAATAAATCCTACCTGCCTAGATGAACAGAGTTTCATCTTCCTCCGGAATCTAATTCTTGGTCAAGAAACTACTGAGGGGTTTATTCCTATCCAAAGGGTCAGCCTTAGGACTTCTTAGCTACAATGCAGATAGTATTTCTTGAGATGAAAGGACTCCACCAGCACTATTCATAAGCTGGCAGTACCAGAAACGAATGCCCTCTGTGCTGCTGCTATGGCTGCTGTCACCTGCCATCACCCTAGGAAGTTTCTAGAAGTGAGTGTGGTCACTGTTCACACTCTGCCTGTGTACTGTGTAATATCACCATGCTCTGGTCTAGAAGAAGGAAACCCACTTGTGTCTCTCTCCCTGTGCCTCAACAACTGTGGAATCTGTAAGCTTATCATTAAAGTTCAAGAACCCTAAAAGCTGGTCGATCACTAATTTTAAATAATCAAATTGTCTATTTTGGTATTTTCCTTGTAAGTTTTTTCAATAAATTATGGCCACAGGTTATCCTGGGTAAAACGCTTGTCCCAATTCCTTAGAATATCATCTGAGGCTAGGAATAGCCACGGTTGTGCACGGATGTGGCATCATGTGCAGATTGTAGAATATCACTGCAAAGCCCAATTTAGACTCCATGGGTGAGATCATTCTACCTTATACAATACATAAAAATGCTCAGGGTATACACACTTTGCAAAATGCTTTGAGGAAACATTGTTATGCAGCATGGTCTCCGCTGAACAGTTTTGACAGAACAGAGCACTTAAAAGCAGCTGTTGGCCAGGCGCGGTGGCTCACACCTGTAATCCCAGCACTTTGGCAGGCCAAGGCCAAGGCAGGTGGATCACCTGAGGTCAGGAGTTTGAGACCAGCCTGGTCAACATGGCAAAACCCCATCTATACTAAAGATACAAAAAAATAGCTAGGCATGGTAGCACATGCCTATAATCCCAGTTACTCAGGAGGATGAGGCAGGAGAATTGCTTGAACTTGGGAGGCAGAGTTTGCAGTGAGCCGAGATTGTACCACGACACTCCAGCTAGGGTGATAGAGCGCAAAAAAACAAAACAAAACAAAACAAAAAGCTCCTGTTACAGGAAAATAAATAACAATTTAAATCCATCTCTTGATAACTCAGGTGACTGTATGTTCATGAAAAGCACCCTCTTCAAAGGTATGATCTCTCTGAACCAAATAAATTATTTCTTCAAATGTCTTTTACATGTCCCGTTAATTGTTTCAGTAAGATTATAGGAGACAGAAACGATGAGGTAACGTTCAGGGAAGCAGACACAAAGAGGCAGGGGAAGTATTCACTGAGCAGGACCACATATAATGCAAAGGAAGGAACTGCAAAGAGCAAAGTGGGATCTGAAGTGGGTTGAAGGAAACTTCTCACAAATTCTGTTATAGCTCAACAAAGAATATGTTTGATATTTAATTAAAATGAAGCTCAAAAAGACTACTGCATGAATTTAGAATAATTCCAAACCCAACTAGAGAAAGCAGTAAGGGTTTCTACCCATGCACCACCCCTCAAGTGTCTTTTGTATTCTGTTCAAGGAATGCTTTTAATAAAAAACAGAATAAAATTAGAAATATTTTCTGATGAGTGATTTTCCTAGTACTAATTTATGATGAACCTATACTTTTCTACCAGAACTATGGATTTTCTTTTTACACATAACAGTTTGCCTTTTCAACACAGAGTTAGTAACCCTAATGAGAAGAAATCACAGGCAGAGGATGAGCTTACTGTGAGCAGCAACCCTAGGTTACACACCCAGAACAGTGTGTCCATAGGGGCTCAGCTGCTGTGCCATAATTGCTGAGACCCTCAGCCCTGGGGCAGCAAGGCCACGGTGGCAGAACTTCATCTGGGCTCTTCAGAGGGCAGCCTGAGGTATGCTGTGGGCCACACAGGTAGGGAACCCCAAGATGGCCACTCCTGCCACTTTGCCCAGGTGGGATGCAACGGCCACCTCCCAAGTGCCTATGGCCCATTGTAGACAAGGGTCCTATATTAGTTTCCTATAGCTATTGTAATAAATTCCCAAAAACTTAGTGACTTAAAAGAACAAAACAATTATCATCTTGCAGTGCTAGAGTCCAGAAGTCTGAAATTAAGGTGTCAATAGGGGTTATGTTCCTTATGGAAGCTCTAGGAGAGTCTTTGTCTCCTCTAGTTTCTGGCGGCTTTTGGTATTCTTTGACTTGTGGCCTTGTGGCTGCATCACTCCAATCTCTGCCTCCGAGGCTATATCACCTCTGCCACTTCTGCCAAATCTGCTATTATGGACTCAATGTGTATGCTCCCCATTCATATATGTTGAAACCCTGTGATGGTATATGCAGATAGGGACTTATGAGATGAGTGGAGCCCTCATGAATGAGATTAGTGCCCTTAAAAGAAGAGGCCAGAAACCTACCTTGCTCTTTTTTCAGTCATGTGAAGAAACAAAAAAAAGTTGGCAGCCTACAACCTGGAAGTGGGCTCACACCAGAATCTGACCGTGGTGGCACCCTGATCTTAGACTTCCAACCTCCAGAACTGTGAGAAATAATTTCCTATTGTTTACAAGCCACCCAGACTATGATATTCTGCTATAATGCCCTGAAGTGTCTAAGCAGTCTTCCCAGTGCATTTCTTATAAATAACTTGTCAGTGAATTTAGAGCCACACAGATAATCCAGGATGATCTCCTCATCTCAAGCTCCTTAATTTAATTATATCTGCAAAGTTCCTTTTTCCAAGTAAGATAATAGTCACAGATTCTGGTAATTAGGACATGGGCATATTTTTTGAGGCCTACTATTCAACTCACCACAGAGTCAATGAGACTGCCAAGGGAGTTCAAGATGTTCGATAGCTTAGGTGAGCCTGGTTGGGGAAGGGATGGGGGTAGGGAAAGAAGAGGCAGAAAGCTCAGGTGGGTACTGGGAAAGAGGTAAATCCAAGCAGTGGCCCCTACATTCTGGCATCACAAATATTGAACATTTCTGTTTTCTCATCCAAGTTGGCTGCATAGTAGCTCTTCTAACACACAGACCTGTTCCCAAATTATTGTCGTCATTATTTCAAAATACTTGGCATTAAAAAAAGTATTGGATTCAAAGATCTATTCTTTTTAGAAAGGGAAATTTTAATTTAATAGTTGTTTTTGAAAAAAAGGCAGAAGCTGCTAAATTTTTCAAATACACTGTTATATGTTAATGGTTTTAATTTTTTATAACTTATGCAAAAAAGTGTCTTATCAATGAGGATTGTTAAGACCTTGCAGGAATCATCATTAATAAGATTTGACTAGGAAGTGTTTAACCATTTCAGGCATAAAAATATAATACTCAAAGAAAAAATGGTCAGGAAAGCATACTGAAGTCTCATTTTAAAAACTGCAAAGATTTGACTGTTTAAATATTCAACCTTTTCATTAATATTTGTGTTTTTATCATAATGATATTGATAAAGTACATATAATATGTTTTCTCAACAGGTCCCATGCAGATGCCTCCAAATACCCTTTAGTTTACTCCAGTGTGAAACAGTTAGAAAGAATTGTCATATGAAATAAGCATGAAAAATGCTTTTTCTCTTTTCCTCTGATATAAAATTATATATAATATATATAATAGCAGAGGAATATATAACATATATATAATAGCAGAGGAAAAGAGTTTGTGTGTGTTGCTACATATAGCATATATATAGTAACACAAACATTTTATATATACATAATTTCCATAATGTATATTATGTATATAATATATATAATAGCAGAGGAATTCAAGAAAGAATGAGCAAGAAGAGCAAGAAGGGAATTGTGATTGAATTTGCCTCAGAGCCAGCAAAGCTCTTACGGAAATTTAATGACTGTAAGCCACAAAAAGGAGCAGTCAGAAGTGAATATAAGAGGCAAGAAGAAGACCTAAAGGAAAACTGATCAGGAAGGGGAGGGCATCAATTAAGTATGAAAATATTTTCCAACTTCCTAGCAAATAGAGATTGGTCATCAAAAATGAATCCAAACCTACAAACATTATTAACTTTAAAAACTTAGTGTCACTGTATTTACACAGTGGAATATTATAGCATTAAAAGTGAGCAACATAACAGCATAACACCATAAAATTCTACATAATGCTGAGTGAAAGAAGCCTGGCCCACAAAATAATACATACTGTACAATATCATTTACATAAAATATGAATTCATTTATGGTGTTGAAAGTCACGATAGTGGTGACCCTTAGAAGTCATAAACTATAAGAGGGGTCTGAGTTGTTGATTATGTTTTATTTCTTGATCTGGGGAGGGCAGGTTACAGAAGTGTGGTCAGTTTGTGAAGATTCATTGAACTGCACACTTAGGATATATGCGCTAATCTAGATGCATATTTTCTAAAATTCAATTTAAAAACAGCAGAATAAATTGTAAAATAAATGCCTCTCCTACCTTTCTTTCTGATGTGTTCTTGTATTTTTAAAAATAAAACACCATTCTATTCTATTTGTTGAAATAGAACACCATTGCTGTCAACTAAAATAACAGCAATACACCAAGGGCTTGTATGTTCTTCGACAACAACAAAAAATCCATTTAAAATTAGGTGCTATAATGTAATTGTAGATATGATTGAAAACATGGCTGACTCGAGCATGATTTCTGATGGAAAATTAAAAATGCTGTTTCCTCTACTGAGTTTGAGGTGAATAGAACATAGAGATTTGCTGGACTCCAAGACCTGTGTTTTTTCAGCTACTCTGAGTATGGTAGAGGCTGTTGCTCCCTGCATCCCCCAGCCTCTCTTAGAGTTAGGGCAAGGCCACTTGACCAATTATAGCCAATGGTCAGAAATGGAAATGGCACATGTCACTTGGGGCCAGGCATTTACGAGGCCAGCATGACTCTTCTACCTCTCTTCCTAACACATGTTAGAATAAAGAATTTTATGTAATAGAAACTGAGAACAAGGTGGGATAAATTTCAGGAAATCACCACTTATTCACATTAAAATGTAACCAGAAAGGTTAGTGCAAACCAAAAAAGGCATTATTATACAATTACATACATTTTAATATATATGATAATTCAAAAAAGTTTTTCCAGTATCTCTCTTTCTCCCTCTCTCTCTCACACACATTCTTTTTCTACATTTATTCTTAATCTTATTAAAAAATCTGATACCACTATAAGAAAGTTTGACAAAAAGTCTAAATAAGTCAAAATCCATATTACCTATGGATTGTTAATTGGTAATAACACAGCATTAGTATGATTCAGTGATCAAAATTACTCTTTAATTAGAAAAGTCAAAGATAAATATGTGGGAACTAGGGAATGGGAAGAAAGAAGAGAAAAGAAAGGAAATAATTTGGGTCTAAGTAAGGCTGAGAGGGTTAAAGAGAAAGTACAAGTGGTTAGAAAAAAAAAGGATATTTGCAAAGAAAGTCATGCAGCTAAAAGGGACCCATTATGAAAAGTATTTGGTTTATAGTTTAAAGCCTATTCTTCAGTCTACTTATTTGCGAATTTGTTTATTCTACTTCACTCACAAGCTGGCTCTCAAAATTGTACCACTCTCCTCAGGCATGTGGATAAAGCACGGACAGATAACTAGGAAACAGTCCAGGACTTTATATTGCTTGTCACAGCAGTACCTCTTGTAACAATTTTTTCATGTGTGTATAATAAAAATATGTAGGCCAGTGGTTTCTTCAGACAAAAGCAGTCTTCACATTCCAGAAACTCAGGGGGAGGTTGTTGAAAGAACAAGTTGTGCACACCTGAAGAATCAGCCATTCCCTGGACTGGAACTTTAACTCTGTTTTGAAATAGCTGAGTTGATGTTGACCTCCCTGGAAAAGACTGTGAGTAAACCCCAAGAAGGTCATTCACCTTGGGAGCTCGGGTCAGAGTAGATTTGGCCAATCAGTTCATGGCCATATTCTTATTCAATGTTGTTGGTTCCGCAGTGGGTGGGACTTGCATTTTAACAACCAAGGAAACAGCAAGTGAAGACATCAATTTAAGAAGAAGAAGAAGAAAAAAAAAACATGACTACTAGGAGAAATTAAAGACTTGGTTGTGCACAAACAGAATGCCAGGGGTTGGCACAGTATGGGGTGGCGAAAGTTGACCAGAGCTGGAAGTCAGAGCCCTGGACACTAGTTTGCAACCACTGCAAGTCACTTTTCATGTTGGATCCCCATTTTTCTCATCTGTAAAGACGGAATATTTTATTAAACGATTTATGAAGTTTCCTCTCAGCTAATTCTACAAATGCTCTGTGAATAGCTTCTGATTCGCTAAAAAGTCTCACTCAGTATAACTTAGACAGTGTGATTTTGTTCTGGTTTGTCCTTGATCCTGGAGCATTCAGGAAGCTTGGAACAATTTCTCTATGACCCTTCACTCCTTCAGTGATGCAACTTGCCACAACACAGTACACATACCTCGATCCCTATTTTTATTACCAGGGATTTGGCTCTAACTTTGCCCAACTCCCAGGTGATGCTAACCTCTGGAGATTTCCCTGACCTCCACATTTTCTGTAGAGAACTAAACCCTAGTGCTAGATGGGGTTTGGATGCTCACTTTCTTTACCTGATCCTTAAAATACTACAGCAAATATTTCTGATTTAAGATAAAATTATTAATATGATATGTTAACATTTGTTTCTGGGGTGTTATTATAGCAATTAATGAGTTATGTAGGAGTTCCAAAATAGCAATTCAGAAACAGATATTACTGAGTAAGCAGTAAAATAAATATCAGAGTTCTAATGATTACCAGCTTTTCGTAAATCATGCCAGTCTAGGAAATAGAAGTGTTTATGATACTGCTGAACTAACTATATAAGCCCCCCAACAATTCAAGCCATATTAATTTGAAAGCAGTTAGTAGATATAAGAAACTTAGTTATAATATAATATATAAATAATATATATAATACAACTTAGTAAATATAATAAAATAGATCAGTAGATCTTCATCATGACTGCATGTTAGACCCATTAAGAGAGTTTTTAAAAATTAGCTTCCTCTGTTCCCTTTTCTACCCAACCAATTAAATTGGGCTCTCTGTGATGCAGCCAAGGTGTTAATATTTGTGTTGAGTTCCCTAAGTACAAATAATTTTTCAACAGACAGGGCTGAGAAACATTGCAGTCTATTACTTCCTCTGGGGCCTTATATGGCACTTCCATAGAGTAAAATTGAAACAAAGAGGTTTGAGTGCAAAGTATGACTCATCCAACTTCTCTTAGCCTCAATTTCCCCAGCTATAAGCAAAGAGACAATATCTGCTCCACCAAATTGTTGAGAAAGTTAAATAAGTTATATTTCAAAGTATTTGATATACAGTAGATGCTCAAAAGGTATTGACTGAATGTTGAATTTATTTTTTATAACTTTTGTTAGCTTAATGTTAGGTGTTGACAGACAGTGATGATCTCAGTGTTAATATGGTGACCATAGTAAATAAGGTGCCTATAAAATATATGTGAAGAATAAATGTAGACATTGATTTTTCTTCTTACACACATACATATAGATGAGGAGTATGGGATTTTGTTTATTTTATATACTTTAATAACTCATTAAGTTCATTATATATATGTCTATTTATATATCTATTAATTGATCTAGGTATAGATGAGGAATAGGGCACATTATATTCATTTTAAAAATGTGTAAAATCATGAATTCAAATATAAACTGGAAATAAAACAACAGCATGACATTAAAAGGGATCTCATCAGCTAGATATGAGCCTTAAGAGGCAGGAGGCCAACCTGCCCCCTGCTCAGCCTCAAGCCTGTCACTACCAAGCTGCACCTTGGAGCTCAGCCCAGAGGGTCTCCATCATTCACTTGAAGTTGAATCTAAACCCCCTCTGTAACAGAACGCCAGTCTGGGGAACTCTGAAGTACTTTGACTACAGGTTCACAGGTAGAGATTGCTTAACTGGAAGAAAAGTAAGGATAAAAATCAATGTCTACATTCATTCCTCACATATTCCTCAATAGATCTATATATCTATTGATTGAGGGGTCATATTTCTACATCTTGTTCATTTGTAACTTGGATATTGTATAGTAAAATCTGATTGCCATCCTTGCCATCTCTTGTAGGACATTTTGGGTCTAATTTTGAAAGCTGGATATTATTTTCTTTCCACTTTCTGTAAACTGAGGGTAGGAAGGAGAAGAAAGGGAAAACTCCAATGAAGCTCCATACTTCCTTTCTGAAACACTGTTAAAGATAGTGCGGCAGGTCCCCCTGCACCCAGCCGGTGGTGTATTCACTCCTTTATCATATACAGGTAGGCTTCTGCTCTACCCATCTTGGTATGAAGCCCTGGAAATAAGCAAATTCTTATATAGTGGGATCATGCAGCAAGAGGCTACACACTCAAAAGTGTTCACTAAAATTTTCTCTGGACCTTCCAAGGGTACCTCATCATTCCACCAGTCTCCCCATGGAAGATGCGAGCAAGAATGCCATGACTCTGTGACCTCAAAATACTAACAGAATATTGCTTCTGCAGGATGGGACCACGGCTAGAACTCTATGCCACACCAGAATTCACTTATTCAACGCACATTTCTGAGTGTCAACACTGTGCCAAGTATTGTTTCAATTTTACATCAGCGAACAAAATATACAATGTGCCCAACCTATGAATATTACTATTGTTGACATGACAACAATGAATGAACAACAAAACAGATTTATATAAGCCAGGTTATGTAAGTGTTATGCAGAAAAATGAAATAAGTAAGTGTTTAGCCAGCGTTCTCTAGAGGGACAGAACTAATAGGATAGATGTATGAAGGGGAGTTTATTAAAGATTATTGACTCACACAATCACAAGGTCCCACAAAAGGCCGTCTGCAAGCTGAGGAACAAGGTAGCCAGTCCAAGTCCCTAGTCTTTGAGACGGAGTCTTGATCTGTCGCCCAGGCTGGAGTGCAGTGGCGTGATCTCGGCTCACTGCAAGCTCTACCTCCTGCGTTCACGCCATTCTCCTGCCTCAGCCTCCCAGGTAGCTGGGACTACAGGTGCCGGCCACCAAGTCCAGCTAATTTTTTTTTTTTGTATTTTTAGTAGAGACAGGGTTTCACCATGTTAGCCAGAATGGTCTCCATCTCCTGATCTTGTGATCCACCCGCCTCGGCCTCCCAAAGTGCTGGGATTACACGCATGAGCCACTGCACCTGGCCAAATCAAGACATTTAAAAAGCATAATATGCCACTGTATTTCTTTTCTTTTCTTATGAAAAACGATAATGCTAAATTTACAGGCATAATGTTGTACTGGCATTAAAGAAGGGCTACCAGTCCATTAAAATAATCAACATGTTATTTGTGATGCTGAATGTATACACAAAATTTTCAACTATCTGAAAAAGAGGATCTTCTGATAAATATTCATCATATCCTGATTTTTTAAACTGGAGTACTTCAAATTTAGATGTTAAGTTAAAAAAAAAACCTCTAAATTCTCACACATGAAACCTGATCTTGGCTCTGATGTTTACTTTTTTGAAGTAAGTAGAAATAATTGAGTACAGAAGAAACAGATTTGTTAAAATCTGGTTAAATGTTGTTTTAATTATCATGGAAGATGTAAAGAAATGTGTAATTTTATGGATTATTTATAGAATAGTGGGCAAAACCAATTAGGTATTAAGAAGTGAACCTTGAATTTATGCATTTTTGTAATAGAACCTCTAGCTGTACTAAATACAAACTAAATATTTGGAGGATAAACACTAAAAAACTCTTCCATTACTCTCAAGATATATGATTTATCATATTAATATGCTTCTCATGTCATACATTGTGTTTCATTATCGTGGTTATTTTTGTCAACAATTTTTATTAAATGAGTTCTAATTTTTGGTGGAGAAATTTTGACAACTACACAAAGAATGTACCAATTATCACTTCTGAAAACTATACATATGAACTTTTCAAAACCTATAAATTACTCTTCTCTGATTTGGCTGAAGTTAGAGGAGTATTGTTAAATAATATTTAGTAAATACTTTTTTAAAAAAAAATTTATGTGTGTTTTCATAATGTGTTTTGATTTAAAAGAAAGTTGTTATTATTATTGAAAACATGTTTTGTAATGAGCCACTAAAGTCCTCAAAATTAAAATGAATCATACTATTGCAAATGTACATTTGATACACTTTTTTTCTCTGAGCAGGCAAACACATTTAAGACCTTTATGTAAGATCAGAAAATCATAAGACAGCATTAAAAAGTACTATGCAGGAGGAGATGGAACAAGATGGCCAAATAGAAGCCTCCAGGAATCATCTCCCCCAAAAGGATTGAACAATTGTCTAAACAAAATTGAACAACTATCTAAACAAAAAAAGTACCTTCATAAAAAGATGAGTGATCACAGTACCTGCTTTTAACATCATATTAAGGAAAGAGGCACTGAAGAGGACAGGAAAGGCGAATTGAAAACTTGAATTGCCTACACCACTCTTCCCCTGTCCCCAGGTAGCAGTCCCTCACTCATGCAGAGAGAGAATCTGTGTGCTTGAGGGAGGGACAGTGCAGTGACTGGAATTTTGCATTGGAATTCAGTGCTGCTCTGTCACAGCAGAAAGCAACACAGGTCGGAACTCAGCCAGTGCCCATAGAGGGAGCATTTAAACCAACCCTAGCTAGAGGGAAATAGCCCATCCCAGTGGCAGAACTTCAGTTTTGGCAAGTCCCGCCAACACAGGCTAAAGTGCTCTGGGGTTCTAAAATAAACTTGAAATGAAAGGCAGTCTAGGCCACAAGGACTGCAATTTCTGGACAACTCCTGGTGCTGTGCTGGGCTTAGAATCAATGGGCTTGGGGTGCATACAACTTAGTGAGACATTAGCTGGGGTGGCCAAAGGAATGCTTGTGTCACCCCTCCCCAAATCCAGGCAGTGAAGCTTGCAACTTCAGGAGAGAACCCTTCCTTCCACTTGAGAGGAGACGGGAGAGTAAAGAGTACTTTTTCTTGCAACTTGGATACCACCTCAGCCACAGTAGGATAGAGCACAGGGCAGAGTCCAAAGCTCCCATTTCAGGCTCTAGCTCCCAGATGACATTTCTATATATACCCTGGGTTAGAAGGGAACCCATAACCTCGAAGGGAAGGACCTAGTCCTGGAAAGATTTATCACCTGCTGACTAAGGAACCCTTGGTCCCTGAACAATCAGCAGTGGTAGCTAGGCAGTACTTACCATGGATTTTGGGTGAGATTCAGAGCCATGACCCAGTACATTCTCAGTTTTTGTGACTATGAGGAGAAACTCTTTCTACTTGAAGAAAAGAGAGGGCAGAATAAATAGGACTTTGTCTTGTAGTTTGGGTACCGGCTCAGCCACAGTGGGGTAGAGCAGCAAGCATATCCTTGTTGTCCCTGATTCCAGGCCTTGGCTCTTAGATGACATTTCTGGACCTGCCATTGACCAGAGGAGAGCTGACAGCCCTGAAGCAGGAGTCCCAGGCCTGGCAGCATTTACCATAACTGACTGAAGATTGCTTGGACCTTGAGTGAACATCAGCAGTAGCCAGGCAGTTCTCACGGTCAGTGGTAGCCATGAGAAGAGACTCCTCTGCTTGTAAAAAGAGAAGAGAAGAGTGGAAGAATTTTTTCTTGTGGCTTGGGTGCCAGCTCAGCCACAGTAGAATAGAGCACCAGGTAGATTTCTAAGGTTTCCAACTCCAGGCCCTGTCTCCTAGACAGAATCTCTGGACTTGCACAGGGCTGGGGGAACTCACCACCCTGAAAAGGACACAGACTGTCTGGCTTTGCCACTTGCTGATTGTAGAGCCCCAGAGCCTTGAGCAAACGTAGGTGGTAGCCAGGCAGTTTCACAACTGGCTTTGAGTGAAACCCAATGCTGTGCTGGTTTCAGGTCTGAAGCACTGCCCTAGTGGTGGTGAGTACAGGGTTGTTTGTGTCACCCCTCCTCTAGTTCCAAGAAATTCAGCACAGAGAGAGAGAGAGACAGACTCCATTTGTTTGGGAGAAAGTAAGGGAGGAGAACAAGAGTCTCTGTCAGGTAGTCCAGAGAATTCTTTTGTATCTTATTCTAGACCATCAAGGCAATATCTCTGTGAGTCTGCAAGAGCCACAGCATTACTGGGCTTGGAGTGGCTCCTAATGCAGACACAGCTACAGTAACCAAAAACTTAGATAACAATACTGAAGTTTCTTCAAATACCTGAAAAGCCTTTCCAAGAAGGACAGGCACAAACAAGCCAGGACTGCAAAGACTGCAATAAATACCTTATCCTAACTCTTCAATGCCCAGACACTGAAAAAGTTCCAGGAAAATGGCCTCACCAAATGAACTAAATAAGGCACAGGGGTCAGTCCTAGGGAGACAGAGATATGTGACCTTTCAGAGAACTCAAAATAGCTGTTTTGAAGAAATGCAACAAAATTCAAGTTAAAACAGAGAAAGAATTCAGAATCCTAACAGATAAGTCTAACTAACAGATCGAAGTAATTTAAAAGAATCAAGCAGAAGTTCTGGAGTTGAAAAATGCAATTGACATACTGAAGAATGCATCAAAGTCTCTTAACAAAATTGATTAAGCAGAAGAAAAAATTAGTGAGCCTGAAGACAAGCTATTTAAAAATACACAGTCAAAGGAGACAAAAGAAACAAGAATTTTAAAAAAGAAGCATGCACAACACCTAGAAAATAGCCTCACAGGGCAAACCTAAGAGTCATTGACGTTAAAGAGGAGGTGGAGAAAGAAAGAGGTAAAATGTTTATTCAAAGGGATAATAACAAAGAACTTCTCAAACCTAAAGAAACACATCAATATTCAAGTACAAGTTTAACCCAAATAAGATTACCTCAAGACATGTAATAATCAAACTCCCAAAGGTCAAGGATAAAGAAAGGATCCTAAAAGCAGCAAGACAAAAGAAATAAATAACACACAATGGAGTTCCAACACATCTAGCAGCATACTTTTCAGTGGAAACCCTACAGGCAAGCAGGAGAGTTACAGGACATATTTAAAGTGTTGAAGGATAAAGACGGTAACTTCAGAGTAATATATCTGGTGAAAATATCCTTCAGACATGGAGGAGAAATAAAGACACCCAGACAAGCAAAAGCTTAGGAATTTCATCAACACCAGTCCTATCCTACAAGAAATAGTAAAGGGAATTCTTTAATCTGAAAGAAAAGGACATAAATGAGTAATAAGAAATATTCTGAAAGTACAAAACTCACTAGTCATAGTAAGCATACAGAAAAACACAGAATATTATAATACTGTAATTGTGGTGTGTAAACTACTCATATCTTGAGAAGAAGGACTAAAAGATAAACCTATAAAAATAACTATAACCATGTTTCAAGATATAGACAGTATTATAAGATATAAATAGAAAAAGCAAAAAGTTTAAAGGCAGGGAGATGAAGTGAAAATATGGAGTTTTTAATTACTTTTCTCTTTGCTTGTTAGTTGTTTGATTATGCAATCAGTGTTAAGCTGTCATTAGTCTAAAATAATGAGTTATAAGATGGTATTTGCAAGCGTCATGGTAATCTCAAATAAAAACAAGCAAAAGATACACAAAAAATAAAAAGCAAGAAATTAAAATGTACCACCAGAGAAAATATCCGTCACTAAAAGGAAGACAGGAAGGAATAAAAGAAGGAAGAGAAGACCATGAAACAACCAGAAAACAAATAACAAAATTAAAGGAGTAAGTCCTTACTTACCAATAATCACATTGAAAGTGAATGGACTGAACTCTCCAATCA
Organism: Macaca fascicularis; assembly: GCF_037993035.2. Lineage (NCBI taxonomy): Eukaryota > Metazoa > Chordata > Mammalia > Primates > Cercopithecidae > Macaca > Macaca fascicularis. Next base: position 157,764,664 of record NC_088377.1, read on the forward strand.
AAAGACATAGAGTGGCTGAATAGAAGTTTTAAAAAGACTCAATGATATGTTGCCTACAAGAAACACACTTCACCTATAAAGACAACTATAGACTGAAAATAAAGGGATGGAAAAGATATTCCGTGCCAATAGAAATGAAAAAAGAACAGGATTTGCTACATTTATATAAGAAAAAATAGGTTTTCCTGACTGTATTAGTCTGTTCTCATGCTGCTAATAAAGACATATCAGAAACTGGGTAATTTATAAATAAAAGAGGTTTAATTGACTCAAAGTTCCACATGGCTGGGGAGGCCTCAAAATCATGGCTGAAGGTGAACAAGGAACAAAGTCATGTCTTACATGGCAGCAGGCAGGAGGTCATGTGCAGGGGAACTCACCTTTATAAAACCACCAAATCTCCTGAAACTATTCACTATCACAAGAAAAGCATAAGAAAGAGCCACCCCTGTGATTCAGTTGCCTCCCACCAGGACCCTCCCATGACACATGGGAATTATGCAAGCTACAAGTCAAGATGAGATTTGGGTGAGACACGGCCAAACAATATCACTGACAAAAACTGTAAAAAGAGTAAAAGAAGGTCATTATATAACAATAAAGAGATCAATTCATCAAGAAGATAGAGCAATTATAAATATATATGATAGAGCAATTGTAAATATATATTCACCTAAATATATATGCATCCAGATATAAAAAGCAAATACTATTAGAGATAGAGAGACAGAAAATCCAATATAATAGTAGCTGGTGATTTCAACACCCCACTTTCAGCATTGAAAGACCATCCAGACAAAATTAACAGAGCAACTATGGATTTAATTTGCACTATAGCACAAATGGACCTAGTAGATATCTACAGAACACTTCATCCAATGGCTGCAGAATACACGTTCTCCTCAGCACACAGATCATTATCAGGGATAGACCACATGTTAGGTCACAAAACAAGTCTTAAAACATTAAAAAATTACAATAATATCAAGCATCTTCTCTCAGCACAATGGAATAAAACTAGAAATCAATAACAAGAGGAATTTTGGAAATGATGCCAATACATACAAATTAAACAATATGCTCCTGAATGACCAGTGGATTAATTAATAAATTAAAAATGAAATTTAAAATTTCTTAAAACAAATGGTAATGGAACCACAATATACCAAAACCTTGGGATAGAGTGAAAGTTGTACTAAGAGGAAAGTTTATAGCTATACATGTCTACATCACAAAAAGTAGAAAAACTTCAAAAAACAACCTAAGAATGCATTTTAAAGAACTAGAAAAGCAAGACTAAATCAAACCCAAGATTAGTAGAAGAAAAGAAATAATAAAGATCAGAGCAGAGATAAATGAAATTGAAATAAAAAAGATACAAAAAACCAATGAAATGAAAAGTTGGTTTTTAGAAAAGATAAAATTGACAAATCTTTAGCCAGACTAAGAAAAATAGAGAGAAGACCCAAATAAATAAAATGAGATGAAAAAAGAAGACATTACAGCTGATACCACAGAAATTCAAAGGATCATTAGAGGCTACTATGAGCAACTATATGCCAATAAATTGAAAACCTAGAAGAAATCAATAAATTCCTATACACATACATCCTACCAAGATTGAACTATGAAGGAATTCAAAACCTAAACAGACTAATACAAGTAACAAGATCAAAGCCATAATAATATGTCTCCCAGCAAAGAAAAGCCTGGGACCTGATGGCTTCATTGCTAAATTTTACCAAACATTTAAAGAAGAAATAATACCAACCCAATTGAAACTATTCCAATGAATAGAGGAGGAGGAGATACTTCCAAATTCTTTCCACAAGACCAGTATTAGTGTATTTTCATACTGCTATAAGAAATATTGAAGATTGGTTAATTTATAAAGAAAAAGAGATTTAATGAACTCACAGTTCCACATGACCAGGGAGGCCTCACAATCATGGCAGAAGGCAAAGGAGGAGCAAAGGCACATCTTATATGGCAGCAGGCAAGAGAGTGTGTGCAGGGAAACTTCCCTTTATAAAACCATCAGCTCTCATGAGACTTATTCACTGTCATGAGAACAGCACAGTAAAAACTTGCCCCCATGATTCAATTACCTCCCACTGGGTCCCTCCCACAACAAGTGATGATAATGGGAGCTATAATTCAAGATGAGATTTGGGTGGGGACATAGCCAAACTATATCAATTACCCTAATATCAAAATTAGGTAAAGACATATCAAAAACAAACAAACAAAAAACTATTGGACAATATCCTTGATGAACATTCACATGAAAATCCTCAGTAAAATACTAGCATACCAAATTCAGTAACACATTAAAAAAATCATTCTTTATGACCAAGTGGGATTTATCCCAGGGATGCAAGCATGGTTCAGCATACACAAATCAATCAATGTGATACGTCATATCAACAGAATGAAGGACAAAAATCATATGATCATTTTAACTGATGCACAAAAAGCATTTGATAGAATTCAACATCCCTTCATGATTAAAAGAAAAACTCTCAAAAAAGTGTTTATAGAAGGAACATATGTCAACACAACAAAAGCCGTATGCAACATATCCACAGCTAGTCTTACACTGAACGGGGAAATACTGAAAGCCTTTCCTCTAAGATAGGCAACACAACGATGCCCACTTTCACCACTGTTATTCAGCATGATACTGGAAGTCCTAGCTAGAACAATTAGACAAGAGAAAGAAATAGAGTGTTTACATTGAAAAGGAAGAAGTCAAATTATCCTTATTTGCAGATGATATAATCTTATATTTGGAAAAAAAGAAAGACTTCACAAGAAAACTATTGGAACTGTTAAACGAATTCATTACAGTTGCAAGATACAAAAACAACATACAAAAATCAGTAACATTTCTAGATGCTAACATTGAACAGTCTGAAAAAGAAATCAAGAAAGCAATCCCACTTACAGTAACCACAAATAAAATTAAATACCTAGGAATTAACCAAAGGAGTGAAAGATTTCTACATTGATGCAAGATATTGAAAAGGACACAAAAAATGTAAAGATATTTCATGTTCATGGATTGGAAGAATCAGTATTGTCAAAATGTCCACACTACCCAAAGCAATCTACAGATTCAGTGCAATCTCTATCAAAATACCAATGGTATTCTTCACAGAAATAGAATAAACAATCCCAAAATTTATATAAAACTACAAAAGACCCAGAATAGCTAAAGCTATCCTAAGCAAAAAGAACAAAATTGGAGGAATCACATTACCTGATTTCAAATTATACTACAGAGCTATAGTAACCAAAACAGCATGGTACTGGCATAAAAACAGACACATAGATCAATGGAACAGAATAGAGAACTTAGAGATAAATATATGTATGTTCAGTGAACTCATTTTTCAACAAGGTGCCAAGAACATGAATTGGAGAAAAGACAGTCTCTTCAATGTACGTGCTGGGAAAACTGGATATCCATATGCAGAAGAATGATACTGAACCCTAAATCTAAGACCTCAAAATGTGAAACTACTAGAAGAAAACATTAAGAAAACTCTCCAGAACATTGTTCTGGGTAATGATTTCTTGAGTAATATTCCACAAGCACAGGCAACCAAAGCAAAAATGGACAAGTGGTATCACATCAAGGTTAAAAGCTTCTGCACAGCAAAGGAAACAATCAACAAAGTGAAGAGACAATCCACAGAATGGGAGAAAATATTTGCAAACTACCCCTCTGACAACGAATTAATAACCAGAATAGATAAGGAGCTCAAACAACTCTATGGGAAAAAATATAATAATTTGGTTAAAAAGTAGTCAAAATATCTCAGTAGACATTTCTCAAAAGAAGACATACAAATGGCAAACAAGTATATGAAAAGGTGCTCAACATCATTGATCATCAGAGAGATGAAAATCAAACCTACTGTGAGATACCATCTCACCTCAGTTATAATGGTTTTCATTCAAAGACAGGAAATAATGGATGCTGGAGAGGATATGCAGAAAGGGGAATGCTTGCACCCTGTTGGTGGAAATGTAAATTAGTAAAACCACTATGGAGAACAATTTAGAGGTGCCTCAGAAACTAAAAATAGAACTGCCATATGATCCAGCTGATATAGTTTGGCTGTGTTCCCACCCAAATCTCATCTTGAATTGTAGCTCCCATAATTCCCTTCTGTTGTGGAAGGGACCCAGTGGGAGATAATTGAATCGGGGTGGTTTCCCCTATACTGTTCTCGTGGCAGTAAATAAGTCTCCCAAGATCTGATGGTTTTATAAGGTGAAACCCCTTTTGTTTGGCTCTCATTTCTCTCATCTGGTGCCATGTGAGACTGCTTTTTGCCTTCTGCCATGACTGTGAGTCCTCCCCAGCCATGTGAAACCTGAGTTCATTAAACCTCTTTCTTTTGTAAATTGCCCAGTCTCGGGTATGTCTTTATCAGCAGTGTGAAAATGGACTAATAGACCAGCAATCCCATTTCTAGGCATATACCCAAAAGAAAGCAAATCAATATATTAAAGAGATATCTACACTCTCATGTTAATTGCAGTACTATTCACAATGGCCAAGATTTGGAAGCATCTTCAGTGCCCATCAACAGATGAATGGATAAAGAAAAGTTGTACTTACACACAGTGGAATACTATTCAGCCATCAAAAAGAATGAGATCCTGTCATTTGCAACAATTTGGATGGATCTGGAAGATGTTATGTTAAGTGAAATAAACCAGGCACAGAAAGACAACCTTCACATGGTCTCCCTTATTGGTAGTAGCTAAACATTAAAACCATTGAACTCATGGAGATGGAGAGTAGAATGATAGTTAGTTGAGTCTGGGAAGGGTAGTAACTGGGCTGGAGGGAAGTGGGGATGGTTAATGAATACAAAAATATAGTAGATAAAATGAATAAGATCTAGTATCTGATGGCACAATGGGGTGACTACCATCAACAATAATTTGTTGTACATTTCAAAGTAACCAAAGAGTATAGTTGAGTTGTTTATAATACAAAGAATGATAAATGCTTGAAGTGATGATTACTGCATTTACCCTGATGTGATTATTACACAATGTATGACTGTATCGAAATATCTCATGTACCCCGTAAATATACACACCGACTATATACCTACAATATTTTTTCTAATGTACCCTATTCTAAAAAAAAATACTATGCAAAGCAAAAATGTAAAACAAAAATGAAGGACAGCCAGTATTTCTACCCGTATCTTGTCTCTATTTTAAATAAAATTTTAAGTAAAAACACCAGAAAAAAAGATGTTATAACAACAGGAAAAAATTGAGAATCAATATTCTCATCACTTGTTATTAGTTGAGGTCTCTACCAAGAAGTATTGCAAACATTTCCATGAGAAATTTTGTCACGTTTCTCATGGCTCATAAATTTCCCTTTCTATTTAAAAATTCCACAGTTTCATTTACACTTAAGTATAAAGTAAGCCAAGCATAGTGAAGTTATAAATCTATTGTACTAGCTATAGATACAGAAATATGCACTAGGTTCACCAAAGTCATGAATGGGAAATGTCTCATAAAATAATTCAAAATAGTGACATATCTCCTGCTAGTTTCTTCTAACTTTCAGCTCACTCTTGTCTGAAACAGTATTCATATATAAATAGGCTAATGGATGCTTCATTACAGTATTCCCTAAAGTGCCTAAGTCTCAAATCTGATTGATAGTTAGACAACAAAGCAAATCCTCAAGAGAGGCAATGCCTACTGATTCAGTATTTATTCATGATTCTTACTTTTATCTGATTTCTAGTTACTGAATACAAATGTACTCTTAGCTTCTGTATTTCTTATATATTATTCTCCTTTTTACATTTTAGGGTTAATGCTTATATTATGTGTTTTTATTGTTTTTGTTTAGTAATAAAATTTTAATGTATTCAATTTATCTTTAGTTACAACTTTAACACCATTCCATAGAGCTTTATAGGTAGTGATTTTATTAATACTCTTTTCTGGGTAATTGCTAATTTTTATTTCCTCTTTGCCCCTACTGTTATTGAGAATAATACTTTTCAATGTTTGAGTGATTCATCTTTTCTAATATCTCTTTATAATGACTTTTTATGTTTACTGCATTGTTGTCAGAGATTGCAGCTCTTACAATGTCTTATAAGTTTGACAGAAGCAATATTTGTTCTCTGTCCATAGGGCACAGAGCCTGATTTAGTTTTGTAAAGTAACATAATCATCTTATTCATATCCCATATATTATTACATAATATCACTTAAAGTAGCAATTCCAGTAGCGGTCCTAAATACCTTTTTAAGGCTAAGAGCAATGGGGTAGGTGCCAAACATCCTCGCATGCCAGTTCAACAGGCTGGATGGCCTAGATGATAAATATCAAGAGATTATAAAGCCAGTTCTTCCAACATCAGCAAGTCACTGTGGATTTGCTGCAAATTAATGAAGATTAAGCTTCAGGTCCTCTTCTCTTGCACAGAGCCCTTTCTAGACTATAAATAATGTCGGTTAAAAGAGTATTTAATATTACTGAACCAGAAAACTTGAAACATCCTGGGATTTTATAACTCATACATGAAAAAAACTTAATAGTAATTTTGCATGTTACAATAATTTGTAAGAATTTTACAAGAAACCCAAAAATTTATATGGCAGTTCTAATAGAGATGTATAAAGGTAGAAAGAACTTCTAAACTAATAAAAAATGTGATAAACCATGCCAGAGCAAAAATTGAAAAACCTTCCTATTATGTGTATTGAAAAATCACATTTCTTGCTCATGTACCCCTGGACCTAAAACAAAAGTTAAAGAAAAAAGAAAATCATATTTCTAAATCACTGGAATATGAAGAGGAGATCAAAGAATAGACAGCCAAAAATTATATGACTTTAGAGGTATGTCAGGCGGTTAGTTAATTAAAAAATACGTATTTTTTATCTTGTGAGATTTATAGTAGTTGTGACATTTTCAAAATTTGTAACTAGTTCTGATTTCTTTTTTTTGAGACGAGTCTTGCTCTGTCGTCCAGGCTGGAGTGCAGCGGCTTAATCTTGTCTCACCACAACCTCCACCTCCTGATTTCAAGCAATTCTTTGCATCAACTTCCCAAGTGGCTGGGATTACAGGTGCCCGCCACCACACCCAGCTAATTTTTTTTTTTGTATTTTTAGTAGAGATGGGGTTTCACCATCTTGCCCAGGATGGTCTTGAACTCCTGACCTTGTGATCTACCTGCCTTGGCCTCCCAAAGTGCTGGGATTACAGGTGTGAGCCACCGCGCCCAGCCTCTTTTTATCTTCTAAATGAGAATTCACATTCATTCTTAATTTTTATTTGTTACTTTGGATTTCTTTTAAGGCTTCTCCAAAACTGTATCAGCCTCATGCCCCACAAAAGGTAGGCAATTCACTAGTGGTCATATACTTTGAATGGCAAAAGATGATGTGCTGAAGAGTTGAAAGAAAAGATGTGTTTGTATCCCCTCACCTCAAGCCAAATGACTACAAGTTTGGTGGATACAGAAGTTGGGGAAACTGTTAAATCACTGTGTATCCCCACCTCCCTTTACCTACTGCCAACTGTGAAGAAGGGTTTCCCCATCACCTCAGCCAGGTGAGAAGGGCTGTGAGAGAATCATAGCAAGACATCAGCACGTCCCCTGGAGAAATTGGTGTCTGACACTTCCTTCGAGATTTCTAAAGACTGGAGTTGTCTCTTTTTAGAAGTAAAAGAAAATCAGAGAGCTTGGGCACAAACTGCTCTTCCAAGGAATAGGGCAAGGAGGCCCAAGTTTCTCAAGAGTCAAGTTGCTCCCAGAAAGTGGGCATACTTGGGAAATTTTAAAGTCCCCACTCAAGGGAATTACTTGGAGAGGCAAAAAGACCCCAACAGAGAGAAGCTGTATTGGGTGACCCCATCTCCTGCCTCATTTCTGGGGAAGGAGAGAAAGTTTCCATTTAAATGAAATTTGGAGATCTGATTATTGCATTGGACTGGATGTTTTAATTATTGAATTGTGATTGCTTTTGTGGCTGAATGACTTGTCCGAGATATCATTCAACACTGAGGAAAGACCTAACTGAGTTTGAAAGGAGTAAGAGAAAAGAACACAGTTGCTTTATAGTGTGTACCGTAATGAGCCCAAATTATTCAAGAATAGTTACACCCCATTTACCTTTAACCTTCTTAATTTAACAAGGACTTAGATACTTATGTTAAAACCTCCCTATTTTTTTTTCTTTAGAGCTTCTTTTCTATTTTAACAAATATTTTAAAAAATTATTTTAAGGCTACATTACATAGTACATAAAGGCTTATTATGTTTTAATTTCAACAAACATATAGACATAAATAGTGTCTACTTCTTTCTTTTTATTTAGCATTGACCTAACTAAATTCAGCTTTGAGAGAAGAAGATGTAGTCTGAGTAATTTCTATGGTTTGGAATTTTTAAAATTTTTTGTTGTCTTAAAAAATATTTTAGACAAAAGTGATTTGTGGCATTTGAAAGAAATATATATTCACTGTTTGAAGAAGGCAAGTTTTTTTCTATAGCTACATCTATGTTATCCATATCTATAGTGTGATATAAAGTAAAATTATTTTTTCTCAAAAAAAATCAATCAGAATAAAGAAAGTACCTTCCTTATATCTGAAACCCATAGCAAGTTCCAAGAGGAGAAAAGGACAGAGTATAAAATTTGTTATACTGAACAGTGGAGCTGATTTTCTCCAGGTCTTTAAGCCCATTTATGTATCCAAAAAAGGATGAAGATGACAGAGTTCCTCAATGTGATGACTCTATATGCTCTCCCCAGAGCCCCTGCAACATCATAGAACTTTGCTAAGCCCATATTATACTAGGAATGTGATCAACAAGGCAAAGATTTTGGGGAGAGGTCAAACATTATTTCAGATATACTGGAGAACCAGAGTGGGGAGAAAACAGAACGGCACTCCCAAGCTGGCCGAATTTATGCAAGCTAAAAATACTTATTATCCTTCGGGCTAGCAGTTCCACTTATTAAGGTCTATCTTGAAAAAAAAAATTGTACATCTACATAAAAAAAGCATGAACAAGAATTTTCATAGAGCATTGTTTTAAGAGAAAAAAAAAGGCAATCATCCAAATGCCCACCAATAGAAAGCTAACTAATTTATGCTACACTCATACCATGAAATACTGTAAGTAAAATTTATATACTGACATGTGAGAGGCACAAGACCCTGTAAAAATATTTAAATGAAGTTGCAAAAATGTATAAAGTCTGATCACATTTGTGAAAATATGTTTGTGTATGGTTTTGAACAAATACATAGGAAAGGTTTTGGAGGGATATAAAACAAACTCTTCATGCTATACTTTTGGGAGGCAAATGGGGCTAGGGAGAGTGTGCTGAAGCGATGTTGAAGATAAACTTCTCAACTGATTAAACTTTACAATGAGAATATGTTCATGTATTAATTATATAAAAGATTATAATAGGAATATGGAAATCATCCCTTTACAACTTAGAAGTTTGGATTTTTGTAACCCACAGAGCAAGCAAGTGAAGCTGAACTCAATATGGATTATAAAGCTTTAGAATTTTGCATTTCCATTTTATCATATAATACTAAAAAAAATTGACTGTCTTTCATTGCCACTAAAAATTTTATAGTAAAAAAAGTTCTTACCCATTAACAAAGGTGCTAGATTATAGATGCTACTAATAAATAAAGAAATCATTGGGTCAACATCCATAAATCAGTAAGTATTTATTAAACATAGGATACATTTCTGGTACTGTATTACACACAAATATCACAAAGCATCTTGGAACTTAAGAAGGTAGAATGTAGTTGCGTTGTATCTGGTCTAATCAAAGAGATTTTTACAAATTACCATATATGTTTACTTTCAATATTATCATAGTTGACTGCTCAAATAAATGACAGTTAACTTCTGTTGTATTTGCCAGTCCTTATATTCATAATAAAATAAAAAATGCTAATAAAAATATTACACTGAATAAATAATATTGTCACTATTTCAAAACATGAGGAGCTGACAGTAAGACTTTGCTTGCGGCTACCAGGCAAATAAATGTCAGAATCAGAATGTAATTCTGTTTCTAATGGGGCTATATGTTTTATATCTTTCCACTCTTTCAAAATACCTCCTCCCCACCCATGTGGCAATTTAGAAAGGATTGCAAGAAAATACGATGGAGTGCTCCTCTCCATTTAATTTTTTAAGTTTTAGAGCTGAAATAGTAAGTTTCAAGAACTGTTAAATTTGCTAGCCCAGAACATTGCATTGCTCATAAATATTAGAAATCAATTACTGTAAAATGATCTAGTACATGTATTTTAATTCTTTTTTAAAAACAATTCAGATTTAGTCCTTTCTGGCCTTTTCTTGTTTTTTAAAAAAATCTTGCAGAAAAAATTTATTCTTTATACTTTCTGAAATTTTTCCAGCTTAAGGTTTAACAAGTATTATTTTAAAGAAGCCAATACTCCTGAGTAGTTCAGATATTTGAGCTTTAACATTAATTATGCCCTTTAGTTGGATTGCTTCTATTTTAGGCTCTAGTTGAGGTCGTAGCCAATAGCATTGTGGATGGGGCATAGAGTTGTTGTTAGAGGAATGAGAAAAGGTAAAAATGATTTTAAAAAGATAATTTTAGAGCATAGACACTGTGAAAGACCTGATACAGATGTCTGTCATCAGCCATAGGAGGCTGGGGGTCAGGAAGTATCAGGAAACAGGAAAGATGTAAAGAAATGGCAGTGAAAGTGAACTTGATTATAAAAATAATATTGATAACATCATTATTAGAAATGTCACTACCAGTAATGATTGGCATTTAAGTGTGCTTTACCAAGTGCCAGGCACTGATAAGCACTTTACATATGTTATTTCACTTAATCCTTACAAAAACCTTACAATATATTTTTATGCCCATTCTATAGATGAAGAAATGTTGGCTTAGAGATGTTGAGCAACTTGACCAGTTTACACATTAATAAGTAAACTGATTCATCCAGAATAATTTTTAATATTTCTAGGAGGATCAGATCTCATATACAATGTGGAAATCCTCCAAGTTAATTCCATGAAATGCGGATTCATTTTGTGCTCAGAAATATAAGCAGAAATCTATAGCTAGACTTCCATTCCGTGGCTGAAATTTTATTTTCTTCTAAGCGCCCCTCAAGAGGACTTAGAGCACAAAGGAACAAATGATCTATGAAGGTCAAGGAAAAACTGACAGTTGATACCGTAATTCCTACTCTAATGCCTTCCCATGACTTTGCATTTCATATGAACATCTCTCTGCCTGTCTCTCTTCTGTCTCTGTCTCTCTCTCTCTTTCTCTCTCACACTCCCTTCTCTCTCCTCCCTTTCTCTCTTCTCCCTACATCCCTTCCTCTTATTTTTCCTTGCTTTGAAGATTAAGTATCTCCATCTCAGTCCCTCTACTTCCCTTACTATTTTAGTTTTCATGTGGTTTGGGTTCACTACGGCTTTGATTTCAGCTTGGACTCTACATGACCTTATTGTAAGCTCATCACTGTTACCTGACATAGGTGTGTCAATGTCAAATTTCCAAGATCCTGCATTCCAAGGAGCCTGAATTGCATCACTTTTCCACTTGTGGTGCAATCGGTTGTTGTCGTGGCCCATATAATAATGGAGCTGCCTCCTTTGAGGGCTTGTAATTGGGATGTCTTTGCTAAGAAAAGAGCATGAATAGGAAAGAAATAATTTGTATTTTTACAACAATAGCATTGAAGCAGTAGGAGGAGAAGCCAAACTTTTGAAAGGAGAGGAGCCTTTCAGTTAGGAAATAACCTGTGAGAACAGCCAGAAGAGCAAAGGCTCTTCTCATCTTAGGCATCTCATCTTATTTGTTATTTTTATGTCTTTAGTAATAAAATTACTAAATGAATTTCATTCATTTAATTACTAAAACTTTTATTTTTAACCTTCTCATTATTAAGGAATTTGTCAAGAGAAAGTAGATCTTTGTTTAACATCACTAAACTATGGGTAACTAAAAGGGAGGGACTCTTGTTATTTAACTCTGCGTCCTTAGCAACCAGCACAGGGCCTGGGTTCTTGCAGTTATTTAATAAATATTTGCTGAATGACTCAGTCCTGGAGCAGACCACCCCAGGTAGGCAGATGTTGTGTTAGTAGAAGCAGACCATGATCAAGGGCAGAGGTGACTGGGCAATCAGGGCAGGCAGTGAAAGAGAATTTCAGAAGCTTACAAATTAACTGTAAATATGACTTTAGCATTTCTGAGCACATAGTAGCCAGATGAAACTGAGAATAGATAGACTATGCTGCTTGGGGTGAAGCGTAAGCACTTAATAGAACAAAATTGTTTATTCCAGTACTATTGCTGGATGAACCAGCAATAGCTCAGAACTCAAAGGGCTTTGTAGTGCTTTAAACCTTTCTTTAAAACTCTGCAACTATGACTGATAGTAACACAGTATACTCTTTTCATTCAGGCAATTGGCACACACCCTCATTCTATCTTATTCCCACCACTGAGCATCTAAGAAGCCTCCTTGTGAGTGGCTAGCTATAGGCTTTTCTCCTGACACTCTTGCCAAACTACAAAACAATAGTATACTAAAGAGATAGCATGGGCCAAATAGAGATAAATGATGTTTTTTACCAAGTTACCCAAACCCATTAAAAATGTGGTGTGTGTATGTGTGTGCTATATATCACATTATAATAATATATACATTATATAATAATATTATATATATTATATACAATGGAATATTGTTAAATAGATAATGGAATGTTATATATAAAAAATATTCCATTCTATTCATATAAAATATATGATTTCATTCTTTTCATGGCTGAATATAATATGCCATTATATTATTCAGCCATGAAAAGAATGAAATCATATATTTTGCAGCAACATGGATGAAACTGGAAGTCACTATCTTAAGTGAAGCAAGCCCAGCACAGAAAGTCAGATATTGCATCCTCTCACCCATAGGTGGATCCTAAGAAATGTATAACATGGATGTAGAGAGTGGAATTATAGACAAGGGAGACTTGGAAGGGTGAGGGGGTGGGAGGAGGGTGGACGATGAGAAATTAGTTATGGGTATAATGTACATTATTTGGGTGATGGATACCCTAAAAGCCCTGACTTGACCACTACATGATCTATGCACCTAAAAAATTATACAAGTACCCAATACATTTGTACAAATAAATATTTTATAAAAAGCTTTGCCTCCAATCCATAGCAATCTCTTTTGATTTGTGGAAGAGTCAAAATGAATGGTAAAGATAGATTTTCTTTTCACAATCTTTTACTTGGTAACTAATCTCACTGAAAATGCATGAAAAGAAAGTGGGCTAGGAAAGCAAGGGGAACCATGACTAAATCATTCTGTTTCAGTCTCTGCCTATTTTACTTTAACATAAATTTATCTAATCATCTCCTTCACATTATTTCAAGAACTACCATTTCTCTCCATCAGTATACTGACAAAAAATTATCCCCCATAAAAATATGGGAAATGAGTATACGTTTTAAAAAGGCCTGATGTTCACAAGTAGTTAATTTAATCGTAAGACGTAATTTACAAAAAAGGTGACTCACTTTCTGAATGTCCTTTAGAGATTTTGATTAATGTCTTACTATGGAGGGTACAGCCTTTGAAATAGCTCGTGATCTTGCATTCCATGGGGTCAGGTGAGACTTCAATTTATCAGAGAGCCAAATTTCATTCTGACAATGAAAGTGACTTCTTGGGCACCTCATGCTTTTCCTTTAAAAAGCCTCTGCTTTTTCTAAATTACATACTTCGCTCCTGTGTTACTCTTATCTCTTTTAATGCAGGGCTTAGCTCTAATGCAACTATCGCAGGTGGACCAGGACCTGCCCTTGCCTGGCAAGAGCCTGTGGAACTTCAAATTCACACTTTAGGAAAATTTCATTTTCCCCTCATATTAATTGTGATGTCAGACTCAAAATATTTCCCAGCTCCAGGGTGGGATGTTTTCTTTCCCCCCCACAGTCCCTCTTCCTAGTCCAGTATTATGGAACTAAAACTACAAATGCTGCTAAATCCCTTAAAATATGAGACATTGACATGGAGCATCTGCTGACATAGCTGGGTGATGTTTAAACAAATAATACAACAATCTTCACTGAACTTCTCCTACCTGTAAAAAAATACATGTTATAGGGGATACAGAGAAATTTAGGGCCTAGCTGCATTTATAGTGTAATGGGATGACGTATGTATAAGAACTACTGGCATGTAGTGTAAAGCAAGGCAAGATATATGCCAAATCAATGTCATGATCAGCAAATGCTAACAGATGAACAAAAGGTACAAATCCCTACAGGTAGAGAGTTTTGGAGATAGGTTCTGGTTTGAGTAAAGAAAGATGGGCAGGGTAGTTGGAATGGAGCTGGTAAGGGCATGAATAAGTTTACAGGTGACAATGGAACAACACAGTGGTTAGTGGAGCATGTGCTGGAGAAAAGTTTGGGACATTAGTCTGGAAATCTGATAGTGGGGCCAGTCTGTGGAAGACAAACTGAGGATTGCAAAATAAGTTTCATGGTGATATAATACTACTGAAAATGTTTGAGCAGTTATGTGATATAGTGAATACATTAAGCTCTAGAAAGAGTATTATGGCACCTGTGTGAACCCTTCAACTAGGATATACATTGTATGAATGGACTGTCATTCATGCTTCTCATGATATTCTATGACACATGGTACATGTCTAGTAAAATATATGTTGAGTAACTGAAATAAAGAAGAAAATGCCTGGAGGAACTGATTCAATAAGTCATGTATTTTTCTTGGACCAGAGGAAATAAGCTTATGTTCCGGAACAATGGTTCCCAAATGGAGGTGATTTAGTCTCCCAAGAGACATTTAGCAATATTTGTAGACTTTTTTTTTCACAACTCAGGGAGTGTTACTGGCATCTGGTAGGTAAAAAGCAAGGATGATGCTAACTGTTCTACAAAGCACAAAATAGCCCCTCATGACAAAGAATTATCCATCCCCAAGTGTGCAGAGTGCCAGGGTTGAGTGGACCAGATCTAGAAGGAAGGCTGTCAAAAGAGAAAAAATAGAGATAAGACAAAAGACAGATGTAAGAACTGGGTGACTGCTTTCATACAGAGGAGCAAAGGACAACAAAGGCCAGAGATTACGTGGGAATTCTCTTCTGGGTCACTCTGGAATCACGACACTACAGGTAAAACTGGAGCCCAGAAAAGAGGCCAAATTGTTCACATCTGTGTGTTGGTAAGTTTGGGTTTAGATTTGCAGAACTTATGAAAAAGGTAAAATCTACAAATAGAATTGTCTATTGGAAACTGGGGATGCTGGACTAGAAGTCAAGGGAAAAGTTAGGACTAATGTTCTAGATATGGTGGCTGACAAAGCTCATATGAGTCTTACTTTCATGGGGAGTTTAGTGGAGGAGGCGGGCATTAAATGGACAGTCTCTAGTATATCAGTATAATTGGAAATCCTAAGTTCTGTAAAAGAAATGTATAGTTTCTATGTGAGAGCGTAACAGGCATCATCAGGACATATCTGTGGATTGGGAAATGCCTCTCTTAGCAAAGGACATTTACATTGAACAATGAGTATGAATTTGCCACCAGACAAAGAACAGGGAAAAAATACTGAAAGTGGTTGAAATGGCATGAGTGAAGACTATTAGGGAGACAAAAATAGGTGGGTTTAAGGAACAGAAGGAAGTGACTGAGCTGCAGAAAGAAAGGGGTGGGAAGTACAAGAGGCTGAAGAAATAGGCAGGGGATGAGCCCGGAGTTCATGCTAAAACTTCTGAATATAATCCAGCTGTAATAGGAAATGATTGAAAAATTTAAGCAGAGAAGTGAGAAAATTCATTTTACATTTTTAAAAGAATGTATTTTACATTTTTACAAATTTAAAATTGGTTATTATTCATATATGGAGAATAAATTAGAGGATCCAAGAGCAGAAACAGGGAGATAAAGAGTTGGCTATTGCAGTTGGCAAGGCAAGAGATAACGGCAGCTTGGACTAAAGTGATAAATTGTTGGAAGAGAAATTTGAGAAAAGTCACATTATTCAAGTGACATTCTCGAGGCAGAATTCTTGGGGAGGTGATGGATTGGATGAGAAGAATAACAGAAAGGGGAGTATTCAAGTTGACGGCTCTATTAGTCTTCTGAGGCTGCTGTAACAAATGACCACAAACTGGGTGGCTTACAACAACTGAAATTTATCTTCTCACAGTTCCAAAGGGCAGACATCCAAACTCCAGGTGTCAGCAGGGCCACACTTCCACTGAAGGCTCTAGGAGGGAACTCTTCCTTGCTTCTTTCAGCTTCTAGTGGCTCCAGGCGTTCCTTGGCTTGTGACTGGAAAACTCCAACTTTCTCCTCTGTCTACACACAGTCTTCTCCTCTTCTCTCACTTAAATGTTTCTCAGCTTTTCTCCCAAGAAATCACTTGTCATTGGATTTAGGATCTACCTAAATAACCAGGATGATATAATCCTGAGATGCTTAATTATATCTGAAAAGACCCTTTTTCCAAATAAAGTCATATTCATGGTTTGGGGATATGGACATATCTTTTAGGGGACATATCCCTATTCACCCCACTACAATGGCTATGTATCTGGCTTTAATAATTGCGTAGGATAAGATTGAAGAAGAAGTAAAGTTTAGGGGAAGGATCAAGAGTTCATTTAGATACATTATATTGAGATGTCTGTGAAATAGTAAAAAGAAGCCGGGTGTGGTGGCTCACACCTGTAATCCCAGCACTTTGGGAAGCCAAGGCAGGTGGATCACTTGAGGTCAGGCCAGCCTGGCCAATATGGTGAAACCCCTTCTCTATGAAAAATAAAAAAATCAAAACAGCATGGTGGCGCATGCCTGTAGTCCCAGCTACTCAGAAGGCTGAGGCAGGAGAGTGGCACTCCAGCCTGGGTGACAAAGCAAGACTCTGTCTCAAAAAAAAAAAAAAAAAAAAAAAAAAAAACTAAGGAGAGATGTCAAGTAGACAGTTTAATAAATAGTTCAGAAGAGGGTGATGTTTGTTATTCACTTGTGTATTGTTAGCATTCAAAGCTTGGGATGGGTGAGATTGCTGAGGGCAATTATTTAGTGAGAAGGTAAACCATGATTGTTATTTGAAAATTCCAAGTTTTAGACATATGGTGGAAGACTTGGAGCTAGCAAAAGAGTTAAAAAATGAACTGCCAGAGATGTGGAAGAGAAAAGGAGACTGGAGTACTTGAATGGTAGTGAGTAAAGGTGAACAATCAGGTTTATACAAAGTTTCGTCAGGTATGTATGTAAGGAAAGAAAATTGAGAGTATTTTAAGAAAAGAGGAGTTATTCCTAAAGAGGGAAAATTTAGCATATTCAGCATATTCGTATTCAGCAATTGTAATAGTGATTGATTACAATTACCAATAGAAAGAGGCAAGATTAGATTCTTGACTATTGAACCCTGGTTTATATCTGTATTTTGGTATCAAAATTAGTCATTAAAAAGGAGAAAGAGAAATCACAAGGGTGTAGTATCAATAAGGTAGAACTCCTAAATTTAAGGGATGTAAAGATAACTTCTACATATACTAGTAAAATGTTAAAATTAGATTTCTAAGGAGAATGGTGAAATAAATGTGAATAACATTAAAGTAAGGTGTGAAACTTGGAGCTGCTCTTCAAGTTAATTACATATCCTAAAGGTGGGTGTTTTATTACGAAAATATATTGCAGACAAGAACTCCAGTAAGTACAGTATCATGATGGGCTGAGCACTGGAACCCTGGGGCTCTCTGCTTCTCTGCCATGAACTTTCTGTGTGACTTTGGGTAATTCATTTCACTTTTCTGACCCTGACTCAGTTTCTGCCTCCATAAACAGTTTTGAGCAACGTAATCTCTGAAGTTCTCTTGAGTTCTTGATACGATGACTCACTGTCACTTTCAGGCCTTCTATTTGGCTGTACTTGGATATATTTCTATGAGGCCCTTTCAAGTTCTAAGGTTCAGAGGCATAGGAATCTGTCAGCCTGATGCGCAGACTCAGGCTGGATGGTGAGCTGTGTTCTTTCCTCTGGCTATGGCCATAGGCACTGGGACAATGTCCATTGCCATGGTCATTCTCCCTTCTCATTGGGGCACAGCCTCTTCCAAGTCACAATAGAATCATCAACAAAAGACAGATTTAAATTATGTGATTGTCGAGATCACATTCAGGCTTAACCTTGTATGAACCTGCGGTTTAAAGTAAATTAATTGTCTCTTGGCTTATCCACAGACTGACTGTGTCATAGGAAAGGGTTTCCAAAGTAGGGTAAATAGGTAAAATGCTTGCTTCTTGGCAAAACAAACCAAAAACTCAAACCTTTCAATTTAGTGGTGTTCAAATACGTAAGTTTATTATTCAATATAAAAATGAGTCATGCAACCAAACACCTAACTTCCTAACTTGGGTGTATGGGTACTTAATTGGTATTTCAAATTTCATCTTGATTCTGCCCAACGACCCAATCCTCTTCCTCCTTATTCTTCTCTCTCCTTTCCTGGTAAATCACAATTCCATTCTTCCTCTTGCTCAGGCCAAATTTCCTAAAGTCTTCCCTTTCTTCCGTGTTTCTCTTATACTCTACATCTGATTTGTCAGCAAGTCTTGTCAAACTTACCTTCCAAATACTTCTGGAATATATTACCAACACCAAATTCTTGCAAACCATCTTGCATTTGAATTATTGCAAAAGCCTTCTAACAGATCCCCCTACTTTCACCCCCGCCCCCACTCCTTACATTTCTTCTTTCTATAGAATGCAAATAATTTTTCTAAAACATAAATCAGATCACGTTACTCCTCAGCATGAACTCTTCCGATCATTTCCCATCCTAGTGAAATTCATGGCAGTCTTCAGCCCATACAGTCTCACTTGGCCTTACCTGGGCTACCACTCTGACCTCTATCCCACATCTCTCCCTGAATTTCCTCAGCTCCAGCCACATTGGCCATCTTGTTGTTTCTAAAACATGCTGTCCACTTCTCCCTCATTGATTTACTCCCAGATATTAGCCTTCTCAGCTTCTTCAGGTCTCTGCTCTCATGTCACCTTCTCAAGAAAGATGTCTCAGGCCTCAGGCCACCCTATTTAAATTAACAGTCATTTATACCACTCCAGGTTACCTATTCCCAACCTCATCTGTCTTCATATTACAATTCGACACATTACTTATTGTCCGTCTTGTCAGTAGCATGGAAATTCCATGAAGGTAGGAACTGTATTTTTTGTCTGGTGCTGTATCTCCATATGAAGTATAGCATTTGGCACAGAGTAGGCACTCAATAATTTTTATTAAGTAAATGCATGACTTGCAGAAGAATGTATAAGAAAAGATCCTATGCTTGTGTCCATTTATAATGTAATGACCCATATGTTATTTTAGGGTAATTGAAGCTAGCAAAGGTGATGCACATTAAAAAACAAAGGAACATATTTTAAGTTGATCATAACAGAGAAGATGAATACATCCAATTTTATTAAAGGTATTTTAGAAATAACACACTATTAGTTTGCAAAAGTAACCAAATTGCTTTCCTTTGCAAGTTAGATTATAGATTTTCATATACCTTGTCTGAATTATAATATTTAAAAATAGAAAAACACTAGTAAAGTTTTTTTATACCCTATGACCAAACAATTCTACTCCTATGTATATACCCAACAGAAATGTGTTCATATGTTCACCAAAAGACATATATAAATGTTCATGGCAGCACAATTTATAATATCCCATACCACAGGTGACTCAAATGATCAACAGCAGAATACACAATACTGTACAATTCAATACTTTACAGAAGTGAGAATAAATGACTAGATTCTCATGCAACATCATGAATTAATTTCACAAAATAAACTGAGTTAAAGAAACCAGATACAAAATAATACATACTGCATTGTTCCTTTTATATATAATTTTAAAGTCAAAATTAATATGAGATTATACATAGTATAAAATGTGATTGTAACATGTGATGTAACATATCATAATGTATCAGATGTCAAGATTGTGATCATGGATGAGGGGGTGGTTATGAGGGGAAGAGGAAATGAGAGGTCTCTGGGATACAGTCAATGCTCTGTTTCTTATTTTGGGTGCTAGTTTCACATGTCTTCAATTTGCAAAAACTCATTGAGCTGTTCATTTACCATACATTCTCTTTGATTTATGTGTATTTTATTTAAATAAATATTTCAAAAATCAATAAAGCTGTATGTTCAATTAAATCTGAATATTATGCTGACCCAACTACGCTTCTGTTTTGCTTTTCATTCTGCAAATTGTTCCCCCAAAACTTTTAGGTTTACCTTTTATACATACCTAAATCCTTTCCAACAAATGTTAATTAAATTTATCTCCTCTCGTAGGTGTTAGCTTCCTTAATTAAAACAAAACCATTCCTTCCAAGGTTTGAACAGAAGAGAGTTCCAAAAGCTCTCCAGTTATATAAGCAAACTCTGACTCTCGCCCTGGCTTTGCCCTCCTCTTAGAAGGCTGGTACTTGATTGCTCCTGACACAACTAACTCCCAACTTTTTACCACTTGGCTACAGCACAGACAAAATTCTTTCAGTTGCTTCCATATAGAAAAGCTAAGACAGGCTGACATTTTCTAAATAAATTCTAGTAAATATGTATAAAGAAGTACAAACAGAAATCCTGAAAAAAATTAAACCTGCATAGATACAGGTGTGTCTCTAATATAGATTTCTCATCCTATTCTAACTACGCTATTTTTCAAAGTCTAGTCCAAATTTAGAAATGGATCAAATCTATCTTCCTCCTAGCTCCATATTTTTCTTTTGGATTATAAAGATCTCAGGCTGAGACCATGCTTTCAAATCAGAACTAATCTATTTCATGAGTAAATAAAAGAATCACATCTCATTTTTTTTTTCTTAAAAGTGATGCTTTTAATTCACCTAATTATTTTTATGGATATAAATGATTGAATTACATGCTAGAATTAAATTCTGGCTACAAAGGAGACTGGGGAATATAGTTATGGCTTCCCAAAGTATAGAACAGGTATTCAAAAAATATAGGTCAGTCACAAAAGCAGGTGGGGGAGGATTAAAAACTATAGTTCAGCTATTAACTATTCTCTGCTGCCCAGCATCAACACTTACCATTCTTTCAATTTTAAATTTCTAAACAATATTTTTTTCATCCAACATTATGTAACTATTGATCATACAAATAAAACACACTCACTCTGTGTTGAGTGAAATGATCAAAACTTCATTAGTTACCACATCTAATTTCAAGTTACGATCCCTCCATAATATTAATTCCCTTTCTAGTTCTAGCATGTCTTGATATTTATAAGCTATGGACTAAAATATTAATGTTACCCACTACCAACCCTTCCCCATATGAAATAGAGAAATGGAAGTGGCAGTGGAAGAGAAATGTGTTAATGAATACATGACAATGAAAGGAGAAAATATGGGTAAATATTATAGTCTTCTACTACTGGAAATGACACTAGGTATACATGATTTCCTTCATGTACATTATCACAAAAAATTAATTCATGGCCTCATATTTGAATTTAATATGGGCCATTGGTAACTCCAAGTTTTAGCCAAAAAACTAAAGAACTAATGCCACTTCCAGCTGCTTGAGTTTGAATATTGAATAAAGAAATTCTGACACGCATGCTTTAAATTAGCAAATTCAGCCTGATTTAAAATTATGTCTCCCCTCTTAGTCGAGCCTCTTCAGCATTCATTCACACATATATTCTGTAGATGTTTGCCATCACAAATTAACAGTGTTTCAAATTATCTGGTTTATAAGCATTCTATTCTCTGTTTTAAACTGGTACCCTGTGGCATGCGGATGATACCTGATGTTGGTGATACTGACTGCAATGAGAGGTGGTACAGGCAGACATGAAGAAAAGTGGCTTCCCTTTACGAGGTAACTGTCTTAGGCAAGGTTGTTATTAGTTTCCAAGGAATCAGTGGAGAGGCTCATGACAAAGGAAAGAAGGGGCTGCTTCTGCTTACAGAGAAAATTCTGTGGAATTTGGGATTTTTATATACTTTTATAATCTGACTCCTCCCATTTAACTGTATTTTTTTTTCATTTATTTGTTTATTTATTTATTTAAGATGGAGTCTCACTCTGTCACCCAGGCTGGAGTGCAGTGGCACCATCTTGGCTCACTGCAACCTCCGCCTCCCAGGTTCAAGTGATTCTCCAGCCTCAGCCTCCCGTGTAGCTGGGATTACAGGCACCCGCCACCATGCCCGACTAATATTTGTATTTTTGTAGAGACTGGATTTCACATGTTGGCCAGGCTGGTCTCAAATTCCTAACCTAATGTGATCTGCCCTTGGCCTTCCAAAGTGCTGGGATTACAGGAGTGAGCCACTGCCCCTAGCCTAAATGAACCACTTCTGAGACTTCAAAAATTGTCTCACTGTTTTTATGCATTATGACACAATATTTTTCAGAAGCACAATTATTAAAAGAAGAAAAAAGACTATTTGAAAAGGTTAAAGATATAGGTTTATTTTAATAAGGGGAGAATGAGAAACAGCCAATATGAATGTTTACATGTATGAGAGAATACTTTACAGGGAATTAAAGCAGATGATTTTGTTTTCAACTGATGTAAAAAATTAGGAGATAGTCTTTCATTTTAAAGTGGAGGCATATGTTTGACTTAGAGAAAATGTTGACTGTAGAATGTTACCAAAAGAGTTTGTAGAATCTCCTTTTTCAGATTATTATTATTATTATTATTTTACTTTATTTTATTTTTCTGAGATAGAGTCTCACTCTGTCGCCCAGGCTGGAGTGCACTGGTGCGATCTGGGCTCACTGCAAGCTCCGCCTCCAGGTTCACACCATTCTCCTGCCTCAGCCTCCCGAGTAGCTGGGACTACAGGTGCCCGCCACCACGCCCAGCTAATTTTTTGTATTTTTAGTAGAGATGGGGTTTCACCGTGTTAGCCAAGATGGTCTCGTTCTCCTGACCTTTTGATCTGCCCACCTCGGCCTCCCATGTAGATTCAAGTTCTGAAACACTGAGCCAGCCAGTCAGAATCTGAGAGGAGACAAGTAAGGTTGGTGAGGGGAATGGAATTGAAAGGGATGAGGAAAGCCTTCTGGAGGAGAAGCCATTTCAACAGAGTTTTGAATGAGTAGGAGTTGGACCAGGTCTATTTTATCCAGGGGACTGGTAGTGGAGGAGAAGACATGCTAGGCAGATAAAGCAGCTGTGGAAGGGTCTGAATTTCAGTCACTTGTTATTTAGCTAAAGACACTGTCATTCTAAAGTCCCCACTGAGTTCTTGCACACTGATACCAGGGTTTTCAATGAGTAGTGCTGTTTATAAGAGTTAAGAAGTCATCATTTGTTTTCTTAGTCCAAGTGAAAATAATACTCCACCTGAAATCTGCATATGAGTGGCTCTGCCTGTCTTTGGTCAAACCATTTTCCACTCCCTTTACTTGTCCCTTCTTTCCCTCCAGCCTCTAACTCTCTTAGTCCTTCCTTCTTTTCTCTGAAGTGAAGCTTTCTCCTACCCATAGAGAACACTCCCTCCTCCGGTTCACTGGGAAGATTTTTTGGGCACAGCCTCATGGCCTCTCATAGAGATGGATCATTATTTAAAGCCTGAAATTGATTTCCCTTGGTCTGGAATCTGATTTTACTACATGGCATAACGATATCTATGGCCATGCTTCCCTCTCAAACATGTGCATTTACTTTCTTTTGGAAGGAGAGAGGAGCAAAATTCATAATTATTTTCTTCTTTCAGGCTTCTTAACAGTTTCAGTTCTTCTCTGGTCAGTTTATCCCCATTTAGTGGAGCCTTCAGCTCCCTGCAGCCTGATTCTCTTTTATACGGCTGCCTTTCTGATATCATACAATAGTACAAACAAATAAACATACAGAGGTTTGCTTTTTCTTTTTTCAGTTTGTTTCTTGTCAGGAAAAGAAATTCTACATAATTTTTCTGACTTAGATATACCTCTTGCATGTCATAGAATCTTGTTTTATAATCAGCTATTGGAGCTTTAGCAGGGTCTACAAACGACCATTTCCTTTCCTAACGAAATTCAGAACCAATAGAAAAAGAGAAGAGGAGTCAGCCCACTGCCTCAGAGAGAGTGGATTTTAAAATGTGGCTTTAGATCTGCAGTCATCCCTGGCCCCTAACACATAACCCCTGAAAGAGACTGTCAGAGCACTGATGCCAAGGCAGAGCCAGGGAATGACAGGCCTTCCCCAGACAGTCCCCACAGGGGCAGAGTCAGCCTGGTGAGCTCATTCCCTCTAGGGAGGAGTGAATCAGGATAGCTAGAGCTGGGACTGACATGCTGAAGCAAGTTTCTGCACACAGAAATAGGAGGCCAGAGGTAAAGGAAAATCCTCCATGTTGAGATGCGGAAAGAAACCTGATTTTTGTTTGTCTCCCTTTATAAAGTTAATTCCTGTTCCTTTCAGATTCGACTTTCATGTGTTATTTGTCGTTTACATAATGCTTTTGAATATAATTATTTAAACCTTTTTCTGTCTGTCTCACATGTCTCAGATGAGATATTCTCATTTTCCTCTTAAGGATATTTTATTGTTCTTGTGTAACTACTGTTGAAAAGTAAAAATTTCAACAAATTTAGTTTAATGATCTAATTGGTTTTCATTAGCGATAATCAGACAGTATCCCGTCGATGAAACCGAAAAACACGCTGGTAAGCTGAGCAGAGGCAGTGGGCTTTATGGGCAGAAAAGCCTGAAGAAAGCAGAAACAGGAACAGAAAGCAGATTGGTTGTTTCAAAGTTACTTTCTTTAAAGAGATAAAGCAGAGCGGGGGGACTTTCTTATTATGTCGGCTCAGGTTGACTGGGCCCCTTTTATTTTATTTTATTTTATTTTTAATTTACTTTTTATTATTATTATACTTTAAGTTCTAGGGTACATGTGCATAATGTGCAGGTTTGTTACATATGTATACTTGTGCCATGTTGGTGTGCTGCACCCATCAACTCATCAGCACCCATCAACTCATCATTTACATCAGGTATAACTCCCAATGCAATCCCTCCCCCCTCCCCCCTCCCCATGATAGGCCCCCGTGTGTGATGTTCCCCTTCCCGAGTCCAAGTGATCTCATTGTTCCCCTTTTAATTGATTGCTGTGATTCCGTTTTTTGTTTGTTTGTTTGTTTGCTTTTTAACTGGCTGATCTTAAAGTCCAGTTTGGGGACCTAGCACTAGTAATTCCATTCTGGTTTGGTCTGTTCTGTTGGGCCTAGTGCAAGAGCTTAGTCCAAAACAATAGTCTCCCATAAATTTTTAACACTACTCTCAGTAAAAATAACCATTGGTATTTTTATAGCATGGCTTTTAATAACGCTCATATTCTCATATTTGCAGAGTGCATTTTCCTGAGTTGATTTTATCAGTGACTTTACTTCCAAAATAATTTCCTTTTAGGACAATATCAGAATGGCTCATACAAGTATCCCCAAGTCATATCTGGAATAAGATCACTTGGGAACACAAGTCAAAGAAGGTATGTAATCAGCTCACCTCATCTAATGGAACAGGTTTCCCTGGGCAAGCCTAAGATTGTTGTGCATTGTTCAAAGATTTCAAGACAGAGAGCACAGATTTCAAGAATGTCAAACATAAGGCAGAGAGGAGTCCGCTGGGATGTTTTCCTGAATTGTGGCTTGTCTCTCTCTCTGGTCTTCTAATGAACTCCTGCATACCCCTAACAAGAGAAAAGATGAGAGATGAAAGAAAGAGAGAGAGACCTTCTTGTAATTAATCTAATAGGCATTTTTAAAATTGAACACTTGGACTTCCTCCAACTGGCATCTTTAAAACACCCATTGATTAACAGGCAAATGGGACGAGTTAATTCATTATAAGAAGTGAATCCTTTTCTTCCACCAGATTCTTTCGCCTTCATTGTCATCAAAGTTCTTGGGCTCACTCACTGGCTATCATCCCTCTCACTCATCTTTGAAATAGTTTCAACATCCCCTCTGTGCGGTCCAGTTTCCTCACCTAATTTGCATCAGGCTGATTCGTTCATTCCTCAGCAGGGTTATTTGGTGTGCTTTCTTCCCAGTGGCATCCAAGTGTAAAGCTGTTTCTCACTGGCTCTTATCACAGTCAGATTCAAAATGCTCATTTCAGAAAGACTGCAAGTCTTAATAGAAGGTACAGAATTTAACAAAATGAACACAGTGAGAGTTTAAGAATGGTTTCTGGAATACCTGAAATCTATTCTGCTTATATTAAAATGGCCTTCGGCAGAGGGTGAAAAACCCTGCCGGCAATCAGAGCATTCTGTGACATTCAGGTCTGCCCAGAGTCAGCAGCCAAGCAGCGTGCTCTCTGATCTACAGATTTGCATTGTTCACTAACCTTTCTGTGCCAAAAACACTCAGTTGCTCCCTTTCACCAGCCTCTAAGGTCACAAGACAGACAGTTCTTTCTTGATTACTCAAACAAATACACGTCTGATTCAGAGCGGGGAAAAAAGAGTTGCCAACAGTCAAGGCTTAGAAAGGCCAGGGCTGCTTGTACTTAGAAGCCAGCCTGATGAATCACCACATCCATGTCTAATCGTGGGGTTCAAGTATGCCCAGTTATAGAGCCTGTTTTTTAGAAAAGAAAATGCTAAAGAAGACACATAGAAATGTGGAAGAAAACCACACACTTTTGTGTGACTGCACAGATGGCCCGTGGTCATAACAGCCTTGATACATACCTCTCTATATTTTCTTTCTTTCTTTCTTTCTTTCTTTCTTTCTTTCTTTCTTTCTTTCTTTCTTTCTTTCTTTCTTTCTTTCTTTCTTTCTTTCTTTCTTTCTTTCTTTCTTTCTTTCTTTCTTTCCTTCTTCTCCTTCCTTCCTTCCTTCCTTCCTTCCTTCCTTCCTTCCTTCCTTCCTTCCTTCCTTCCTTCCTTCCTTCCTTCCTTCCTTCTTTCTTTCTTTCTTTCTTTCTTTCTTTCTTTCTTTCTTTCTTTCTTTCTTTCTTTCTTTCTTTCTTTCTTTCTTTTTCTTTCTTTTTTTGAGACAGAGTTTCACTCTTGTTGCCCAGGCTAGAGTGCAATGGTGCAATCTTGGTTCACCAAAACCTCCACCTCCCGGGTTCAAGCAATTCTCCTGCCTCAGCCTCCCGAGTAACTAGGATTACAGGCATGCGCCACCATGCCCGACTAATTTTGTATTTTTAGTAGAGACGGGGTTTCTCCATGTTGGTCAGGCTGGTCTCAAACTCCCAACCTCAGGTGATCCGCCTGCCTCGGCCTCCCAAAGTGCTGGGATTAGAGGTGTAAGTCACTGCACCCAGTCCTCTCTCTATATTCTTTCAGTTAAGCCCCAGGAAATGTAGAAATACCATTGCCCTCAACCTGGCTTTCCTCACAAAAGTAAACTTCGTGGGCTTAAAAAAATATTTCAAACATTTTTTAAATCTCATAAGGTTAAGAAAGGGTAGTCAGCTTCAATAAATTTATGATGCTGATGATTTTTGTTTTAAAGAACTGGCAAAAACAGACTTTTACATATATATGACTATCACATATGACTTTGACATATATGTATATAGGTGAATTACTTATATACATATATGTACATAAGTACATAGTTACATGTATATGTTAAAGTATGTATATACATATCTAATGTACCTATATCTTCACTGCATGCTTGTGTAATAGATGCAATGTGTAAATATGTGTAAATCCATGTTTTATTGTATAGATACCAAGGATATGATAATAAAAATGACATAGCTCTTGTCCTCAATTGTATAGTCTGTTGGGAAAGAAAACACATAAACAGAAAAAATTTTAATGTAGAGAATGTTTAATATTCTCTATATGCTGCTATAAAATCAATAGTAGTCACGCACAGGGTATTGCGGGCATGAGGGAGGAAATCTTGAAAAAGCGGTACATGTTAGGGAAAGCTTTGGGAAAGTGAGAGAGGAGCTGATCTGAAAGTACTTGTAGTAGTGACTCTTGTTGAGGGGGATGGAGGGGTAGGCAATGAGTGAAGGGAATCCCAGGTAGAGGAAAAAGTGTACCAGAATAGCCGCACATTTATTTAAGAAATTGAAATGATAGTTAAAAACCTCCACACATAAAACTCCAGGCACCAAAGTTTTCATGGTTAAATTGTACCAAACCTTTAAGAAATAAATAAAACCAATTATATACAAACTCTTCCAGAAAATTTAAGACAAGGAAATACTTCCCACTTTATCTAGGAGACCTGCCTTACCTTAACCCAAAATCTAGATGTTACAAGAAAAGATAACTACACAACATTAAATATCCCACATAAACATAGGTACAAAAAACCTTGAGAAAATTCTAGCAAATGAAATTTAACAATAGAAAGAATAATACATCATGAATAAATGAGGTTTATGATAAGAGTGCAGGGCAAACATTTGGAAATAAATTGATGTAATTCACCATATAAGTAAAAGATGAACATCTCAATAGGTGCAGAAAATATAATTGACAAAATTCTATATAGATTCACGATAGAATGAATAGCACTCAGTAATCTAGGAATAGATAGGAATTCCCTTAACCTAATAAAGGCATCCATTTAAAAAACAAATAACCAAAATATTATAGCTAGCATCACACTGAATGGGAAAGGGTAATTCAGTGCAGAAACAATTGGTGTTGAAATACGTCCCCTTCAAAATCTAGGTGTTAAAACTTAATGGCAATGTAATGACATTAAAAGGTGGGTCTTCTAAGAGGTGATTAGGTAATGAGGGCTCCTCCCCTTATAAGTGGGATTAAGGCTCTCATAAAAGGGGCTTCACTCAGCATTTGACCCTCTTGCCCCCTGCCTTCCACCATATAAGGACACATATGCAGCAACAAGGCACAATCTTGGAATCAGAGGGCAGCCCTCACCAGACAACTAAATCTGCAGACACCTTGATCTTGGACTTCCCAGCCTCCAGAACTGTAAGAAATAGATTTCTGTTCTTTACACATCATCCAGTCTTGGGTGTTCTATCATAGCAACACTAGTAAACTAAGACAATATGCAAAGAGAGAAAAAGAGAGAAAGGAAGGAAGGAGGGAGGGAAGGAGGAACAAAAGAAAGAGAAATCATTAAGGCATACTTTACATACAAATATTTACTCAAAATGGATCAATACCTAAAAGTGAAATCTAAATTAAATTATTGTGCCTTTTGAAAAAATAAGCCATAGAATAGGAGAAAATGCTTGCAAATCTTTTATCTGATAAAGAACTTATAACAAAGATATATAAGGATGTTTCAAAACTCAATACTAAGAAAACAACAATGTAATACAAAAAGGACAAAATTTCTTTTCGTTTGGTCACTTTTTAAAAATTTTGCTTTAAAGATCTGGGATACATTTGCAGAATGTGCAGGTTTGTTACATAGGTATACATGAGTTGACACTTCACCAAAGAAGATATTCATATAACGAATAATTACATGTAAAGACCCTTGAGTTCATTAGTTATGAAGCAAATGAAAAATCCTAATGACATACTACTACATGCCTATTACAATTACTAAAATCAAAAGAACTGACAATATTGATGATCATATAGAGAAAGCGAAACTCTCATACATTCCTAATGGAAATGCAAAATAGTATTGTCACTTTAGAAAAACAGTTTAGCAGCTTCTTAATAAGTTAAGTATTTACTTACAATACAATCTAGCATTGCCACTTCAAAGATGAAAGTTGTATTTACATAAAAGCAGATATAGAAAAGTTTATACAGCTTTATTTGTAATCTTCCAACACTGGAACAACACAAATGTTCTTCAAAGGTGAATGGATAACCAAATTATGGTACATCCATACAATGGAATACTATTCAGGATTAAAAAGGAATGAACTACTGATACACAAAACATGGCCAAGTGCACTATGCCAAGCAAAAAAAAAAAAGCCAGATTTAAAAGACTACATACTGGCTGGGCATAGTGGCCCAAGCCTGTAATCCCAGCACTTCGGGAGGCCAAGGCAGGTGGATCACTTGAGGTCAATAGTTCAAGACTGGCCTGGCCAACATGATGAAACCCCATCTCTACTAAAAATACAAAATTAGCTGGGCCTGGTAGTGGGCACCGGTAATCCCAGCTACTCAGGAGGCTGAGGCAGGAGAATCACTTAAACCTACGAGGTAGAGGTTACCGTGAGCCGAGACAGTGCCACTGCACTCCAACCTGGGTGACAGAGTAAGACTCTGCCTCAAAAATAAATAAAAGAAAAGAAAATATTGCATACTTTTACTTGATTCCAGTTGTATGACATTCTGAAAAAAAGTAAAACTCTATAGGGACACAAAACAGAACTATACATTAGAAGAGGTAAATTTATTGTATGTAAAGTGTATCTTAAAGCATGAAGAAAACTTAAAATGTCCTCCATAATAAGAAAATTATTTAACATAAATGAATTACCACATCTTAAAACTAAATCATAAAATTTAATGTATTAAAATTTTACTATTTTTTCATTTTAATTTGTTGTAATATGGAAAATTATCTAGATCAACCCTCCTGCTGAAACCAGCTAATAATCCTGAGTAAATATATATTCTTAAAAGTAATTATTGAACTGACAGCATCATAAAGCATTTTTAGCAGAAATCCAGAAGGTACGTGGAATTCTGCAGCCAACTTTCATTTTTATGGCATTTGCTAATTAGGATGAATTTGATCTACAATATTTTAGCTTCACGTGGCGCAAAGAACAAAAGACAAAAAGTCCAAAGCAGTTTATAAGAGACAAGTTTGAAATCTAAATATTCAGAACGTTTGGAAGTAAAATGATTCAATAAATCCTATGCATGAATCAAAATCTAAGCAATTGGCAGGTATTAGCATCACTCTAATAGTATCACTATTAGCATCACTCTAAATAGATTTACTAACTAAAGCATTAGGAGATTAAAATGATCACTACATGATGCTAAAACATTTAATAACTCAAGAAGATATAACAGTTCTAAACCTGTATGTACCTATCAACAGAGCCTTAAAATATGTAAACCAAAAATTGAGAGAAAGACAAGAAAAAATAAATGCAAATAATAGTGAGGGATGTTGGTATATTCCTCTCATAGCTAAGGAAACAGCTGACAAAATAAAATTAACATGATATTGATGATTTTTAAAACATGATTCAATGAATAACTGGACATATATAGAACACTATATCCACACATGTAAATTACAACAACTTTTGAAACATACAGAAAACATCTTATCAAATTGGCCGCATTTTGATCCAAAAGCAGCTCTCAACAAAGTTTAAAGAACTAAGTCATGCATGTCACATTCTCTATGATTAAATGTAGTTAAAAATCAAAACAAAAAGATAACTCGAAAAAAACCACAATATTTGGAAGAAAATCACAACTAAATAACCCATAAGCCAAAGATAAAATCATAATATTACAAAATATTAAGAGTCAAATAATAACGAACATATTATACATCAAAACTCACAGGACATGGTTAAAATAACATATGTCTCCATTTCAGCGATACTAGAAAAAAACAAATGCTCAGAATTCAAGCTAAGCAACCATCTAAAAAGTAAGAAATAAACTAGAAAACCAGGGTAAAATTTTTAATAGAAAAAATATATAATAGAATCAAAAGAGCCAAATGATGGTTCTTTGTGAAGATAAATAAAATTGATTAAATTTTGATGAGATTAAAGAAGAGAAAAGGTAGAAGCAGTCAAAATTAGGAATGAAAATGGAGGCATAGCTACAGTTGATGTAGACAGTTGAAAGACTGTAGGAAAATGTAACAAATAACTTTATTCCCGTAAAATCACTACAGATTAACACGTTATGTTTCTATTAACTCAACCGGGAAAATGTATCTATCCTCTTCTCTGTAGGATTCCTAACATTTGGTGATGCTGTCAGACAGGACCAGCAACATCATAAGGAATGTGGCTTTTCAGGGTGAGATAAGAAACTTTGGGAAGTTTTTGTAGAGGGGTAACATAATCTCACTTTCATTTTGTACAGGTCTTTCTGGCAACTGTCTAAACATAAACCAGAGAAGGGTAAGGCAGACTCAGGAAGGACAAATAGAAGGCTGTTTTCATAAATCAGGTCAGAGATGGTGGCATGGACTCAAGTGGTAGGGGTGAAGGTGGAGAGAAGTAATTAGTTCTAGATATTTTAGAAGGTAGAGCCAAAGGATTTACTGGTGAATTGAATATGGAACATGAGAGAAAGTAAATACAATGAGGTCAAAAGAGTGATTGCTCCAAAGTTGTTTTGTTTTTTCTTTTGTTTGTTTCTTTGTCTAAGTGATGAGAATAACATATTCCATTTCCTGAGATGAAAAAATCCTTAGGAAGATAAAGTTTTAAGGAAACCAAGAGTTCCATTATGGACAAAGTAGGTTTGAAGTTCCTATACAGGTGGACTTGTTTACAGTGTGCTTTGCTTTATTGTGCTTCACAGATATTGCAATTTTTACAAATTGAAAGTCTGTGGCAATCCTGCATTGAGCAAGTGTATCGGTGCCATTTTTCTAACAGCGTGTGCTTGCGTCGTGTCTCTATGTCATGTTTTGGTAATTATGGCAATATTTCAAACTTTTTCATCATTATTGTTTCTGTTATGGAGATCTGTGATCAGTGATCTTTGATTATTGTAACTGTAATTGTTTAGCAGTTGTAATTGTTTAACCATGCCCATATCAAATGACAAACTTAAATGTTAAATGTTAAGTGTGTTCTGACTGCTCCACTGGCAAGCTGTTCCCTTGTCTTTCTTCCCCCCGCCCCCCCCCCCCGGGGCCTCCCTATTCCCTGAGACACAACACTATTGAAATTAGGCCAACTAATAATTCCACAATGGCCTCTAAGTATTTAAGTGATAGGAAGAGTCACACATCTGTCACTTTAAATCAAAAGATAGAAATGATGAAGCTTAGTGAAGAAGGCACGTTGAAAGCCACAATAGGAAGTCCTCTTATGCCCAACAGCCAGGTTTTGAATGCAAAGGAAAGGTTCTTGAAGGAAATTAAAAGTGCTACTCCAGTGAACACACAAATGATAAGAAAGTGAAATAGCCTACTGCTGATATGGAGAAAGTTTTTGTGATTTGGATAGAAAATCAAATTAGCCACAACATATCCTTAAGCCAAATCCTAATCCAGAGGAATACCCTGACTCTTCAATTCTATGAATGCTGAGAGAGGTGAGGAAGCTGCAGAAGAAATGTTGGAAGCTAGCAGAGGTTGATTCATGAGGTTTAAGGAAAGAAGCCACCTCCACAATACGAAAGTGAAAGGTGAAACAGCAAGTGCTGATATAAAAGCTGCAGCAAATTATCCAGAAGATCTAGCTACGTTCATTGATGAAGGTGCCTACACCTTTAGTATATTCCCCTCATAGCTAAAGAAACTGCTGATAAAATAAAATTAACATGATATTGATGATTTTAAAAACATGATTAACTAAATGAATAAGTGGACATACATAGAAAACTACACCCACCCCGATTTTGAATGTAGATGAAACAGCCTTCTATTGGAAGATGTTACTTAGGACTATTGTAGCTACAGAGGAGAAGCCAATGCCTGGAAGCTTCAAAGGACAGGCTGATTCTCTTGTTAGGGACTAACACAGCTGGTGACTTTAAGTTGAAACCAATGCTAGAGACCATTCCAAAATCCTGGGGCCCTTAAGAATTTTGCTAAATCTACGCTGCCTGTGCTTTATAAATGGAAAAACGCTTGAATAACAGCACAACTGTTTACAGCATGGTTTGCTGAATATTTTGCGTTCACTGTTAAGACCTACTGCTCAGAAAAAAGAATCCTTTCAGAGATAACTACTCTGTATTAGTCCTTTTTCACAATGCTATGAAGAACTACCTGACCCTGGGTAATTTATGAAGAAAAGGGGTTTAATTGACTCACAGTTCTTCAGGATTAACAGGAAGCATGGCTCAGAGGCTTCAGGAAACTTACAATCATGGCGGAAGGTAAAGGGGAAGCAAACACATCTTACCATGGCAGAGCAGGAGACAGAGAGACAGAGAGCACTAAAGGGGAGATGCCACACACTTTCAAACAGCCAGATATTTTGAGAACACACTCACGATTACAAGAACAGCAAGGGAGAAATCGGCCCCCACGATTCAATCACTTCCCACCAGGCTATTCTCCAGACACATGTGGATTACAATTAGAAATGAGATTTGGGTGGGGACACAGAGTCAAACCATGTCATGCTCATTGACAATGCACCTGGCCACCCAAGAGCTCTGATAGAAATGTACAAGGAGTTGAATGTTGTTTTCATGCCTGCTAACACAATATCCATTCTGCAGCCCATAAATCAAGGTGTAATTTCTATTTTCAAGTTGTCTAATTTAACAAATGCATTTTGTAAGGCTATAGTTGTCATACATAGTGATTCCTCTGATGGATCTGGAGAAAGAAAACAGAAAATCTTCTGGAAAGGATTAATCATTCTAGATGCCACTAGGAACATTTGTGATTCATGGGAAGAGGTAAAAATATTAACATCAATGGGAATTTAGAAGAAGTTGATTCCAATCCCCATGGAAAACTAACTTAGAGGGGATCAAGACTTCATTGGAGGGAGTAACTGCAGCTGTGGTGGAAACAGCAAGAAACTACAATTAAAAGCGGAGCCTGAACATATGACTGAATTGCTGCAATCTCATGACAAAACTTGAATAGATTG
Source organism: Macaca fascicularis (assembly GCF_037993035.2). Classification (NCBI taxonomy): domain Eukaryota; kingdom Metazoa; phylum Chordata; class Mammalia; order Primates; family Cercopithecidae; genus Macaca; species Macaca fascicularis. The sequence goes on from NC_088377.1 coordinate 157,799,529, forward strand.
GGAATTTCTTCTTATGGACGAGCAAAGAAAGTGTTTTCTTGAGATCAAATCTATTCCTGGTGAAGATGCTATGAACAGTGTTGAAATGACAATAAAAGATTTAGAATATTGCACAAACTTCGTTGTTAAAGTAGCAGCAGGATTTGAGACAATTTCCTCCAATTTTGAAAGAAGTTCTACTGTGAGTATAATGCTATCACACAGCATCACGTGCTACAGAGAAATTCTTTGTGAAAGGAAGAGTCAATTGATACAGTAAACTTCAGTGTTGTCTTATTTTAAGTAATTGTCACAGTCACCCAACCTTCAGCAGCCCCCACCCTGGTTAGCTGCCATCAGCACTGAGGCAAGTCCCTCTACCAGCAAAAAGAATATGACTCACTGAAGATTCAGATGATCATTAGCATTTTTCAGTAATAAACAATTTTTTAATAAACAATTTTTACAGTAAGATATGTCCATTGTTTTTAGTACATAATGCTATTTTACACTGAATAGACTACATATAGTATAAACATATAACTTTTATATGCACTGGGAAATCGAAAACATGCATCTGCCTCACTTTATTGTGGTAGTCTGGAACAGAACTTGCGACATCTCCGAGTTATGCCTGTATTTCATTTAGGTGTAGATACGAAAGCAGCAGTTGAATATACAAATCTGTAATTCATGAGACTGCTCAGTGTTGGAGATATAATTTGGGTTCATCCATCTATAGATATATTTAAAAAGCAGAGGCCTGAATAAAGATACCTAGGGAACAAAGGTAGAGAGAGCACATAAAGCCTGACCTGCAGCATTCCAGTGTTTAGAGGTCAAAAAATAAGATAGAGGGGGCCGGGCGCGGTGGCTCAAGCCTGTAATCCCAGCACTTTGGGAGGCCGAGACGGTTGGATCACGAGGTCAGGAGATCGAGACCATCCTGGCTAACACGGTGAAACCCCGTCTCTACTAAAAAAAATACAAAAACTAGCTGGGCGAGGTGGCAGGCGCCTGTAGTCCCAGCTACTCGGGAGGCTGAGGCAGGAGAATGGCGTGAACCTGGGAGGCGGAGCTTGCAGTGAGCTGAGATTCGGCCACTGCACTCCAGCCTGGGCAACAGAGTGAGACTCCGTCTCAAAAAAAAAAAAAAAAAAAAAGATAGAGTAGTGGACTAGTGGCCAAGTAATGAACTGGGTCAAAAATGAAGAATGAAGAATGCCAGTGGATTTTGCAATGTGGGGGTTTTAAGGGACCTTGGTAACAGAACTTTTAGTACAGTTGTTAGGACAAGACAGGCCTAGAGTTTAGTCTTAAAAGGGAACAGAGAAATAACGTGGTTGTTGGAGGAGACCATAGAGACAAAGAAGGTTCATATATTCATTTTTATGTTTAAGACAGGAGGTAATTGTCCTATGTTGTATGATGATGGAAATGGCCCAGAAGAGATAGAAATATTGATGGTTCCTACTTTTTTCCATCTTGTTTGGTTTGGTCTTTCAGAATTTAATACCTAATGAATGACTTTTTTTAACTTTTATTTTAGTTTCAGGGGCACATGTGCAGGTTGGTTCTGTAAATAAATTGCATGTTGCAGGAGTTTGGTGTACATATTATTTTGTCACCCAGGTAAAAGCATAGTACCTGATATGTAGTTTTTCAATCTTCACCCTTCACCCGCCCTCCACCCTCAAGAAGGTCCCAGTGTCTATTGTTCTCTTCTTTGTATCCATGTGCACTCAATCTTTAACTCCCAATTATAAGTAAGAACATGCGGTGTTTGGTTTTCTGTTTCTGCATTAATTCATTTATGATAATGGCCTCCAGTTCCATCCATGTTGCTGCAAAGGACATGTTCTCATTATTTTTTATGACTGTATAGTATTTCATGGTGTATTCGTACCACATTTTCTTGATCCAGTCTACTGTTGATGGACATTTAGGTTGATTCCATGTCTTTGCTATCGTGAATAGTGCTGCAGTGAACATATGTGTGCATGTCTCTTTATGGTAGAATGATTTATATTCCTTTGGATGTATACCCAGTAATGAGATTGCTGGGTCAAGTGGTAATTCTTTGAGTTCTTTAAGAAATCTCAAGACTGCTTTCCACAATGGCTGAACTAACTTACATTCCAGCCAGCAGTGTATGAGTGTCCCTTTCCTCTGCAGCCTCGCCAGCATTTGTTATTTTTTGACTTTTTAATAATGGCCTGAATGACATATTTGAATTAATTAGTTTGACAAGAGTTTTAAATATCAAAACACTTTCCCACAGTGTTCATTTGTTTATATTTGCTTATCTCAGTAAATTGTCAACATGTAGAAATGAAAGCTTAAATGTACAATAAGCCCTATCTGTGCATTTATTCAAAGACTTTAGGGGTCAAATTTGCTTATTAAACTGTGTGACAACCAGTTCTATTTTTGAAATGTTTAAAATTTATCTTAATGTCCACTTTAGGTTCTAAATAATTGAGACTGGCTATCTATAAACCCTGCATTCACCAGATAATGGCCTCAGTATATCCTGCACTTGGTCATGAATTAACATTCAGTCTATAATTATTTACTTATGGAAGATTTATGTTTTATAAGTAAAAACAGAGAGTATTGGTTTTAGAAATATATGATGTAGTTAACAAAATCCAAGAAAAGCATTAATTAATACTAGAGAAAAAAATCACTCACAGTTATTGAAAGCATCCTGCATGATGGGTGCTGTGCTGCAATCTACATTCATGCTCTCATTTACTCCCCTCAGCAGTTCTCTCTGGTGGTAGCCACTGATTCTATTTTACAGACCAGGAAGTTGAGTCATTACAGAGGGCAAATGACTTGCTGAACGGTACACAGCTGGGAAGTGGTGTAGCTGGAATTTGAGGTCATGCTTTCCATAGTCATAGTACACGACTACTTAAGCAGGCTAGCATATGGATAGAAGCAAGAGAATGCTTCCCTTTCATACCTATGTCTTTATGTATGAAAAGCAAAGTTATGTGGATCATATTAGGAATCAGGGTGAGTAATTTCTATTTCACCATGAAAATGATGAATTAGCAAATTATTTTAATGTAGCAAAATTCTTCAACTGAAAGAATTAGACAAAACTCCACCATATATTCCCTGTGCATTTGGAAGGAGGAAGCCAAAAACTGAAAACTCTAAAAGCAATTTTATGAGGCAGACAGAATTCCTTTGGGACTTCATATTAAGCTATTTTCAGTAGGGAGTACAAATATTTTGTTGAAAATGCTAAGAAACTCCTTTAAAACATTTCCTAATAGGGTCATAGTGGCTTGTTGTAAAGAAAAGAAATCAATTTGCCCCATGCCTGACATATTGTTCAGTATTTACTGTTAATTTTGTTCTAACAATAGCCTACCTGAGATCAATAAATATAAATGCTGTAAAAAAAATAAATTTTATAAAGATTACATCTTTTCATTTGATATAAAAGTACTTTTCACACTTTTTGGTAATTCATTAGGATGGCGATTTCGTTTTAAGATTAGCTTTCCTTTTCCTTTTGTGTTACCTATATTGCAAACTGGCTATTACCACATGTACTTCTTTACATTTTCTGCAGCATGTAATTAAGAGCTAAACTGATATATTTGTTGCCCTTTTTCACCTAATGAAAATACTTCCAAAGCTTGTAGAGAGAAATAAGAAACCATTCAAACCACTTCCGTTATTTTGTTTGTTTGTTTTGTTTTTGAGATGGAGTCTCGCTCTGTCGCCCAGGCTGGAGTGTAGTGGCGCAACCTTGGCTCACTGCAACCTCTGCCTCCCAGGTTCAAGCAATTCTCCTGCCTCAGCCTCCTAGGTAGCTGGGACGTCAGGAGTCCACCATCGCACCTGGCTAATTTTTGTATTTTTAGTAGAGACGGGGTTTCACCATGTTGGCCAGGCTGGTCTTGAACTCCCGACCTTAGGTGATCCGCCCGCCTCACCCAAAGTGCTAGGATTACAGGCATGAGCCACCATACCTAGCCTCATTCAAACCACTTTTGAGGACTCTCCTATACTCTGTGTACTTAACTATGAAGTCTAAAGTTGTGGGGTGTATAAACCACCTATAAAGCTAGACAGGCTGACTCTAAAGCAAAGGGTAACATTCTCCACCTACTATTTTCTCTGGCTGTCCTTCCCTCTGGACTGTCCTTCTTATACCTATAAGGATGTCTAGTGTCTGCTATCAAAATTTGCTAATTGAATAGGCTCTGATATCAGTCATTTCCACCTTAGTGAAAATTAAAACTGCTGTGTATTCTTTCCCTAAAGGAATGTTCTTTTAGGCCTTGTTTATAATGTGACATGGGAAGCATTTCCTCTCCCACCTCCTACCTCCTTTAAATATATTTTGAGTATCAGGGATTAAGTAGAAAAGATATTAGTGAAGATAGAGTAGCCTTGAGAAGCTTAGGCATCTCAGATAACACAAATCTATGCATAGCTATGCATAGCTAGTCCCAAAGTAAACCACAATAAATTGCATGAAATAATCAATGAATCTGAGGTGCTTGAATAATAGAGTCTTAGAACTGGTTGGTACCTAAGGATTCATTGTACTCTTCCCTCCCACCCGATGCAGCAATCTTCTCTGTAAGAGCAGTAACAGATGGTCAAGAACTTGTACCACTATTTTGGTTTTTCTTATTAAAATGGCTAGATTTCAGAACTTCTTGGCAAGCTGCTATTCAAATGCAGAAATGCATCTGCTTAGAAACTCAAAAATAAACATGTTTTCCAAAGGAATCAAGTATGTTCTATAAAATCCTAGCCTGTCATAGGATGTGGTAAGCATGAATTTCATTACAAGTTCATTCTACCATGATGGTAGTGAGGTTCTTTGTTCCAAACTAAGAAGTGTTGAGTGCGGTTGGTGATGGTTGGAACGAAGGGGAGGGAGCTGAGAACTGACAGATGTATGCGCAAATCCTGGATGTGTCCTGGCATCAAATTTCAGAAAGTTAAGAAATAATGTTTTGTAAGGCAGTTTCATCTCATAATTTTAAATTGCTGTACTCATTCTACATGAAATCCATCATTATACTCAGATACCAAATCCAGTAGAGTAAATCAGGACCAAATACAGCCTGTAATAGGCAGACCCAGTGAGGTTGGGCAGCCTCTGTGTGAGTTCCAGACACATTGGCACTCAGCTAGGGATTCCAGACACTCAAACTTAGCAAGAAATAGGACAAGAAGCATGGAGCATGACTTAACACTAGTCTGTGTGCATTTCTATATGGAGCAATACATTTGCAATGCTTCTTAAAATGTAATGATGCCACAAAGTTTTATTTTTACAAACAGTCGTTAACTTTCAAATATATTCAGCAGAGGATATGACTACACATATTGGGATTTGGTATATAACCTTTCAGTCCTTTTGACAGAGAGTGATAACACTGATAATCTCCATATTGCTTAATGTTTCTTTGCTCTCCCTCCTTTTGGAAATTCTCTGACTCTTTTAATGAGAAGAGATTCCATTAATATTCAATGATACATGAACAAGCAATTAAAATAATTTCTATTTTAATCTGGAAATAAAACAAAATATTTTGTATCTAGCATTAAAGAAATGCTATATTTATGAGCTATGTGGGTATTGTAGGCAGAAATTAGTTTCAAAAATGAGACAATTACACTGTGCCACATTATAGATTGATTTGAACCACATAAATTTCATGTTTAAGAATTACTTTGATTATGTTGTATATTTTATCATTTTAGAGAGGTTTCCTTGTGATCCTAACTCAAAATAACCTGTTTTCACTCTTTACCTATCCTTCCAACAATCTCTTCCCAACAAACTGCACCACCACCACCACCACCAAAAAAAAAAAAAAAAAAAAAAAAGGTTCACAAAGGTTTTTGGAATTCAAATGGGTCTTACAAAACTTTTGGATAATTCAAGTGTAAACTAATCAGAAACACATGGGATTGAATTCCCTTTGAGATTTACAATCAGGGTGAAAGGACTTGGCAAACTATAATGGTTTAACAACAAAAAAAAATCAAGAATTTTCAGCCTCACAAGTCTCCGCATTTCCTCCCAATTCATTTATATTTAAAAGGGAAGCATATGCTAGAGGCTAGAGTTTGGAAAACTGCCTGGTTATCTGATCTAGTGCTCTTCATCAGCACCTCATCCACCACCCATCACCTTAAATTTATCTTCTCAACCTGCATGATTTTGAGTGAAAGGGGAGCCACAAGTGATGTATGGTCATCCTACTAATAGTTCACATTTGTTCTGAGACTGATAGCTCTGAAAATTCTTGTGATAGAAAAATAATTTATTAAACTCCCTCTTAAAACCTGAAGCAAAAATTAGCAGGCTTCTATTTTTATAATGCAATTTTCTTCCAGAAACATTCTGATCTGTGTACTCGTTGTTTTCTAAAGTACATATTTACTTCACATCAGGCATAACATGGTGGACAAAAGGGGGCCGCCTTTCTTCCCCACATGGAGCTTACAGTATACTGAATATTTCATGGGACTGGTATCTAGAGAAGGTGTTTTGGAAAGCACAGCTTTGGAGAGAGTAATTTGCCAACATTTCACAGAATAAAGGCACCATGAGGGCCCAAGGAAGGAAAAGATATGCAGTTGTCTTGGTAAGAACTGATGATAAGTGGAATCACACAAGAGATGGTTTAGATATAAAATCAGCAGGATTTGGTAGCTGCTTGACTTTGGGAATCAAAGATGAATTTCACTAGAAAAATAGTTGTGCTGATACAAAGAAAATACAAGAAGCTTGGGAAACACAATTGAGTTTAGGCTTGCATATTTGTTTTATGTGCTCTATAGCAAATTACCACAAACGTAGCAATATAAAACAATATGCCTTTACTCTCTCACAGTTTCTGTGGGTCAGCAGTCTGGGTATGGCTTAGCTGAGCTCTCTGCTCAGAAGCTCACAAGCTGTAATTAAGGTTGCATTCTACATCCTCATCTGGAAGCTGCATTCTCACATGGAGGCTTGACTGGGGAAGATCCACTTTTCCAAGTTTTTTGGGTTTTTTGAGAATTTGTGTATTTGTGGTTGTATGACTGAGGGTCTTAACCTTTTACTGGTTGCGGGTAAAGGCAAATCTTAAGTCCTAGAGGGAGGTCCTTGCTGCCTGGGCCTCCCTATAGGCAGTTCATAACATGGCCATTTGCTTCTTCAAGGTCAATGGGAGAATCTCTAGTTGTAGTGTGCTAAGAGAGTCTTGTATACTTAAGGCAGTGACATTCCACCATCTTTGGCATACAATATAAACTCATCAAAAGAGTGAAATCCTGCCTTTGCGTATTGTATTGGTTAGAAGCAAGTCATGGGCTCTGCCTACATTCAAGAAGAGAGAATTAAACAAGAATGAGGATGCACTGGGGGTCACCTTAGTGTATGTCTGCTCTAAGTTTGGATGTGTTGTCTTTGAGGTGTTAGAAGAGCCTTTGGTGAACAAGTCATCTGCAGTTATAAACTGGACAATGTACATCTAGAATTTTTTCCTTTGTGAACTTTTGATAGCAATTAGAGTTAAACTGCTAATTCCTTATAATATTTCTTTATCTAGTTTGTACTGATTACATTTATAAAATAAAGAGAAGTAAACCTTATATATGAAAACAAAAATGAAATATTTGTCAGGTAGTGATAAAAATAAAGCTTAGAAAGACATGTACAATGGCATCTCTCAGATAGGGCTAGAAAGTTTGGAGATGGATATTTATTCCTTAAAGCCAAAGATAAAATAATTTAATTTTCTTCTCCAAAAAACTTCATAGCACATAAATTGGCAGCCTCTCAGCCAAATATCTCTTGGAAGAAGAAATAATACCTCCTGTTACACATTAACTTCTGAGCCAATTTCAATCTAATACACAGAAGTTCATTCTAGTCAGCTCTCAAGAAAATCTTGACCTATGAATATCTATTTGAAAAATTGAAAAGAGATGTAAAAGCAGAGCCCCACGGACAATATTCTAACAATTGATGCTGCATTACTGGGTTTGTTTTCTTCTTATCTTATCCCTAAATGGCAAAATAAAAAGCACAGATCAGCTATATATTGGATTTATGTGACCAAGTTTATCAACAAATCAGTAACATCATTATGCATAAAGTGAGCCTTATTCTGTATTTCATTTCTGATGGTTTTAGTCAACAGCCACTCCATTTCCTAAAGGCAGAATATTGAACAAAAGATCACTATATTCCACATAGAACAAATAAATCCAATAACTCTGTAAAGAAGAATATCCCACTGACCAAATTTTGACTTAGTTACATTATATAACCACAGGTTTTTTAAAAAGCTACTTCACAGCTATGTTTTAAAAATCTAGATAGAAACTCTCAAAAGGCAAATAGCTTGGGGAGATATTTGAGACATACTATACAACAAAAGATTATCTTTTATAACTAGAGAACTTTTAAAATCAATAAGAGTAACACAATGAAAGTAGAATACATGAAAGACATGAAGAAGTGCAGTGGCTAATATATTTATGAAAAAGGTTGGATCTTATTTGGAATTAAATACAAGTAAATTAAAGCAATGAACTATTTTTAATATGTCTAATAAGCAAATTAACATACCCAGATGAAAGCAGGAAAATGAGTACTTTTAAGTACTGGAGATGGCATACATTGGCTTCTGGAAGACAACTAACATACATCAAAAGTTCTAAAATGTAATGATTATTTGCACCAGCAATTCCTCTTCCAGGAATTAATCCTAAAGGGAAAAATGTAATTTAGCATCAAAGGATTTTTAAAATCACAATTTTCTTATAGTAGGAAAAAATTAGGATGAAAGAATATTGAATAGTAGGGGATTTGTAAAACATGTTATGGCATAATCATAGCCTGCCATCATGACTTATAGCCTGTTTTCCCACTCTATGCCCCATTCTCTCCTTTCTGAGAACCACTGCCAGCCTCACATTTCCCAAATAGTGTTGATACCACATAACCCTTTGCACCTACCCATTCCCTGTGTTCATAGCTCAGTAGGTGTGGATATACTAAACCAGCCTAATCAGATATGCT